>NC_044915.1:35093129-35407504 GCF_001633185.2 Quercus lobata
TCTTTTTGAGTTACAATTTGATGAATAAGCCAAATTTAGATATTAAAAAAAAATAACTAAAAAGTTCTGATGTTAAAACGTTCGAAAGGGGGAAAAAATCAGAAAATTTACTGGCACTGCCTAGAAATTATTGAAACAAAACAAAATATATATGACTACCAAATAGAGAAATATAAGAGAAAGATAAGTTACCTTCAAGAGAATAATCCATAGTTATAACAGTTGAAATTTGCTAAACTGTTTCAAATATTGCAAAAAATTGAACCCAAAAATTTAGATGGTCAAACTTTCAAAAGACAATAAAATTAAAAATCAAAACATTCAGAACCTACAAATTATAAAAATAAAAAATAAATAAATAAAAAAGTCATTATTGCGAGACAATTTCAGTAAGGATGGAAAGCTTTTCTAAGTTTTTTTTTATCCAATTCTTCCTAATTGATGAAAAATTTGGTTCAAACATTGTCGAACACTTTAAAGGTGCAAATAATATAGGCTTCCAACATAATCTTTAATTAATAAACAAAGAAGCATGACACCATAAGAGAAAACATAAGATAACATATAGTGCATATTCCTTACTCCACAACTGTGAGAAAATATCCACACAAAAAGAATTGAAAACTTGTACATACGTCTCCATAAGGTAAAGCTTAAGGTTATATAATCTAAAATAATATAGAATATAGCATCTTTGAACCACACAAAAAGTTAGCAAACTTACTACAATACTTGTAGTTATACTATATATTATAAAGTACTACTCTATACAAAACAAAAGCAAAAAAAACTAATTCACAAAAAAGAGAAAAAGCAATAGCAAGCGTACCAAAGAAATTGAAGTTTAGGGTTTTCTCTCTTAGTGGAGACGGACAGAGGAGATTGCTTTAGGGTTTTCAAAGATTTTGTCTCTTATATATATAAAAGAGACTCCTGTTAGGACTCTCTCACTATTTAGTTTTAAAAATTAAAATTTTTTTAAATTAAAATGATGATGTGGAAAATTGTAGGAGTTTCAAAGGTTTCGGTTTTATATATATATATATATATAGATTACTAAAAGCTGAAGCGTAGCATTTAATGTTGTTACGCTCACATTGAGCCACGTCATTCCCATCCTCTTTTTTGAATTTTTAATTTAATTTTAAAATAGATTTTACCAATTTTAAAATACTAATAAAAATAAAATTATTTCTAGCCCTATCTCTACTTTAAAGTCCACTTCTTATACATTTAATTCCACTATAAAGCCCAAGCCCACACCCAAAGCCTTTTCAACTAAATCCCTGATGTTTTTTCACGATTACAACTTCCTGTCTCCTAGTCCCATGTTTTGTTTCATTGTTTCAGGTTTAGTCCCTTCCTCTTCCCCACTTTTAGATTCCCACGGCAGGGCCGGCCCTCGGCTTAGGCAAACTAGGCCATTGCCTAGGGCCCCCTTACTAGAGAAGGCCCCAGATTTGGGGGCAATTTTTTATTTATTTATTTTTTATATATAACTATTTTTGGGAGATATTAAAACATTTTAGTTTACATTTTTTTTCACTATTAAAAAAGCTCAAAGAATTAAGTAATACTAAAGATAGAGATAAGACAAATTTAAATAAATAGGTCTTACAAATAGGCGTGTTATTAATCACAAGTAATTCAAATAAGAAAATGTTAAAAGTACTATAAATTTTACTACATAACTTTTATTTATTTTATTATTTTTATACAAGATAAAAATTATACTCCAGTCTAATCTAAATGTATATGTGTGAGAAACTCTTTTCTAAAGACTTAAATCTCGGCCATTGCCCCCCCACACCCCACAAGAACTTATACTTCTGGAGTGATCACTGCACCAAGGGTGCGTGGTGTTCTCCAAAACTTTTATAATTTGATATGACAATAAATATGATAGGTAGATTTCAACAAACTATTGAATGCATTTTTGAATGAATATTTGTGATTGGTGATATATCTTTGTAATTCTCATGTTGTAAATTTTATAATATTTCTAGTATTTTTGTAAGCATCATGTCCTTGATCACATTCATTACAACACCAGTTTACAGTAAAATTTGTTAAAACTTTAGCATTTTCTCTATAAAAAAAACATATTAAAGAGTAAAAAGAATGGATTTAAAAAAAAAATTATTATAGAAAATGCTAGTTAAATATTATTTAAGTGATAACATAAAGGCCCATTTGAAAATTCTGCCTTAGGCGTCCGAATAGCTTGGGCCGGCCCTGTCTCACGGTTTCAGCTTATGTTCTACGGTTTCAGCTTCTGTTTTGGCTTCTAACGGCAACCTCTCTGTCTTCCTTCCTTCTCCTCCTCACATCTATATAAATACTGACATAAGTGGGGTGGTTCAGTTGAGGTATCCCTACATTCCAATTTCTTTTATGCTCTGTTCTTTTGCTTGATGGTTATGATTTTCTAGCTATATTGAATCTATATATTAAATTTGTCACCTTTTACTATTTCGTGCTATGCTCTATTCTCTCTCTCTTTTTTTTCTTTTTTTTTTTCCCTTTCTACGTTTGTTTCTGCCTAGGGTGTTGAATTTATTATTTCTGGGTTACTTAATTGGAGCACTGCTTCTTTTGGGTATGTTCATTATGATTTTCTAGCTATATTGAATCTATATATTAAATCTGTCATCTTTCTTATTAATCTTATTTTTCCACTTGTTGGTTGGTTTCTCACTGTCCCAAAAAGCCAACAGTATGATTTTGAATTCTAGATTCTATATTTTATTATGCGAATTGGAAGGTTTAACATCAATTAAGACAAATATCATGTGCTTTCTTATGATATAAAAGCCATGAAAGAGTTGGGTTTTTGGCTTTACACTGTTCATGGAATAATTTAATTAGTTTTGTAGTTTCGTACATTTGATAGTCTTCAATTTGTTTGTTCTGCCTATTTGTTATGTTATTGTAGTTGTTTGTTGTGTTACAGGAACTGTTCAATGTGTAAATAAGTTGTATATTTCTGTTTTAAACTATTAATTTCTTTTATTTATAATAACAATTGTTAATATCTTAGACATTATTCAGAAGAAAAAAATAAAATCCTATATCTTAGACATTGATACATGAGGTGTGGATTTCTGACTTGGCTTTGATTGTTTGAACTATTTGATGTGCTCATCCCACACTTAGGATTGTTCATTATCGGTTTTATGGTACATTCTAATGTTGAAATTTTGTGCACACCATGTGTTTGACAAAATGTATTACTTACTCTTGCATTAGTTTATATCCACTTCATGGTTTGTGCCTGTTGGTTTTAGTTGCCATTGGTCATTGCATTTTTTCTAACGTGCATTTATGCATACTATGTCATCAACATAAGTGGCAATTTAGTACTATGTACACTAGAACTTTCCATCATCAAAACCCAAGTTGCAACATTAGAAAATTTAATAATCTTCTTAAATAGAAATGAATTATGGACTATACCTTCTTTATTAATATATGTATATAACTAAACAGCTACAACTTTAAATTTGATTGAGATCATCTAGATAGACATGTTTTATAAATTAATTGTGGTAAAGTGAAACAAAAAATTATATCTAATTATATGTAGCCATTCTTGGACCTCATACTCCTATTAATGGCCCGCATCTTTCCTAAATATCTAAGTCAAGTCAATTACATTTCAAATGTATGCAATTCATATCACTTCCTGGTGGTAGTTTCTTATTTGATGTGTTGTTTAAGAAAATAGGGCAATGATTAGTGAAGGAAAAGACAATTCAATTTTGGTTAGTGGAGATAGAGGTGCTGGTAAAATTGAGACAACAAAGATGCTCATGAGATATCTTGCACACTTAGGCGGGCAATCTGTAGTAGAAGGACGCACAGTTGGATTTCAAATTTTCCTAAATGAGTATATGCTTGGCATATTATCAAAAGAATTAAGTAAGAATCAAGGTTAATGTCCACATTGACCTTTAATATCACAGTCCAACCCAGTTCTTAAGGCCTTTGGCAATGCCAAAACAATTCAAAACAACAACTCAAGGTTTTTATTAGTTTTCCATGGTTTGCTTTTCAATGAAGACTATCTTTACACTTTTATTTCTTTCATTTCAATTATACATACTGCATATATATATTTCTTGATTATGCATATGTTTTAGGTATCTCTGTTTGAACTTCTCATTATAATGTCTCTTTCATGTCATAGTGACATTATTATGTAGATATAGTTGGGCAGAAATTAGAACGAATCTGCTAGAAAGTTCGCCTGTTTGCTAGATTACCAATTCAGAAAGAAAATACCATTGCTTTTACCTCCTATGTGCCACACCACTTGAGGTATTTTACAATATTCTGCTCATTAATTTGTCTCTTTATATATGTCATTTTAAATATAAGTTCTATTTCAAGTTTTTATTTATTTATTTATTTATTTTTTAAAATTTGCTCGCGTTTTCTTTTTATTAGGGAGGATTTGATATGATCTGCAGTGGGAGAGACAAGATTGAAACTCTAGAGCAGTTAAGATTCCTTTTTTTTTTTGTGTGTGTGTGTGTGTGGCTTATTTATTGACTTTCTACCAAGTATTTATGCGCTAAGACTAACTAATTGCAAATGGATATGATTTTCAGTTTAAGCAAGCAGAAGAAACAGCATTGAAGCTTGATTTGGACAGGCGTTAATATGTTTTTACTTATGTAGTGAGCCACATCAAGTGCAGTTTCTACTCATTATAATGTCTATCAATATTGTATGCATTGTTTGAGGACTCAGGCTATATTGTAAAGCTGTTTGTACCATAAAATTGTTCATTTCCCTGCCTTTGTATTGATTAATAACAGCAGCTAGATAAATGTGTGGCCTAGCAAAATGCCACATGTTGAAGTTATCATTTCTTTAAACTTTAAAGTTCACCTGTTAAGGCAACATGGAGCAGTTGTAAGTTATTAATGAAAAGAGAATATGGACGCATTGATATAGGTGAGTGAGTAATGGGGATACTTTGTCCTGGACAATGGGAATTAAATTGCGGGAACCATGATTGGGGCTAGGGGGTTTGGTGTCATGGTGAAGAACAAGTTTTTATTTAATTTTTTGGTTATCTTATATTCATTATCAAGGAATAGGATATTTTCGTGATAGCTGAACGAGCACCCTTTTCAATATTAATTGTTTAGTAACCAAAACCAATCAAGCTTTATACTCAATAACAAAAATTCAATTCCTTAATTAAAAGATTAGTGTTATTCTATAAAAATTCAATTCATAATATATTTGAATTGTCATTGTAAATATGAGACTTCTTTTTTGTTTGTTTGTTTGTGTTTGGATTTAATTTAAGTTTATGGATTGTGTTTTTGTTAATTGTAATTTAAGTTTCATTGATATTTTTGATTTAATAAATTAATGTTTCATATCAAAAGTAGGAATTTTTGAGACTAAAATTCAATGTACAATCAAAGAGGAAGAAACAAAGAATTGATTAAATTTTCATACACAAAAACTTTCCCGTGCATTGCACGGGTTAGCGATTAGATTTTATAAAATTCAAGGCATCATCAGTCTTTCCTGCTCTACCAAGGTCAACCATGCAAGAGTAGTGTTCCATTTCTGGCCGAATATGGTAATTATCGATCATAGAATTATATAATAAAAAACCAACAACTTATCAAAAAAAAAAAAAAAAAAAAAAAAAAAAAAAAAATTACTTATCAAAAATAACAAACCATTGTCAATTAGACCCGCATGACTACAAGCTGACAACTTTTGATCTACCTCAAGCTTTGGGTATCCATATTCTCTCATCAAATAGGTTATACCATTATAAAGGGCAGTGGGGACCTTTTAATATTGCATGTGCGTTACTCCTATAAATGAACAAATCATTGGGAACAACTAATAATACAAGAAGCAAAAGCAATTAACAAGAATGGAGTATATACACATTTTCAGATACACAAAGAATGTTGGAACTTAGGAGTATTACACAATTATAACAAAGATATAATGATCCCATGATTGATCACCTCGCAAAAGACTGGTAGATGAAAAATTGACTAAGTAGCTTCAAGCACAAGATTTTTTAATTTGTTCTGTCTCATTGCTAACATAGGACTCTTACTTGCTGATTCCCTGGTTGAATTATCTGAAAGCTTGAGATTTGACAAAGCATCACTCAAAGATTCAGGAGACTCTAATGCCTCTACTTCTCCCAATGTACTATCAACACCCGTTTGGGAGATTGGAACTTGAAGGTTTCCACTTCCAACTTCCAACTCCAATTTCTTGAATTCTTCTTCAATATCTTCATCCTCAACATCAGTGTATGAGGGAGTTGACTCTGTAACATCCACAGCCACAGAGACCCAATTTAAGTAAAAAATCAAAGTAACAAAATTGCTCACATACCCAACTGTTTTGCATCAGCTACAACGTAAAAGGACTTAAACCCAAAACAACTAAAGAGAGAGAGTACCTAGAGCTTTATCAACTTGCTTTTGTGCTTCAATGCTCTCCTCAAGCTCTTGTAAACAGAATTCAACTTCCTCCACACTGATCTTATTTTCCTTCATTGCTTTGGCTCCAATCTGGATGGCTTCTGAGACCTGCCAATGAGAGACAACTCAAGATTTTCAGCAGTTCAAAACTTAGTAAGGCAGCTCCAACATTTTCAAAATCCAACTCATCAAGTTAACTAATTAATAAAACTATGTGAGCTTTGTCGGCTCCTTTATGACTTAACAACCGAGAGAAACCGTTGGTAGCTCTTTTATGTTCTATTTACACCATCAGCACAATTAAAGAAGCCGCAGAAGTAAAAAAGAGGTTTTTCTTCAGTGTATCACCTTTTTTGTGGATTCAGCATTTGCAATAATGCTAAGGACTTCCTCCACTCTGTTCAAAAAAGATGCACACTTTTCTCTGCTCTCATTGGCTAGTTTTAACTCCCTAGCATGCCGAAGTGCCACTTTCTTGTTCCCAGAATGCAAAAAAGCTAATGCTGTTTTTCTTGACCTGCACAGAAAATAAATAAACCAATGAGACAAGTACACTTGTTTAAAGTCTAAGCTGTCACATGATCCACATTATAACAGATGATTACATAGTGGAAAGTACATAGAATGAAGATATGCAATTTAATCAATCCTAAGCTGCTGTGAAAATGGTCAATCAACCCTCTTCTGATCATTTTTTGTCAAAAGTTTGATTAACTGGCACGCTGCCAGGAATCCCAAATGGATAAATTAACGACTAAAAGTGATTATATGACTGTCTTGGTAGACTTGGTAAAGAAGAAGTTCATGTTAGTCGGAGTGTACATACAAGTTGTCCCATTGTGAATATTTTCAACTGTACTACAAACATAATTTGTTACATCACTTAAGATCAACAGTAACAAGGATGGCTTGGACCAAAAGCAAGAAACTTAAGGATATGTGGGCATGCAAGTACTATGATTTAGAGGTAGTTACATTTCACAACGGCGGTCAATCACATCAAGCTGTTGCTGAAGCCTTTCTGTTGTCCAAACTAAATGCAGAACATCACAATCTAAACTTGAGATATTAGAAACTGGTGCTGATGACAGAGAAACTTTTACGCCCTGCAACAATTTTTAATAACCACACATCCTGAGACAAACAGAGAACTACTTACAAAAAGACTAATGCAACATATAAAAAAAAAAAAAAAAAAAAACAATAGGCTTTAAAATTATATAACCAACTTGGAAAATGTGAAAAATGTAAGAACCTAAACTCAATGATTTCATTACTCAACAAAACATCATATGCAATACCTCAACAAAATCCTTCTTATGTATCGAGAGGTACCGTGCTTTCCCAGTTTCTGACAGATGACTCAAGACCGCAGAAGCTTCTTCCGGTCCTCCACAAATGTCATGGAACTTCTTCATCGTGACAATACACGAACTAGTCCAGTGACTTTCAGATAAAAAATTCACAACTTCCACAGCTTTATCCTAAACAAAACACAAAATTGAAAAACCAAAAAAAAATTTTAAAAAAAAAAATCAAAACTTTGTGAGTAGTAACTTTAATACAACTACAATTTCTCATAGTCATATTAAAAACATAGGAATCGAACACTAGAGCAACTAGTATGATAGGTACCTTGAGCAGAGGGGTGAGTATGAGGCGATCTTGTAATAGTGTTTGTAAAGAAGGTGTTGGCCTAAGCATCAAGTTGCTAAATTTTCTCAAGAGAAGTGACATTCGGCCACTCCTTGGGTCCATAAGATCACTACATCGTACAATTTCACCTTCATTGTACATTTCTAACTGACCCAACAACGTTAATAATAAATAGACAGTTCAATGATCATAAAAAAAAAAAAATCAAAACCCAACAAAAGTAAAAAGAAGAATATGGCTTACCAAAACCTGGTCCAAGCACAAAGGGGTCAATCCATTGCGATTGAACCAATTGTTCTTCACCTTCAAAAAAAAAAAAAAAAAAAAAACCCAAATAATCAGAAACTATAAATTGAGAGAGAGAGAGAGAGAGAGAGAAATGAAAGGAGTACCTGTGAAGGTGAAATGATGAGAAGGTGGAAATGGCGAGCGATGGAGAGAAGGAGGTGGTTCCAGAAACGGTAAGTGGGTTCCCAATCGGATCTTTGACCGCTAAAGGCCTTGAACCGGGCCCGACCCACAACTTCATCTTCCCAATCCTCCACTTCCTTTCTTATGAATTCCCTCACTTCCATTCTCTCTCTCTCTCTCTTCTTTCTCTTTTACTCTAGACTCTTTTTACAAAGGCAAACAAGACGAAGATCATACACAAAACGACGTCGTTGTTCGTCAGACACAAGTACTTTGTTTTGTCATACCCATCTCCAAGTAATTGGGCTTTGTACATTTTGCTTTTCCTCTCAAAATAACTAGAAAAGATCCAACGTGATCTAAATCGGATTCAAGGGTGTCATGACCCTAAATTGGTCCATAGGTCAAGGCAACAAGACCCAATCCATTCTATGGATCACCAAGTGGGCCTATGTTTTAAACATGGTTCAAAATGGAATCTTTTGGCCGAAAATTGCTAAATCTAGAGTTTATTTGTGTTATAGAGACTGTTCCAAGTTATTTAGGAAATTGAGGAAAGATAGTGAATTTCGGCAACGATGTTGTTGAAATTCAACAAAAGTATGAGAGAGAAAGTGAGAGAGAGAAAATTTTGAATTTCGGTAATCACATTACCGAAATTCCTACTGCCCAAACTTGCTGACCGAAAACTAATTGTGGCAATACCATTATCGAAATAGGAAAAAAAAATTGTGGCAATTGTGGCAATGCCGTTGCCGAAAATGGGTGGAAAAAAATAAATAAATAATGGTTGCCGAAATCTAGGGAGGAATTAAAAAAAAAATGCTACGTCCACAATATTTTTACAACATTTTCACAACAAATCATAGGTGATTAGTTATTATTAGTTCAAATTTGAATTTAACATTGAGATTACTTTTTTAATCCAACAATAACAACCTGCCACTTAAAATTTGTTGTAAAAATTGTGTGCACATATCATTTCTTGCCACTTAAAATTTGTTGTAAAAATTGTGTCAATATCAAAAAAAAAAAAAAAAGTGGAATGGATTTGTGGCAATGGCATTGCCGAAATAGGAGGGGAAAAAAAAATTCCCTCCTATTTCGGCAATGCCATTGCCAATAATTCCATTCCACTTTTTTTTTTTTTTTTTTTATATATATTTTATGAAATGATATTTGCACACAATTTTTACAACAAATTTTTAAGTGGCAGGTTGTTATTGTTGGATTAAAAAAGTAATCTCAGTGTTAAATTCAAATTTGAAATAATAATAACTAATTACCTATGATTTGTTGTGAAAAATGTTGTAAAAATATTGTGGTCGTAGCATTTTTTTTTAATTCCTCCCTAGATTTCAGCAACCATTATTTATTTATTTTTTTCCTCCCATTTTCGGCAATGACATTGCCACAATTGCCACAATTTTTTTTTTCCTTATTTCGGTAATGGCATTGCCACAATTGGTTTTCGGTCAGCAGGTTTGGGTAGCAGGAATTTCGGTAATGTGATTACCGAAATTCAAAATTTTCTCTCTCCCACTTTTTCTCTTTCTCTCTCATACTTTTGTTGAATCTCGGCAACACCGTTGCCGAAATTCACTCTCTTTCCTCGCTTCCCTAAATAACTTGGAACAGTACCTATAACGCAAATAAACTCCGGATTTAGCAATATTTGGCCAAAAGACTCGTTCAAAATGTGAAGAAAATGTTTAAAATTTAGATGGGTCTTCATATATCTTTTTTTTTTTAATTTATTTAAAGAGAGATTTTTTATCTATGGCATCCATTTTCGATAATAACTTTTTATCATCAAACTAAAATATAGAGAGAAAGAAAGAGAGAAATGAATGCTTTATCATTTTTTATTGTCTAGCAAGAAATAGTGCATCACTAGTTGTAGCGAGTGAAAATTATAGAAGAAAATATTTAGACTAATAAGTGAATTTTTTACTTGAACTTTGCTAAAAAAAAGAACCGAAACAATATTTTTAAAAAACTTGACATGAATGCTCTAAATTTGTTAAAACCAATTATTAAACGTAGTATGGAGCATTGGACCTAGTCATCTAAGCTAGTAATATTGTAACAATTATTGAACTAAAGCTCATCTTTCTATTCCCTTGAATTGACAATCATCGCACAATAGGAAAAATCGCATTCAATCGCAAAAATTTTAATGCTGGCGTAGAAAAAAAATTGAGAAAAAAGTCAAATAATGCTTTATTTGGACGGTGGAAATTATGAACCGCAGCGTGCAAGTATAGCCACAAAAAACTTACCTGCTCTATCTACATAGCTTGCTAATCCAAAGAAGTAAACAGCTAAGAGAATTGCCAACACGATGGCTTTCACCTCAGCAATGACCTCAGCTGGCTCAGCACATGTCTACATGGCGTGCAACCATCAAAGAGCTAGAACAGCGCAACGCCACATCCGATTATGTGTATGAGCAATGACTAATAATAGCCGCATGTTACTTATTACACCTTCACCGTACGCAAACTCCCTACATGATTGAATTTGAAATCGTGTTTTTAAAATACAATTTCAAAAGATGGATAAAATTTTCTATATATATATATATATTCTCATTCGGGACTAAACATATTCCTTCACTTCAGCTTAGCTATAACACACCTCTCTTTCATTCCAACGGATTACCTTCCTTCTATTGGCATAATAGCTTCTATAATTTTTCTTATTTCAAAGATTTTGCAAATCTGTAGGATTCTTCTCTGGAGGCCAAATGCCTTGACTAAACACTTTAAAAAACAAGGGATCGTAGGGCCACCTTGCTCTATCCTTTATGGTTCTCCTCATGAAGTGAAGAAGCTGAATATGGCTGCAAGACAAACTGTTTTAGATACAAACTCACATGATATTACTCCGAGTGTTGTCCCTCACTACCACAAGTGGTCCTCGTTATATAGTGTTTAATTTCTCCTCCCTTTTCTACTTACTAATATCTTCTTAATTTGTCTTAGTAATTATTATTGGTTCTCCCTCACTATCCTGTGTCTTTGTTGATGAGTAAGAATATGGAGTGAATTTGGCTCTACGTATATAGAATGACTAAAGTTCCACTTCCCGCCCTTTATATATATATAGAGAGAGAGAGATAAATTTTGCTATAAAATAGGTTGTAGTCTTAGGATACAACCTTATTTAATATTTTTTTATTAGAGGTGAATTTTGATAAATCCACCATTAGATTACATTTTCATCTTATATCTTCCATACTTGCAAATTTTCTAGAAAAATAAAGATCAATAGTTATCTCATCAATAAATTATTTAAATTGCAAATTTTTGTAATTTAAAATTATGCGTAAAATATAAACTTATAGATTATATAGTAAATAATATCCAATTGATACAAAATTTGACATGTGTATTAAGAACGCAAAAAATATACAATTTAACGGTTAGATTTTCAAAATATGTAATAATATTTATTTTATTAGGTAAGGTTGTAGCCTTAGGCTACAACTAATTTTGTAGCTAAAGTTTATCCTATATAGTAATTAGTTTTGGTGCAAAGTGATTCAAGTCCAAATTTCTTATTCAATGATAAACACTTTTATTATTTAGGTCAACGAGAATCCATGTGCGTGTGCGTATATATATATATATACACACTAATCCAATAACCCAGTAGAGTAAATTTAGTTGGAATGGTCTCCAATAACAAAGAATAATTTAAGAGACACATCTAATCACGCACTCAATTTCATAATTTATTGATTTGTGTGATTATGAGTTGTTGAAAATTTTTGCTCATTATTGATTGGTGCAATGCATCATTTTTATTCTACTATTCACAATCAAACAAGTTAATTTATTCCTCTCTCTCTCTCTCTCTCTCCAAAGGCAAACAAGACGATGATCATACACAAAACGACGTCGTTCTTCGTCAGACACAAGTACTTTGTTTCGTCATACCCATCTCCAAGTAACTGGGCTTTGTACATTCTACTTTTCCTCTCAAAATAACCAGAAAGGATCCAGCGTGATCTAAATCGGATTCAAGGGTCGAGTCATGACCCTAAATTGGTCCATAGGTCAAGGCAGCAAGACCCAATTCATTCTATGGATCACCAAGTGGGCCTCTGTTTTAAACATGGTTCAAAATGTGAAGAAAATGTTTAAAATTTAGATGGGTCTTCATAAATCTTTTTTTTTTTTTAATTTATTTATTTAAAGAGAGATTTTTTACCATGACATCTATTTTTTATGATAACTCTTTATCATCATACTAAAATTCAAAGAGAGAGAGAGAAATGAATGCTTTATCATTTTTTATTGTCTAGCAAAGAATAATGCATCACCAATTGTAGCGAGTGAAAATTATGGGACAAAATATTAAGACTAATAAGTGACTTTTTTACTTGATTTTTGCTATAAAAAAAAAGAGCCAAAACGATATTTTTAAAAAGCACGTGAAATCATGGGCGGTGGCATGTATAGTTCAGGGGGTTTTGAACCCCCTGAGCTAGCAATTTTTTTTTTTTTTTTAATATAATATATTTTGTTTTTTTATTTGACTCTCTTAAATAAAAATTTGAACACTATGACTCTAAATTTTTTTAAAACCCACTAGAAATAAGTTTAATTGTGATCATCTTAACTATATTTTGATATTTTTAAATACAAAAAAATGCCTAACAACAATCTAATTTTATCTAAAATAGGGAGAAATAGTAAGCCCAACAACAAAGTAAATTTTTTTTTTTCATCTAAAATCATTTTAAAAAGCCCATTTAGATCTTAATAAATTTGAAATAGACTAATGGAAAGTTCATAGTCTACATTATACTATCATTGTAATATTTACATGGTTTCTAAACAAATGTGTACAATATTGTATAGTTTTTGTAAATGTGTGTAGTATAATTATCTATAATATAAATCTTACATTAATAGTACAATGTAAACATATAATTATCATGAACTAATAAATAAAAGTATTTTAAGTAGTAATAATTAAAATTCACTTAACAACAACAATTAACATGTTCATTGTGGGTACTTAAGGCATGCTTAGGCATGCTTGCAACGTCCTAGGCATGCTTGCAACGTCCTAGGCATGCTTGGCAATGTCCTTGGCCGACCTCGGCATGCCTTGCAACGTCCTCGGCATGTTTAGCAACGTCCTAGGCATGCTTGGCAATGTCCTTGGCCGACCTTGGCATGCTTTGCAACGTCTTAAGCGTCCCACATCGAAGAGAAATCCCCCCACTTTCTACCTTATAAGCTTTGAAGCGAAGGAGTAGTGTATCACTATTTCCAAAGCATGCCAAGGTCGGCCAAGGACATTGCCAAGCATGCCTAGGACGTTGCTAAGCATGCCGAGGACGTTGCAAGGCATGCCGAGGTCGGCCAAGGACGTTGCCAAGCATGCCTTAGGTACCCACATTCATTATATTAAGAAAAATATGTCATATAAACCTATAGTTTATTTTTTATTCTATTACTAGAACGTACTATAGACAAATTTGTAATAAGAAAATCATTGAGACTGTAAGATTCATATTTTACTTAAGATGTATCTTTTTACTGACCCCTATAAAAAAATCCTAGAGCCACCATTGCGTGAAATGCTCTAAATTTGTTAAAACCAATTATTAAATGTAGTATGGAGTATTGGACCTAGTCATCTAAGCTAGTAATATTGTAGGTTTCAAAAAAAAAAAAAAGCTAGTAATATTGTAACAATTATTGAACTAAAGTTCATTTTTCTATTCCCTTGAATTGACAATCATCGCACAATAGGAAAAATCGCATTCAATCGCAAAAATTTTAATGCTGGTGTAGAAAAAAAATGGTGAAAAAGTCAAATAATGCTTTATTTGTACGGTGGAAATTATGAACCGCAGCTTGCAAGTATAGCCACAAAAAACTTACCTGCTCTATCTAGGTTTTTATTAAAAAATAACTATAAAATCCAATCTATATTATTAGTTAGGTAACGTTTCAAACATATTTGGTTTCTAACAATTCGAGTTCTCTGCACTTGATTTTGTCCAGTGAATTTGCACTTGGAAATCAAGTGTGAGACATTCGATTTCCATACTCACTTGGAAATCGAGTGTCTCACACTTGATTTTCTCAGAGTAAAATCGAGTCCTTTGGACTCAATTTATTAAAAATGAAATTTGTTTCAAACCTTGCTTAACTAATAATATAGTTTGGGTTTTATAGATATTTTTTAATAAAATCCCTCTATCTACACTTTGCTAATCCAAAGAAGTTACAGCTAAGAGAATTGCCAACACGATGGCTTTCACCTCAGCAATGACCTCAGCTGGCTCAGCATATGTCTACATGGCGTGCACCCATCAAACGGCTAGAACAGCCTACGCCACATCCGATATGTGTATGAGCAATGACTAATGATAGCCGCAAAAAAATGCGGCTATCATTAGTCATCCGATATGGGTATGAGCAATGACTAATGATAGCCGCAAAAAAATGCGGCTATCATTAGTCATTACAAACTCCCTACATGATTGAAATCATCACTATAAAAAAATGGGGCTATCTCAGTGTTTGCAAAAGATGGATAAAATTTTCTATATATATTCTCATTCGGACTAACCATATTCCTTCACTTCAACCTAGCTATAACACACCTCTCTTTCATTCCAATGGATTACCTTCCTGCTATTGGCATAATAGCTTCTATAATTTTTCTTATTTCAAAGATTTTGCAAATCTGTAGGATTCTTCTCTGGAGGCCATATGCCTTGACTAAACACTTTAAAAAACAAGGGATCGTAGGGCCACCTTGCTCTATCCTTTATGGTTCTCTTCATGAAGTGAAGAAGCTGAATATGGCTGCAAGACAAACTGTTTTAGATACAAACTCACATGATATTACTCCGAGGATTGTCCCTCACTACCACAAGTGGTCCTCGTTATATGGTGTTTAATTTCTCTTACCTTTTCTACTTACTAATATCTTCTTTGTCTTAGTAATTATTGGTTCGATCTCCCTCACTACCCTGTGTTTTTGTTGATGAGTAAGAATATGGAGTGAATTTGGCTCCACATATATAGAATCACTAAAGTTCCACTTCCCACCCTTTATTTATATATATATATATATATATATATATATGGACAAAATTTAGTTATAAAATTGGTTGTAACCTAAGGATACAACTTAATTTTTTTTTTTTTTTTGAGAATGAAAAAAAAAAAAAATCCACCATTGGATTGCATTTATATCTTATATCTTCCATACTTGCAAAATTTTTAGAAAAATAAAGATTAATAGTTATCTCATTAATAAATTATTTAAATTGCAAGTTTTTGTAATTTAAAATTATGCATAAATATAAACTTATAGATCATATAGTAAATAATATCTAATTGATACAAAATTTGACATGTGTATTAAGAACGCAAATAATATACAATTTAACGGTTAGATTTTCAAAATACGTAATAATATTTATTTTATTAGGTAAGGTTGTAGCTTTACACTACAACTAATTTTGTAGTTAAAGTTTGTCCTATATATATATATATATATATATATGATGTTAGCTATATTAGGATTGTTATTTATTATTAAGTTAAAATAGTAATTAGTTTTGGTGCAAAGTGATTCCATTAACCAAGTACTTGAGAAAATTTAGTTGGAATGGTCTCTAACAATGAAGAATAATTTAAGAGACACATCTATTCACGCACTCAATTTCATAATTTATTGATTTATGTGATCGTGAGTGGTTGAAATTTTTTGCCCATTATTGATTGGTGCAACACATCATTTTTCTTCTACTATTCACAATCACACAAGTTAATAAATTGTGAAAGTTGATGTAGAAATGATTGTGTCCGAAGTATTGTCTAGATAAGTGCAATAGTCATGAGGTATATACAATTGCTATGCAATTGCCGATTCTAAGATATATTTATGCCGCAGGAGAGACATTTCTGTATTGGTTTGGAATGCAGCCGAGGATTTGCATTTCTGACCCCGAGTTGGCCAAACAAATACTATCAAACAAGTTTGGCTTCTACGTAAAACCATCGTCGAGGCCTTCAGTTCAAACACTAGTGGGGAACAAAGGGTTAGTCTTAATCAGTGGCTTGGACTGGGTTAAGCACAGAAGGATTATCAATCCCGCCTTCTCACTAGACAAGCTCAAGGTAAGAAACCCAGCCCCCCTGAACCTTTTTTTTTCATTTTTTATTTGCTCATAATCTATCTATGTTTAATATATTATAGTAGGGAAGTAGAAGCTCTATCTTTGTTTAAATTTGATTATGATTACGTTCTAATTTTGTCCCAAGTATTATTTTATTTCTATTAGGTTTTACATGTTCTAATTTTGTGTCAAATGTTTTTTAAAATAAAGCATTCAAGAATTAATAGCTTGTATGCTGCACCCAATGATATAATCTTAAATGGTTTTTTCAAGGGTTGATAAAAATAAAAATAAAACAAACATCGATCATAACTTGATTGTAAATCAGAAAAATTGGGCACCCATAATTTCAATCCACAGTATAGGTATCGTAAGATTTGATGACAACAATATACACATACATATAATTTTTATTGCACGAGTATATAACATATATGAATAAAAAAAAAATCTCTAAATTTCATCCAATTAACCAATAATGTGATTATTTATAAAATTATTCATGCATATAATTTAAACAAGTCACATGACAATTTAAAAAAGTCATGTAACTAAGACATAGTGGTCTAGAAGAAATTTTTTTTTTCAAAATAGTTTGATGGTAAGCTTTTCTACACATACAGTGTTAGGTTTTTCACTCTTTGGAATTTGGATACTACAGGTTATGGTAAAAAGAATGACAGCGTGTACCATATCCAAGCTTGATGAGTGGAAAAATCAAGTTGTTGCAGCTGAGGACCATTGTCACAGTATAGAGATGAATGGAGAATTTAAAGAACTAACAGCTGATATAATCGCCCACACTGCCTTTGGCAGTAGCTATGCCCAAGGGCTGGAGGTCTTTGAGGCACAACAAGAGCTTCAAAAATATTGTGCAGCTACACATACTGACATTTTCATCCCTGGCAGCCAGTAATTGCTCACTCTTTAACCTTCTTGATTTATTCTTATGATTCGGCATGTTGGGGTTATACACTTGTATTTCCACGAGTGATGCTAGAGGTATATACTATATAAATCTTATAAATTGATGCATCACCAATCACAAAAGTAAGTTAAACACTCATTTATTATATTGTCTTAGTGATACCAATCATATCCATTGTTAGTCAATTTTAAGTGTTTTGTAATTAACAGCTTTAGCGGTTTCCATATTTTCCTGCCAAGTGCTTGACTTTTAATTTCTTCTTCTTCGTAGATATCTTCCTACCCCATTAAATCTCCAAATATGGAAGCTTGACAAAAAGGTGAAAACTTCACTGAAGAGCATCATTGAGAGTAGATTAAATTCCAAAGCTACTGGAAGCTCTTGTGAAGTTGATGATCTACTTGGTTTGATGCTTGAAGCCTCAGAAAGTGATGGGAAACCTAAGTTGAATGTAAGTGAAATCATAGAGGAGTGCAAGACATTCTTCTTTGCAGGGCATGAAACCTCCTCCAATTTGCTAACTTGGACTGTGTTCTTGTTGAGCTTACATCCTGAATGGCAAGAGAAGCTCAGACAAGAGGTATTGAAGGAATGTGGGATGGGTATTCCTGATGCAGATATGTTGACAAAGTTAAAATTGGTAAGATACCTAAAAATGTATATTAATTACTTAATTAATTGTCAGTCCCTATTATGTCGTGTCTTAGTTTTTCAAAAATTGTCATGTCTCGTGTTGTGTCGTGGCCGTGTCCATACCCTTTAAGCATAGTTGTTAATATTTTCAGGTGAATATGGTTTTGCTGGAAGCTTTAAGGCTATATGGCCCAGTGATAGAATTATTTAGGCAGGCAACAAGAGACATGAAGCTTGGCGATGTGATGATCCCAAAGGGTACATGTATATCAATTCCACTTGTGAAGATTCACAGAAGAAAGGAATATTGGGGTGAAGATGTAAACAAGTTCAACCCAATGAGATTCATAAATGGAATTTCCAAAGCTGCAAAACACCCAAATGCTCTACTTGCCTTCTCACTGGGTCCAAGAGCTTGCATTGGTCAGAATTTTGCGATGTTGGAAGCAAAATCAGTTATTGTTTTAATTCTTCAAAGGTTTTCTTTTTGCCTTTCCCCAGAGTATAAACATGCACCAGTGGAGCTTCTCACTTTGCATCCACAACATGGCCTCCCCATAATTGTAAAACCATTGCACTTGTAATTCTTCTCTAAGAATATTTCCTTCAATAGTTCAATCTATTGTGTCAATTCAAAATGGTAATCAATGCATACTTTTTTTTATTTGGTCTACTACACTCAGTTGGCTTTTAGTTCACTTCTACTTAGAAATTTGAACCATACCTATTAGGACTCAAAACTACAATAAGGCTCAAACTTTAGGTATGGTAGAGATGATCAGAACCATAACAATTATGATCAGATAAAATTTTCACAACTTCCACAGCTTTGTCCTAAGCAAAACACAAAATTATAAAAAAATAATAATAATAAAAAAAAAAAAAAATCAAAACTTTGTGAGTAGTAAACTTTGATACAACTACAAAGTCTCAAATTCATATAAAAACACAGGAACTGAACACTAGAGCAAGTAGTATGATAGGTACCTTGAGCAGAGGGGTGAGTATGAGGCGATCTTGTAATAGAGTTTGTAAAGAAGGTGTTGGCCTAAGCATCAAGTTGCTAAATTTTCTCAAGAGAAGTGACATTCGGCCACTCCTTGGGTGCATAAGATCACTACATAGAACAATTTCACCTTCATTGTACATATCTAACTGACCTACCAACGTTAATAATAAATAGACAATTCAATGATCATAAAAAATATCAAAACCCAATAAAAACAAGAAGAAGAAGAAGAAGGGTCTCTGGCTTTACCAAAACCTGGTCCAGGCACAAAGGGGTCACTCGGATCTTTGACCGCTAAAGGCCTTGAACGGGCCCGACCCAATTCTTCATCGTCCCAATCCTCCACTTCCTTTCTTATGAATTCCCTCACTTTCACTGTCCCCGCTTGGCAAAAATAGTCAAATACCACTATTTTTCAAAATTATTAGTATTTTATCATTGTTTGAGAAATATTTAGAAATATACCACTTTTTAAAACTCGAGTTTGTGAAAGTCAAGTTTGACATAGAACTTGAGTTTAAGAAAATCAAATTTCTTAAAAATGTGCTACAGTGGCACCCATTGATCTGACATTTTCTAATAAAAAGTCCATTTGAAATTCGAATTTATGAAACTTGAGTCCTTTGCTATATAAAATTTATTGCCTGTGTTTCAAATACTTTCACTACATTCTCACAATTGTCGACTTATCTCCCATCCCATGCAACCCTGACAAAAGAAAAAAAAAAGAGAGAAACCCACACCTACCCAATATGCAAATGAAGAATAGAAACAAAACTGGAAGGCAATAAGAAAAAAAAAAAAAGAAAAGGTAGAAGTTGAAAAAATTAAAAATTAAAAGAGATAGAAAAGCAAAGTAAGCTGATGTAAGTGATGTAACGTGTGGTAAGAGATTTTTTTTTTTTTTTTTTTTTAATTTAAAGTTAAATAAGTTGTGGCTGTGTGAGTGCTGTGGGAATTGGGAATAGGAGGGTAGGTGCTTTTTATAAAGTACTCGGGTGTATTAAAATCGAGTAACACATTGCAACAAACTTGAGTTTTATATAATCGAGTTCCGTGTGACATTTTTTAGTTAAAATAATCCATGTTAACGTCATTTTTTATGGAACTCAATTTTCTTAAACTCGAGTTCCATGTTAAACTCAAGTTTAAAAAAAGTGATATATTGCTAAATATTTCTCAAAATAGTGATAAAACACTAATAATTTTAGAAAACAGTGGTATTTGGTTATTTTTGCCATCCCTGCTTCCATTCTCAAACTTTGAAACTTGAGAGAGTTGAAATGATGAGACATTATGGGGTTGTTTGGTAATGTATTTTAAACAATAATTTTCATTGTTTAAATAACATTATACGTATTTCCACGCACTTTTTCACCCACACGTATTTTCAAAAAATACAAACAATGTTACTGGAACAACATTACCGAACAAGCCCTATATTTTTTGGCAAGCAAAGGATGGTCATACACAAACCGATGTCATTCTTGCAAACACAAATTGGGCTTCTCAAAAGCAAGGAGGCCCAAATACTTTTTGTCACTCATGGGTCAAGGCATGATACAATTCATTCAATGGATTAACAAGTGGGCCTATGTTTCAAACATGGTTCAAAATGTGAAGATAATGATAAATTAAGATGGGGCTTCATATATCAACATCTCATATATGATACGATACTTTCAATTTGATAAGCCTTTTTAAGCTTGGCCCACGCATTCAAGTTTGTGGCACAGTGCCATAAAGGCAACCTTAGGAACCCACATGAAAGCCACTAACCAATTAAGCAGCATTGCAAGCAGTACAGTTATATTCTACTCTCTCTCTCTCTCTCTATTTGGTGTATTTTTTTTGGGTTAGGGGAGGGGGGGTGGTAAAGGTTGGGTGTTGACAACGTCTCGACACCACATCTAACTCAAAAAGCAATAACAAAACTGCAAAAAGATACACTTTTCAGGTTCATGGAAACTTCTTTTTAATCGTTTGACTTTTTAACAGCCAAATAGAAACTTAATAAACAATTCAAATTAGATTTCATGACATCTCAATTAGGTAGATAAGCAGTCCACTCAATGCCATAACAATATAGAGCTGTAAACTATACCAAGAAGGAAAAATTACATACTTCATACTCCAATGTAATTGATTTATCATTATAGCCAGCAAGCTGGGATTGCGAAGGATGCTCCCATTTTTGGGGTTCCTCAACCAACACACTAGAATTCCCAACCTGGACCTTTTGATCTGAACATGATCCAGCTTCAATTATTGGGTTTCCACTATTCATTTCATTTCACATCCTGCAATTCACCACCAACCCTGAATGTTGTCACTTTTTTTAATGATGATTCTGCTTGTTCCTCAAAGCAATCAAAAGGCTTTTCCTGAAAATAAACACACAAATTTCAAATCCATATCATGAAAAAATTGATTCGCCAACTAATGAAGAATCTAAAAGACACACCTTCAGCAAGCTAGCACCACCAAAGAAATCTCTTATGGAAGAAATTTCTGATTGATTTGATATGCTTGAAAAATCCACTACTGCCTGTGAAGATTCTCTATTTGGCCTCCAAGGATGATTAGTGGTCACTTTGTCAAAATGACTACTAGCTCGATAATGAAAATCAAATTGATCATTAATAGCCTTTCTACCTGCAGGAGAGCCATCAATTAAAGCTGAAGTACATGATAAATTCTTCATGTCACTAGAACTAGTATTTGTGTCGTCTGATCTACTGATGCACGATATGTTATCCCCAAGGCCCTCTAATTCTTTCTGCTTCTATAGATGATTTGAGTATATTTGAGGGTAAATTATTTATGGTTTAGGAAAATCATATTTGTGGTTTACAAGCATCTCAATGTTTTTTGAAACGTCCATAGACCTTAAAGCATCTTTACTTTCTATGTTTTCAGAGAATGAATCACAGCTTAAACATACACTAAAAACTTTACTCATCTCACTACTTGTGTGTTGTCCACCGTTGCATCCACTACTCGATGAAGGAGATAACAGTTCAACATCACTAATATAGCTCCCAAGCGCTGCCATTTCCTTACTTGTGGTTTCATCTGAAAACTCATCGGCCTTTGTGTCCATTAGTGATGCCACTTGTTCAAGATGCATACAGGATGAGCATGGGGTGGCAGATATGTTGCATTTACTGCATCCTTCCCCCTTTCGAAATCTACTTTTTGGGTAGTTGCATGTCCTGGCTTAATTATGTAATGTTATTTCCTAGAAACCTTAAACAGGTTCAAAGTGATGAACTCAATCACTCAACAGAAGAAGTGTACTAATGGACTCACTCCGCCCAATTCATCTCTCTCTGTCTCTCTCATCATGCATGGTGATGGGGGTTTGGTGGCTTTAATGGCTGGTGATGGTCAGCAATAGTTGATGGGTGAAGCTTCAAGTGGGTTTGGAGTAGCCATTAGCAGCATGATAAGGCTCGGTTGGGTGGTTAATGTAGGTGACTAACGGTATCATGGACTCCTTGGTGTAGGTTGACAAGCGGAGTTTGATAGGGGCAGGGTTGGCATGGGGAATTATACCCAATTTGTGCGTTAGGGCAAGATCGGGCACCCATGCCCCAACCCTCTCTTGCCTCATTTCCGTCCTTATAAGAGGAAAGTCTAAAAAACTATTGAAAATATGCAAAAATTAGGCTTAATTCCCTTGATTTCAAGTTGTCCTTTCCCAAACTAATGCCTCTAACTCTATTACAAATCTTTGACAAAATTGATTTCACATTGATTAAAAGTATACTAGGATGATGCTTATGAGGTGGGAGAGGGGAATCGTATTTGGTTTTGGTATGATCCTTGGAGTGGACACCTTCCTCTAAAGGAACTTTACCCTGATCTATTTGCTTGCCCTGTTTCTAAAGAAGCTATGGTATTTGTTGGTTTCTTCTTAAAACAGGAGAGTAGGAGTTCGAATTTATGAGCTTTTCAAGATTGGGAGTTGGAGGATGTGTATTCTTTCTTTGAGTTTCTTTATTCAAAATTGCCTAATGGGGATGGAGATGATAGATTGAGTTGGCGGCTGAGCTTTTGATGTATGTTCTTGTTATAACTATATTTCTAGTTCCCTCACTGTTTCTTTCCCATGGAAGAGCATTTGTTGTGTAAAGACCCATAAAAGGGTGTTGTTTTTTTCATAGGTAGCAACTTTGGTTTAGATTCTTACCATTAATAACTTTGTTAAGAGCATACTCCCCCTAGTTAATTGGTGTTGCATATGTCGATATTATAGGGAAACTATGGTTTATCTTTCACTTCACTATGAGTTTGCACATGCGCTTCATAGTGAAGTTTTCTTGATCTTTGGGATTCAATGGGTGATGTCGAAGAAGGTAGCATCTTTTTTGTTTGGGTGGAGGCACTGGTGGTGGAAACATTCTTTAGATATTTGGAATTTGGTACTAGTGTGTTTGATGTGGATAGTTTGGGGGCAACATAATAGCCGCACTTTTGAAGATCTTGCGACACCATAAATCGGCTAATTTGATTGGTCTCGGGTTTAGGGTTTTACACAATGTACTTCTATTTTTTTATCTCTAAAACTTTGTTAGAATTTCTATTTGATTAGCTTGTAATTGTTTCAAGTACTATGTGCACATCATTGTCTTTATCAATAATCTTTCCATTACTTATCATAAAAAGAAAAGGTCTATTGGTATGTCCAAAACAACATTCACCTAGATATACTATCATTGCAAGAGAAATATCTTCAAAAATATAATAAGTAACACCACAAGAATACCATAAAAAAACTTCATAATAAATAACTACGCCGAAATAATATGGTTCATCATGTTTAAGCAAACAATACATTCCACTTCACCCAAAGGCCCTCCCTCCTATATGAAATCCTTTTTCAAAATTGGTGTGATCTAAAAGTAAGTCAAATGTCAGTGTTCATTATTGATTGTGTCTCAATACCAATGCTATTAGCTTTTACTTTAAAAAAAGAAAAAGAAAATAAAGAAGAAGTACCAATGCTATTAGAGCAGTACTAGAAACACAACATTTTCCACATTTTTTATTTTTTTATTTGCAATTGTTGACATGACCGGTTGTGATTGGAACATCACTTTTACATGACTTCACCACTAACACCACTTTTATTATGTAGGAATCACAACAAACCATATCAACAATTATGAAAAAAAAAAGCTATTAATAATATAGTGTCCCTATACTTATTGATACTATTACTATAATAGTAAAGTGACTATTGTAGACGCCTACAAATTTACAACGGCATTTAAGCAATCCTTTTGATTTAAAATGTTTTGTCAATAAACCTTTCAAATAGAGACTAGAAAGTAATCAAAAGAAACTTGGTTGTTATTTCTTGTGTTTCGTTACCATCACCAATAAAATGTAAAGGGGAAAAAATAAATAAAAATGTTCGTACAAACTATTCATTTAGAATTGATACGACACTAAATTACTTCAAGCAAGATCAAACACCTAAACAGTACAACATTATGATGACACATTGGTGTTGTCATATCTTTTGCTTGATATTCCCAACAAGCAAGGAACAACTAAATGAATTGATCAAAACACATTATTGAACTAGACGTAAACATTCATATCATCCCATAAAATCATCTTAGAACTATAAATTAATCTCAATCACAATCTTAAAACCACTCAAATCAACTGCAAACTATAAAAATACAATTTCTGCACTCACCAAAAAAAAAAAAAAAGTAAAGTAAAGTAAAAAGAATACATTTTCCCTTAATATGAAAGAAACCTATAAAACCCAACAAAAAGAACAAACCAAAAACATAAAACCTACACCAAATGTTCACAATCAAACTATAAATTTCATCAAAATCACAACTTGAAATCCAAAACCATGACCAATTGAATCCAAACAAGAACCAGACACAGAATAAACCACGAAAATAATAAGAATTCAGAAAGAAACAAAGAGCGAAGCAGCAAAACTACATGTCATTGTTGGTTCCTCAAACTCCTCCTTAGTACCACCATACAGCTCTTTCATAGTCCTAAACTTGACTTTCCTCATACCTTCCAATAACAATTTATCAACACAACCACCAATACTTCTGTATACACACACACACACACTGTAAGAACAAGAACCCACTATTTATAGACTTCCTCAAAATCCAACAACGCACACAAAATTATGAGTCCTGAAATGAAAGATGTGGGTCTATGTTGTTCTTGCCATACATACCATATTGCTTAAAAATGGCAAGCATTTTTTTTTTTATTATAGATATATTTTTTCTTTATTGGGTTGCTTTCTTTTGAGGGGTTGGTTTTTTCTTTTTATTTATATTTTTGTGTGTGTGTGTTATATATGATCTGGTGCTTTGCATGTAAGGAAAATAACAAATAAAATAGCACCACGTAATAGACTTGCACGGACAATTGAAATATTTGCCAGGTGGCAGAAAATGAATAAAGGAGCATAGTACTAGGAAATCATCAAAGCAGTTTATTATTTTAAAAATATTGAGAGCATGTTAGCAAGATATTAGAGATCAGTCAGAATATGACACATTTATGACGTGTGTAGTTAATACTATGTAGTTGACTAGCTGCTATAATTGATTCATAGACTGTAAAGGCTTAGCGTGTGTGTGTGATATGTCGTGGACTATTTTATCTTTGCATACATGGCAAGCAAGGGCGGTGATAGTATACATATAGAATGTTTCATAAGATTCTTCTTTTTTCTTTTTAATAAATCCTAGATGTAAATTGTTATTAGTTCTAATTTGAACCAAATTGAAATTATTTTAAAAAAAATGTTATATTCACGACATTTTCACAACACTTTCACACTAAATCCTAAATGATAGATTGTTATTGTCTATTATTAGTGGGTAAAAAAAAATTTTTAATTGTGAATTCAAATTAAAACTTGTAAATAGTAACAACTCACCACCTATGATTTGTTGTGAAAATGTTATAAAAATGTTGTAGACATAGCACTTCTTTTATTTTTTTGCCCACTATTAACAATATGGTACTTTGTATTTGTTATGAAAATATTGTAGACACATTTTCTCTTTTATGAATAAAGATACCAAAAAAATATTTTCACAAGTTGTATTGTAACTTATGTCAATCTCTCATAGGTCAAAAAGAAAATTAAATAAAATAATAAAATATTAGACTTTGGAACGCATCACAATTAAAAACAATAGTATTGTAAAAAATGTTGTAACATTTTGTTGTATCTTTAGACTTCCTCTATTTTTACAATATTTGCATAATAAAGTATTGGTGTTAAGTAGTTCGTAGATAAAAAAAAGTGGCCCAAACAAGGATCAATAACAACTTAAATCATCATCTAAGCTTTATTATTTTAAAATTATTATGAAACTACAGTGACTTGAGCACTACTCTTTGTTGTGTTATCACTCTCACGATATAGTATTATGGAAGTGTGTGTCACAAACCTCCATTTTTTTTTCCTGGTTTATTAGAATCAAATGTGGTTATTAACTTCCACTTAACTAATTAATTAAAACATGGTTGCTTTTCTAGCACTTGTAGTGTGAGGGTTTTTGGATTATCATGGCTTTCTAGATGAGAGAAATTTGAGGTAGTATTTGCAATAGGTTTTTTCGAGGCATTAATAAATTTAATGTTATGGAGTGAGAGTCTCAGTATGTTTGGTTTTCAAGGTGGTGGCTTTGTTCAAGTCATTATATATGTGTAATAATTAAAGAATCAAGAGCACGACTGCACGAGGTGGTAAACAAATAATTCAATCTATACTTATGAGACTTTGTTAAGGAGTGGCTAATAACACTAGCATATTGCATGTTAAACATTCAAAATGCTATTTAACACACCTAAAAGTAAAAAATGATGTGCATTAAATGTGTCAAATGCTAATTTTTTTAGCATTATATTGCTACTCTCTCTCTCTCTTTCTCTCTACTATTGGTGGCTATGAGTTTGGTGGTCATCAATCTCGTTATTTGGTTTGACTTATGGTTTGTGGCTAAGGCTCGCAGATGATGGGTTTTGGATGTGGCTTGCCATTAATGGTCAATTTTGGATGGTGGAAGTGTCGTACAATTTTGGATGATTATTTGTGGGTAGTTGTGGTGGTTGATGGGTTGATTTTGGGGTATGGCTACGGTAGTCGGTAGTGGTTGGATTGATTTTGAGTGGTGGTGGATTACATTCTAATCTCTATATATTAAGACAATTCAGAAAGTTAGTTATAGTTTCAAAAAATGTCAAAAACACCCCTAATCTAATTAGATAATTCTTGTTCTTAAAAAAAAAAAAAAAGGTTAAAATAGTAATTACACAAAATTAAAAAAAAAAAAATACTACTAGATAAACTTTTTCCTAAAAATTAGTACACTTTCTATCTAAACATATCTCATGTACGTTTTATACATTTTTTCCCTAAAAATTAGTATACACTAAACTCAGCAGTTTACTCTATTTCAAATCCTAAATTTTAGTTCAAAACAAAGTGGCTAAGTGTGTATACTTGTATGTTAATGAACTATTCATGTCTATAGTTTAAATTGGTACAGTGATTTATATGCATCATTTATTTGCTTTTTCAGAAATATGTTGCATTTTGAAAATCACATGTCAATACACTACAAGAAAAAAGACATAATACAACAAGTATTATTGTAACAAAAAAAATAATGAAGGTAATATATATACTATTGCATCTCTAGGTTGTTTTCTGTTGTAATAGTAACTTAAATTTATTACATCAATATGAGATTGTAGCAATAATTATTATGTTACATCGAAATGTGTTGTTGTAATAGGTAACTCTTTTTATACATTGAGATATGTTGTTGCAATAGGTAATTTTTTATTTCACATCGAACTATATTGTTAGTATAGTTCCTAGATATGGTTTTTGAATTGCAAAATAGGTTAATGAAAAAATTATTATTCAAGAAAATGATTTATTTATTTATTTTTAAATTTTTTTTTGATAAAAAAATCAACCTATTGCTATGAGATTTTTTTTCAACTTATTGCCTCAAAGTTTATTACAATGGCTTGCATCAACTTTTTTGTCATTGCAATAACACCTATTGCAACGAGATTTTCAAAATAAATCATTGCAATATGTGGTACTTATTGCAACAAAAATCTAGTGTTGCATAAACCTATTGCGTCAGAGTTTACTACAACGGCTTGCATTGACTTGTTTATCATTGCAATAACACCTATTACAATGACATTACTTGTTATTGTAATGACTTATTTTGTTGCATTAAGTCTTTTTTCTTGTAGTGATATGGACTTCATTGTATGACAATTTTTAAATCAAACACCTCAACTGTATAAGAAGTGCATGATTAATTGGTTTGTCTATTTCCTTGCAGTTCTTAATGCAAGGGAAAGTTGGTGGTTATGCATCAGTCTTTGAGAAGTAATAGGAGAAGGCAAAATCCTTTATGTGAGATCCTTTAAACATTAGTACATCAGGTTGTTTTGCATTGAAATAGAATAATATTAAGATTAGGATTTTGATCATGCATGGTTCTTGTACTAATTCATTTCTCTTCTTCTTCTTCTTCCTTTTTTTTCTCCTTTCTCTAGTCAAAATCTAAGTTCCTTTATGATAATATGAAAATGTCTACATAAACTTCAAGAATGAAGAATTTAGTAATTTGGAAAGCTAATTGAATTTTGTTTTGATATTTGTGTTTTGGTATAATATAGATTTTTTAATATATGGTTCTTTAAAGTCTGTGCATGGCTGTGGGTTTTTATTTTTATTTTTTTTAAAAGAGAAAAACCTTATTTTGAGGGTTGGGAGACCCTCAAAAAAAGGTTATTGTTCTTTTATCCCTTTTAAATTTTTCAAAGGTTGCCAATCCTTGATGAAGATAAAACATTTGTTTCGAGGGTTATGTAGGCTATTGAAATTTCAATTTCAAGGGTCACGAAGGCTGTAGAAATTTCCGTTTCAAGGGAATTTATTTCAAAGGTAATCAAGGGAGGGAATTTGCTTCAAAAATCATCAAGATCAATTAAACCCTCACAATAATATATTTTGAGGGCTTTTAATCCTTTTTTCAAGGGTTCTGACCCTCGGAAGAAAATTAACTTTGTTGTAGATCCAAAGACATCACAAATAGAAATAGAGTTGCCAAGTGCCAACACGAAGGCTCTCACCTTAGCAATGACCTCAGCCTAGGTCCACATGGCATGCAACCATCAGATGTCGAACAGCCATTGCCAAGGACAAATGAGAGTCCTACATTATTTTTTACACTCACCTTACACACAATCCTACGTCAAAGATTTTACAAATCTGTAGGATTCTCCTCTGGAGGCCATATGCCTTGACTAAACACTTCAAAAAACAAGGGATCGTAGGGCCACCTTGCTCTTTCCTTCATGGTTCTCTTCACGAAGCAATTAAAGAAGCTGAAAGTAGCTGCAATCCAAACTGTTTGGGACGCAAACTCACATGATATCACTCCTATTGTTGTCCCTCACTACCACAAGTGGTCCTCGTTATATGGTGTTTAATCTTCCCTTTTCCACTTCCCTATATATATATATATATATATATATATATAAGATTTTGGCCACTTCCCTATTATATATATATATATATATATATATATAAGATTTTGGCTTTTTTAGGATTGTTATTTATTATTAGGTTAAGATACTAATTAGTTTGTCTTCAAAAAAAAAAATGATACTAATTAGTTTTGGTGCAAAGTGATTCAAGTCCAAATTTCTTATTCGATAACAAAGACTTTTATAATTTCAATTTCAATAAACTAGAATCCATGTGTGTGTGTGTGTGCGCGCGCATGCGCGCTAACCCAACAACCCAGTACTCGAGTAAAATAAGTTGGAGCGGTCTCAAAAAAATATGAATAATTTTAGAGACACTTAATTGCACACTCAATTTCATAATTTATTGATTTGTATAATTGTGAGTGGTCTATAATTTATGCAAACTATTGATTGGTGCAACCCATCATTTTTCTTTGACTACTCATAATTATACAAGTCAATAAACTGTAAAATTTGATGTGGAATGACTGTGTCTGAAGTATTGTCTAGATTAGTGCAGTAGTCATGAGGTATATACAATTGCTATGCAATTGCCGATTCTAAGGTATATTTATGCCGCGGGTGAGACATTTCTGTATTGGTATGGAACATAGCCGAGGATTTGCATTTCTGACCCGAGATGGCCAAACAAATACTATTAAAGAAGTTTGACTTCTACGTCAAACCATCACCAAGGCCTTCATTTCAAACACTCGTAGGGAACAAAGGGTTATTCATTCTTAAGCACCGGCTTGGACTGGGTTAAGCACAAAAGGATTATCAATCCCGCCTTCTCACTAGACAAGCTCAAGGTAAGAAACCCAGCCCCTAAACCTTTTTCACTTTTTATTTGCTCATAATCTATCTATGTTTAAAATATTGTAATAGGGAAGTAGAAGCTCTATCTTTGTTTAAATTAAATTTGATTATGATTACATTCTAATTTTGTCCCGAAATATTATTTTAACTAGTGCATAACTTTTGGATATGCACTGTATAATTTAAAAAAAAAATTATAATTACACACATATAGATTCAAATTATACTCTCTCTCTCTCTCTCTCTCTCTCTCTCTCTCTCTCTCTCTCTTTTAATGTTTTTTGGATATACACATGAGTTTACTTTTTTAAAAGGTTTTTTTATAATTTATTTATATTAGACTCTTTGTCTTTTGCACATCAAACTTAGAATAAAAATTAAAAAAAAAAAAAAAAAACTTAAATAGGACACGTGGCGCAAAATTAGACAACAATTGGAATCCAATTTAGAACTTAATTGGATTTTCTCTCAGCTTTCCCGTTTAATATATATATATATATATATATATATATATATAGATTTGGTTTTACATGTTCTAATTTTTGTGTCAAATTAATGTTTTCTTAAATTAAAACTATCTTTAACCCATTCTATTAAGCTCATTTTAAACCACTTTCAGCCTATTTGGAATTAATTCAAATTTCATAAAAAAATTTATAATTAATTAAAGTATAAATTTCAATAAAAATTTGTCATGAATAATTGGCTATTATTTTTCAATATAATAATACTTCAATTTTCATAAATTCATTATTATGTTGTAGTAACAAAATTATGATGAGAAGTAAAAATTAAGTATATAAATACGTTAAAGAACAACTTTTTCCCCCTTACTAAAATGAAGCAATCAAGAATGAACAATTTGTATGCCCCAGCCAATGATATAATCTTACATGGTTTTTTCAAGGGTTGATAAAAATAAAAAACCAAACATCGATCGTAACTTGATTGTAAATAACATCAGAATAATTAGGCACCCATAATTTCAATGCATGGTATAGTTATAGTAAGATTTGATGAAAACAATATACACATACATATAATTTTTATTGTATGAATATATAGCATAGATAAATAAATAAAAAATTCTCTAAATTTCGTCCAATTAATCAACAATGTGGTTTGAATGTTTAATTAGTGTATAAAATACCTTGAACGTTTAGACCCCCAATTTACAAATTACCAATTCAAGCTTAATATCAAACAATTAATGTGTGGAATATGAACATAAGCTTAATATAGAATTGATAAACAATCTAAACCAAATAAAATCACATTCACAGCAGAAATTAAATGGCAAAAATTAAGAGAAGAGAGATGCAAACACAAGGACAACACATGATATGTTATCGAAGAGGAAACCGAAACTCTCGACGTAAAACCTCTCTGCCGCCTCTCCAAGCGGTAAATAATCCACTAAATAATGTAGTTGGGATACATGAACAATAGAAGACCCTCCAAGCCTAATTTACCCAGTGTACCTAAGCCCTCCAAGCTCCTACTCCAACGAGGTTACACCAAACCTATTTCTTTTTTAGCTTACCGAATTCCGCTACTGATCATAGCATTAACCAATATGAAATTGGTCCCTTCTTAACTGCTTCCCAAAGCACCAAATGGCTTTCTCACAGATATGGGTATGGTGAGAAAAGATTTTGGTAATGTCCCTCTCAAGAATGTAACAATGGAGAGGAAGAGAGTAGAGGAATTTGAAGAGTCTCTATGTGAAGATTGGAGATGAATCAATCTTGTTTTTCTTTAGAGTTTCTCTCTCAAAATTCTCTCAGGAAACTCTCTACATTTTGTGGGTATAAGGGGTATATATACTAGGGTGAGAGTGGAATGCGAAGAGTGAGTTTTTCAAAACAGAGTTGGTTGGCGGTTTGGACTCGCGACTTGATTGAGCCACGAGTTCCAGTCGCGGGGTAACTGAATGGCCAGTCTGTACTTTTTGTCATATAGTGCTCCAGCTGGCATGACACTTCAACTTTTGACATGCTTGGCATGTGTGCAACTTCTGGCGGCTTGCAAGTCGCAAGCCACCCGCGAGATCCAGTCGCGAGTTCCTGCTATTTTGCACAATCTTAAGCATTTCTTCACACTCTCTCACACACTACCCTTACATAATTTTCACCTAAATACAGGGTTACTAATTGCTAAAATACAAACAAATTTGGCACGGAATAAAGCCAACAAAATGGTTGATAAAATTTCAACCTTACATGGTTATTTATAAAATCATCGATGTGAATAATTCAAACAAATCACATAACTAATTAAAAAATTAATGTGACTAAGACATAGTGTTCTAGAAAAAAAAGAAATCAAATTGGTTTGATGGTAAAAATTTCTACATATACAGTGTTAGGCTTGTTAGAATTATGCTTAAGTGATTAAACTTATTATTTCCTAATAGCTTAAACTTTTGGAACAATTGGTAATTTAACATGGTATTATAGCCAACCACCACCCCGATTAATCGGGCATAGCTCATTGAGTATGGGATCAAATGAGTTGCAGCTTTGTAGTCATATCTCGGAAGGGAAGACCTAGGGACTAGATTAAAATTACTGATAGATGAGTGGAGCCACCAAAAAAGTGAAAGGGCTACCATCAGGTCAGTGTTGTTAAAGTGAGCCATCGTAGACGTCAACTGCAAAGCGCGGTAGAATTTTATGATCCTAGTGTCTCACATGAATTAGGTGTAAGTTTAACCATGTGTTTATAAGCTTTTGGGCACCCTCCCCATGCAAGCCTGTTTTCAAGGATGAGTTCTACCCATAGGTTTCTAACATTTGGTATCAAAGTAGGAAATCCTGAGTTTGATCCCTATCTTCACTCTACCTCCCATTTAAAATGTTAAATTCTCACTTGTTGGACCCTCACTTATTAAGGAGAAGTTTAGGCCCACAAGTGAGGGGGCGTATTAGATTTATGGTTAAGTGATTAAATTCACTATTTCCTACCTCTTATTTAAAATGTTAAATTCCCACTTGTTGAGTCTCCGCTTATTAAGGGGAAGTTTAGGCCCACAAGTGAGGGGGAATGTTAGAATTATGGTTAAGTGATTAAATTCACCATTTCCTACCTCCCATTTAAAATGTTAAATTCCCATTTGTTGGGCTCTCATTTATTAAGAAGAATTTTAGGCCCCACAAGTGAGGATGAGTGTTAGAATTATAGTTAAGTGATTAAGTTCACAATTTCCAAATAACTTAAGTTTCTGGGACAATCGGTAATTTAAAAATGCTTTTCACTCTTTGTATTTGACAGGTTATGGTAAAAAGAATGATAGCGTGTACCATATCCATGCTTAATGAGTGGAAAAATCAAGTTGTTGCAACTGTGGACCATTGTCACAGTGTAGAGATTAGGGGTGGCAAATGGGCGGGTTGGGTCATAAATGGGTTGGTTGTGTAATTACCCATTTATCCATTTATGACCCATTTATATATAAATTAATTATCCATTACCCGCCCAACCCATTAAATTAGTAACCCGCCCATTTAACCCAATATGACCCAAATAAATAAATAACTTGTTAAAAACTTTAAAAACAAAAATTAAAAAGTTCAAAAATCACTTTTCCTGTTCTTTACTTTCATTTTCCCTTCACAAAATTCATTTCTCAGCAACCAAACAAAGCCACAAAGAGAGGAAGAAAAAATAACTTTTTTCTCCTTTTTTTTTTTTTTTTCTCTCGGCAACGAAACAAAGACTCAAGCAATATTATCATAAGCCAAAATGTGTTCTTTGTGATTTTGTGTTTGGTAGGTCAGAAACTGATGGAAAAATTTAAGGAAAATGGATATTTCTGTTTATTGAAACTGTTTCTCACTCTCTGGCAAACAAATTTTGGTAAATGTTTTGGCTTTTTGTTGTTTGGTTGGTGACAAAGTTAGGGCAAATGAAATGTAAAATTTTGTTTGCGAGTAACAGGTTAAAATGGAAACAGAAATGATAATTTTTACTATTTTTCATGTTTTCTCTTTGGGCACCGAGAAAATTAAGGAAAATGTGTGGAAGGTAAATTTTTAGGTCACAGGCTTCTCTATTTCATAAACAAAATTCTTAGATTCAAAATTCAAATTCTTCCTAACATCAACCTAGTTCTGCTGCCAAAGAAGAACGCTTCTACTGAAGCTAGCGAGAAGACCCAGTTCTTCCTAACATCAACCCAGATGCGTCGTTGGACTCAGTTTTCTCAGTTTCTGACCTACCAAACGCTCTAGACGAAAGTCATAAAATTCCTTTCATTTCCTCTTTCGCTGGAGACGAAGCTGATACACTACCTCTGGTGAACTCCGATTCCATCCCCGTTCTCTCTCAAGAATTTCCTTCTGTTTGGTTACTGAGAAAATCTAAGGGAGAGTGAGACTGAGGTCATACTGTTTATTTAACTTTTAGATTTTAGAAGGGTTTAGTGGGTTTATTTAATTTTAAATTTTAGATGGGCTTAGTGGGTATTAGTGGATTTATCCATTTAGACACATCTAATTAAATAACCAAATGGGTCTTTATCCATTTAACCCAAATACTCAAATGGGTTAGGTTAAGACTTATCCAAATAAGGTGGGTAATGGATGGGTTCATGGATATGGATAAAAATTGCCACCCTTAGTAGAAATGAATAGAGAATTTAGAGAACTAACAGCTGATATAATCGCCCAAGCTGCCTTTGGCATTAGCTATGCCCAAGGGCTAAAGGTCTTTGAGGAACAAGAAGAGCTTCAAAAATATTATGCAGCTGCACATACTGACATTATCATCCCTGGCAGCCAGTAATTTCTCACTCTTTAACCTTTTTGATCTATTTTTATGATTCAGCATGTTGGGGTTAAACACTTGTATCTCCATGAGTGATGCTAGAGATATATACTATAACTATAAATCTTATAAATTGATGCATCACCAATCACAAAAGTAAGTTAAACATTTATTTATTATCTTGTTTTAGTGATACCAATCATAATAATTTTTTAGTCAATTTGTAAGTGTTTTGTAATTAACAGCTTTAGCAGTTTCCATATTTCCATGCCAAGTGCTTGACTTTTAATTTCTTCTTCTTCGTAGATATCTTCCTACCCCATTAAATCTTCAAATATGGAAGCTTGACAAAAAAGGTGAAAACTTCACTGAAGTGCATCATTAAGAGTAGATTAAATTCCAAAGCTATTGGAAGCTCTTGTGAAGCCGATGATCTACTTGGTTTGATGCTTGAAGCCTCAGAAAGTGATGGGCAACCTAAGTTGAATGTAAATGAAATCATAGAGGAGTGCAAGACATTCTTCCTTGCAAGGCATGAAACCTCCTCCAATTTGCTAACTTGGACTGTGTTCTTGTTAAGCTTATATCCTGAATGGCAGGAGAAACTCAGAACAAGAGATATTGAAGGAATGTGGGATGGGCATTCTTGATGCAGATATGTTATCAAAGTTAAAATTGGTAAGATGCCTAAAAATGCATATTAATTACTTAATTAATTGTCGTGCCCCTATTGTGTCTCGTGTCTTAGTTTTTCAAAAATTTTCATGTCTCGTGTTGTGTCGTGGCCATGTCCATACCCTTTAAGCATAGTTGTTAAAATTTTCATGTGAATATGGTTTTGCTGGAAGCTTTAATGCAATAAGGCCCGGTGGTAGAATTATTTAGGCAAGCAACAAAAGACATGAAGCTTGTGTTTGGTGCACGTGACACCCTTGGATTCCAGCACACACCTTTGTCAAAGCTCATTCATGAGCTTGTTCCAAAAGTCTTCAAAGGCTTGTTCTTTCATTTATTGAGAAATGACCAAAGCATGGGAGAGGTCTAACTTCTCTTAATGAGAAGTGATGCTAGGGGTGTGGGACACGCTTAAGAAAAAGAAAAGAAAGAAGCAAAGGCCATTCAGCCTTGAGTGAGAAGAGCTTAAACAAAGAGCCATATTCAACCATTTTGTGTGTGAGTTTCAGAGAGAACAAGACACAGAGAAAGAGAGTGCTTCAGCTTGAGTGGTGCAGTCCAAATGAAGAGATATAGAGTGATAGTGTGAGAGAGTGAAAAAGAAAAATGAGACGTTTTTCTTTAGGCGTAAATGCTCTTTTCGTCCCTACATTTTGGGGTCATTTCTATTTTGGTCCCTACATTTCTATTTTACCACTTTTAATCCCTAATCCAATTAACGCATGTTATTTTAGTCCTTTCCGTCAACCAACAGACGGAAATAGCTTATGTGGCTAACGGAACATTCTATTGGCTGACGTGGCACTGATGTGGCACTGATATGACGATTAAAATATTATTAAAAAAAAAATCTTAAATCTAATTTTATTTTTAATAAAAATATTACTTATCATTATTAATTTTCATTGTTCTTCCCAATCCAACCCAGCAATGAAGAACTCAAACCCAGATTACAAGAACACAAACCCAGCAACCAATAACTCAAACCCAATTTACAACAACACAAACGAAAAAAGAAAAAAAAAAAAGAGAGATCAAACACTCAAACCCAGATTACAACAACACAAACCCAGCATCCAATAACTTAAACCCAGATTACAACAACACAAACGAAAAAGAAAAAAAGAAAAAAAACAGAGATCAAACACTCAAACCCAGATTACAAGAACACAAACCTAGCAACCAATAACTCAAACCCAGATTACAACAACACAAACGAAAAAAAAAAAAAACAGAGATCAAACACAAACACAGACCCAGATCACAACAACACAAAACCCACACCCTCTTAAACGCATACTCTCTCTCTCTAACCTACCTCTATAAAAACCCACACCCTCACTTCCTTCCTTTCCTCAAACACCGTTTCTGACTCTTTCACTTGTTCCAAACAAATCCAAATCTCCAAAACTTTTACAAACCCAAATGGCTCCCAGAGACAGATCTGGCTCCATTAACCTGGATCCGAACTCCAAGGAGATTCGATACAGAAAAAAGAAGAAGAAGAACGCATTGGCCGAATTGTCGATGACGGTAGTGGCGAGCAAACGACGCATGGCAGAGATGAGCGTCAGCGAGCCGCGATAGGTTCTTTTCGTCGGAATGAAGCGAAATTCGAAGATGGTGCCCTTAGGGTAGGTGACATTGACGGAAGGATCGGCATGAACATACACGTTGTAGAGGTTTTTGGAAGGGGCATTTTGGAAAAACTGCTGCTAGAGAGGGGCGAAGTGGAGGTCGGAGTTGGTGAGGAAGAGGAAAGCGATCTTGAGTTTGGGGATTTTGCTATTTGGGTTTGCTTGGGTCTGTAAATTTGGATTAAGGCGTGTAAAGACTTGGGTTTGTTGAAGGTATTTTGAATCCTTGAAGGTCTTTGTGTTTGTAATGGGAACGTGAAAGAATGATAGAGTAATTGTTGAATGTTTTTGTGTTTTGTAAATCTGTGGGCATGTCTTTGTGTTGTAAATCTAACTAATTTTATGGGTTTTGTTGCTAAGGAAATATAAGAAAAGAGAAAAAAAAAATTGATTTTTAAAATTTCTGGGCAAGGTTTGCTGGGAAGAAAATGAAGAACATGATTGACGGGGAAGAATACATGTTCTAGATTCTTCATGTTCTTCCCAAAAAAAGAGAAACAAAATTAATTTATTTCTTTTCTTTTTTCTTTTCTTTTTTTTAAAAATAAGATGGTTAGAAATTTTTTATATTATTTTATCTGATGTGGCTTTTTTAATAATATTTTAATTCTTCTGTCAGCCACGTCAGCTATTTCCGTCTGTTGATTGACGAAAAGGACTAAAATAACACGCATTAATTAGATTAGGGACTAAAAGTGGTAAAATAGAAATGTAAGGACCAAAATAGAAATGACCCCAAAATGTAGGGACGAAAAAATCATTTACGCCTTTTCTTTACTCAAGTTACACACAAAAAGATAAATTGGTAGAGTTCTCATGGAGTTTTTGAGTGTTACAACCATGGAGAGTTGGAGTATTCAAAGGAAGATTTTGCTACTGGCTTTGTGGTGAGATTGTATTTACTCCTAGAGATTTATTTGTTATATATCCAATTTATTGTGGACTCGAGTTTAATATGAACTTAATAGTTGTAATCTCTATTTCATAGTGGATATTTTTCGGAGCTATCCCGTGGTTTTTCCCTCTACATTAAAGGGTTTTTCACATAAGATTTGGTATTTTTGTATGGTTGTGTTAATTCACACATAGACATAGAGGGGATTAGGATTTTTTCCCCAATTAGTGGTATCAGAGCTTTTGGTTGCTTGGGTTTGACTGTCTTGTGTTGGATTAAATGGAGAATATGACTATGAATAATATGGTTAAACTCTCGGCATCGAATTATTCGATATGGAAGCCAATGATGGAGGATGTCCTTTATTGCAAGGATTTACATGACCCTATTGAGGGTGATAGTGTCAAGCCTAGTGATATGCCAAATAGAGATTGGGAGAAATTAAATAGAAAAACTATCGGGTGTATTAGACAATGCATTGATGTTAGTGTTTTTCACCATGTGTCTCAGGAAACAAATGAAGAGGTTCATTGGGAAAAATTAAGGAGTCTTTATGAAAGAAAACTCAAAATAAAGCTTTTATTGCTAGAAAGCTTGTGAATTTGATGCTTAAGAAGGGTAAGTCCATTGCCGCACCTTAGTGAGTTCCAAGACTTGGTAAATTAGATGGTTACAATGAAGCTAGTAATAAATGATGATTTGTAAGCTTTATTGCTTTTGAGTTCCTTACTTGACAGTTGGGAGACTTTGGTAGCGTCACTTAGTAATTCTGCTTCGAATGGTGTGTTACAACTTGCCATGGTTAAGATAGTTTGCTTAATGAAGAAACTAGAAGAAAGGATATGGGCAAGGATATTGCACATGCTCTTGTCACAGAGAACAAAGGGAGAAGTAAGAGTAGAAGTTCTAAAGGGCAAGGTAAATCCAAAAGTCGATCAGAATCAAAAGGAAAATTCAAATGCTTTTACTGTGATAAAGGTCACATAAAAAGGAGTTGCAAGGCTTGGAAGAAAAAACAGAAAGAGGATAAAAATCAGAAAAGGGTGGATGATGAGAACACTACTGCTGTTATAGTGTTGGAAGATGAGGTCCTAGTCATAGGACAAGATGATTGTTGTTCAGTTTCAGATCCTTATGTTGAATGGGTGATTGATTCAGCTGCTTCCTGCCATTTCACTCTAAGAAAGGAGTTATTCACTTCATACAAAACGGAAAACTTTGGGAGAGTGAAGATGGGCAATGATAGTTATGCGGACATTGTGGGAATTGGAGATATATGTGTTAGAGCTAACACTGAATACACCCTGATTTTGAAGGATGTGAGACATGTTCCGAATATTCGCCTAAATGATTTCCACTCATGTTCTTGATAAAGAAGGTTATGGTAATTATTTCCGTGATGGAAAATGGAGGCTTAGCAATGGATCATTGGTGTTTGCAAGAGGGAAAATTTGTTGTACACTTTACAAGACACAAGTAAAGTTATGCAAGGATGTTGTTAGTGCAGCTCAGGAGGATTCTTCGCCTAACTTGTGGCATAGGCGGCTAGTTCACATGAGTGAAAAAGGGTTGCAGATTTTGGCAAAGAAGTCTCCCATTCCCTTTGCCAAAGGTACGTCACTAAATCCTTGTGACTTTTGTTTATTTGGTAAACAACATAGAGTTTCATTTAATATACCCTCTACTAGAAAACATAATATATTAGATCTTGTTTATTCTGATGTATGTGGTCCCATTGATATTGAGACTTGAGGTGGCAATAAATATTTTGTTACACTTATTGATGATGCTTCACGAAAGGTGTGGGTTTATGTTTTGAAAACTAAAGACTAGGTTTTTAAGCACTTCAAGAAATTTCATGCCATGGTGGAAAGAGAGAAAGGAAAGCCTTTGAAGTGTCTCCATAGTGATAACGGAGATGAATACACATCTAATGAATTCAAGAGTTACTGTTTCGAGAAAGGCATTAGACATGAGAAGACAGTTCCTAGTACCCCACAACAAAATGGTGTGGCAAAAAGGATGAATCGCACTATTGTTGAGACGATCAAATGTATGTTGAGAATGGCTAATCTGCCTAAGTCATTATGGGGTGAAGCTGTTGTGACTGAATGCTACCTAATTAATAGATCTTCATCAGTTCTTTTGGATTTTGATATTCCAGAAAGAGTATGGATAGGGAAAGATGTTTCTTACTCTTACTTGAAGGTATTTGGGTGTGAGGCATTTGTTCATGTGCCTAAGGAACAAAGATCAAAGTTTGATAGCAAATCCACTCCTTGTATATTTGTTGGATATAGAGATGCAGAATTTGACTATAAGCTGTAGGATCCAAAAGAAAAGAAGATGATCAAAAGTCGAGATGTAGTTTTTCATGAGAATGAAAACTTGGCAAACTTTGAGAAAACTGAGAAGCCTAAAGCTACAGTTGAAGGTGTTCCTGATCTTACACCTACCTCTTCTTCCTTAGATAAAGCCACAAAAAGGGAAGAGGTACAAGATGAGAATTATGGTGATGAACCAACTGAATTTGATGCTGATGAGCCAGCAGGTGTTGATGGAGATGATGTGACAGATACAGATGGTGTTGAGCAGGGGGAGCAGCCTCCTCCACTAGAGATGGTAGAACCTCAGGTGAGAAGGTCTACTAGAGTGCGTCGTCCATCGACTAGATACCCCACTTCTAATTATACTATAATTACTGAAGAGGGGGAGCTAGAAAGTTTTCAGGAAGTATAGTCTCATAAGGATAAGCAAAGCTGGTTGAAGGCTATGCATGAAGAGATGAATTCTTTGAATAAGAATAAAACTTATGACTTGGTGGAACCTCCTAAAGGCAAGAAGGTATTGAAAAACAAATGGGTGTTTAAGCTAAAGAAAGATGGTGACAAGTTAGTGAAGTATAAAGCTCGATTGGTGGTCAAGGGGTTCAGTTAGAAACAAGGGATTGACTTTGATGAGATATTCTCTCTAGTAGTCAAGATGAGTTCCATTTGGATAGTTCTAGGATTAGTAGCTAGCTTGGATCTTGAGCTTGAGCAACTTGATGTGAAGGCTGCTTTTCTTCATGGTGATTTGAAAGAAGAAATCTACATGGATTAGCCAGAGGGATTCAAAGTGAAAGGGAAAGAACACATGGTTTGCAAGTTAAAAAAGAGTTTGTATGGCTTGAAGCAAGCTCCAAGACAGTGGTACAAGAAGTTTGACTTATTCATGGTGGGTCACGAGTACATTAGGACAAATGTAGATCATTGTATGTATGTCAGAAAATTTCCCAATGGTAAATTTGCTATTCTTCTGCTATATGTTGATAGTAGGACAAGATGTAGGTGTGGTTGGAAATTTGAAGGACTTGTTCAAGTCATTTGATATGAAAGACTTGGGTCCAGCAAGACAAATTTTGGGTATGCATATTCTGCGTGATAGAAAAGCCAAGAAGCTATGGCTATCACAAGAGAAGTATATTGAGCGGGTTCTTAAAAGGTTCAATATGAAGCATGCCAAGCCAGTCAGTACATCTCTTGGTGCTCATTTCAAGCTAAGAAAGAAATCTTGTTCTTCATCCAAGAAAGAGAAAACAGACATAGCATTAACTATTTATTCCTCAGCAGTTGGGAGTTTGATGTATGCTATGGTTTACACATGACTAGATATTGCTCATGCAGTTGGTGTTGTCAACAGGTTCATGGTTAATCCTGGTAAAGATCACTAGGAAGCAGTAAAGTGGATTTTTAGGTATTTTAGGGGTAGCTCTAAATTGTGCTTGACTTTTGGTGATTCCAAACCATTTTTGGAGAGTTATGTAGATGCAGATTGGGCAGGTGACCTTGATGGTAGGAAATCTACATCGGGGTATTTATTTATGTTTGCAGGGAGAGCTGTATCATGGCAGTCAAGATTGCAGAATTGTGTTGCCTTATCTACAACTGAAGCTGAGTACATTGCAGCTAATGAAGCAGGTAAAGAGATGCTTTGGTTAAAATGGTTTCTCCAAGAATTGGGTTTGAAGTAAGATGGGTATGTAGTTAATTGTCATAGTCAGAGTGCTATAGACTTGAGCAAGAATTTTATATAGACTTGAGCAAGAATTCTATGTACCATTCACGCTTGAAGCACATTAAGGTGAGATACCATTGGTTGAGACTAACAGTCATTTGAATTAGAGAAGATTCACACAAATGAAAATCCAGCTGACATGTTAACCAAGGTTGTGTCTAGAGAGAAGCTAAAGCATTGTGTCGGGTTGGCCGACATGAATTCTGATTGAAGACTTGGGTAGAAGATCTCCTCCGTAGTGTGCTAGAGGGGGAGATTGTTGGGTGCATGTGACACCCTTGGATTCTGGCACACACCTTTGTCAAAGCTCATTTATGAGCTTGTTCCAAAAGTCTTCAAAGGCTTGCTCTTTCATTTATTGAGAAATGACCAAAGCATGTGAGAGGTCTGACTTCTCTTAATGAGAAGTGATGTTAGGCGTGTGGGACACGCTGAAGAAAAAGAAAAGAAAGAAGCAAAGGCCATTCGGCCTTGAGTGAGAAGAGCTTAAACAGAGAGCCATATTCGACCATTTTGTGTGTAAGTTTCAGAGAGAACAAGACACAAAGAAAGAGAATGCTTCAGCTTGAGTGGTGCAGTTCGAATGAAGAGATAGAGAGTGAGACTGTGAGAGAGTGAAAAAGAAAAATGAGACATTTTTCTTTACTCAAGTTACACATAAGGAAGATAAATTGGTGGAGTTCTCATGGAGTTTTTGAGTGCTACAACCATGGAGAGTTGGAGTATTCAAAGGAAGATTTTGCTATTGGCTTTGTGGTGAGATTGTATTTACTCCTTGAGATTTATTTGTTGTATATCCAATTTATTGTGAAATCGAGTTTAGTGTAAACTTGATAATTGTAATCTCTATTTCATAGTGGATATTTTTCGGAGTTGCCCCATGGTTTTTCCCTCTATACTTGAGGGTTTTCCACGTAAAATTTAGTGTTCTTGTGTGGTTATGTTTATGTGGTGCTTGCTAGAATTTTTTTTGTTTCCATAGTATTGCTATTACTTGGTAGTTATATATTTTAATTCACATATAGACATAGAGGGGATTAGGATTTTTTCCCAACAGCTTGGCGATGTCATGATCCCAAAGGGTACATGTATATCAATTCTATTAGTGAAGATTCACATAAGAAAGGAATACTGGGGTGAAGATGCAAACAAGTTCAACCCAATAAGATTCATAAATGGAATTTCCAAAGCTGCAAAACAACCTAATGCTCTACTTACTTTCTCCCTAGGTCCAAGAACTTGCATTGGTTAGAATTTTGCGATGTTGGAAGCGAAATCAGTGATTGCTTTGATTTGTCAAAGGTTTTCTTTATGCCTTTCCCCAGAGTGGAGATTATCACTTTGCAGCCACAACATGGCCCTCCCCATAATTGTAAAACTATTGCACTTGTAATTCTTCTCTAAGGCTTGTTTGAGAGTTCGTAAGAGAATGAAATAAAATGGAATGCAAAAATAAAATGTATTCAAGTAAGGGAAATAAATGGAAAAGAAATTAATAAAATGAAATTAATTATTAGCACATGTTGGAATTATTAAAGCACATGGGGAATAATAGAACCTAGTTAGTTAGTTAGTTACAATTTCAAGCATGTTAATCACATTTAGCACATGTTGGAATTACTAATGCACATGGGGAATAACAGAACCAATAGGATGAGGCCATGTGGACCAATGAGATTAGAGCTAGTCTCCTATAAATATATGATTGTAATCCAATATGAGGAATCAATGAAGAATAAACCAATTTGTTAGTGCATTTCTCTCTCTTAATCTCTCTCTTTCTCTATGGAGGGTGACTACCTCGAATTAAGTCAATTTCCCTACAATTCCCATCTATTCCCCTATAATTCCCATCAATCTCCATTAGGAACCACCGGGTTCCTAACAAATGGTATCAGAGCCGTTGATCCAGAGACGAACAATTGTGATGAAAGAAAACTTTTGAAAGAATTACAAGGAATGTTGAACAAAGCCTTAGAAGAAGCTAAGGATATTTCAAAGAAGATGAAGGCCTTGGATGAATCTAACATGGCCATGAAGGAGGAGCTCTCAAGATTGCAAGAGGGTCTCGAGAACATGATGGAAGAGGAGTTACAATCTCTTGATTCAATGAAACTCGAAGAACAAATCAAGTTCCAAGAATCTACTACTGTTGTTGCAAGCCGAGATGTTGATTTTTGTGTCAAAGTGGATGATGATATACATGTACATGCTGCCCTTGAAGTTCAGTCGAAAGAATCAACAAAGAAGGTGATGATGATCTTCCAAGAACCCATTCTTGATGCACCAATGGAGGCTTCCATTCAAGAGTGTATGATTCAAGAATTGGCAATCCAAGTGTCGGTGATCCAAGAATCCAAGATACAAGCTCCAAGAATTCTAATGGTTCTAGAATCAAATGAGGTCTTGAGGATACTAGAACATTTCAAGCTTCAAAGAACCAATGAGACCTTGAAGATTGAAGAACCATTGAAGGCTCAAGAATTTGAGCAAAGTTTGAAGATCTACGAAGAAGAAACCTTCATGTGCACCGGACCGCTTGTCAAAGAGAAATGCATGAATGTGGTGATCAAAATGTCACTACGGTATTGGTCCATTGGAAGATCTCCTTTGATGAAGATGCTATTTCACAACAACACCTTGTGGGCAAGGTGTTTTCAAGGGGAGGGAAATGTTAGGAATGCTATAAGCATATGGATAATAATTGTTGTATTGAGATTTAGTTAGTTAGTTAGTTACAATTCCAAGCATATTAATCACATTTAGCACATGTTGGAATTATTAAAGCACATGGGGAATAATAGAACCTAGTTAGTTAGTTAGTTACAATTTCAAGCATGTTAATCACATTTAGCACATGTTGGAATTACTAATGCACATGGGGAATAACAGAACCAATAGGATGAGGCCATGTGGACCAATGAGATTAGAGCTAGTCTCCTATAAATACATGATTGTAATCCAATATGAGGAATGAATGAAGAATAAACCAATTTGTTAGTGCATTTCTCTCTCTTAATCTCTCTCTTTCTCTATGGAGGGTGACTACCTCGAATTAAGTCAATTTCCCTACAATTCCCATCTATTCCCCTATAATTCCCATCAATCTCCATTAGGAACCACCGGGTTCCTAACAAATGGTATCAGAGCCGTTGATCCAGAGACGAACAATTGTGATGAAAGAAAACTTTTGAAAGAATTACAAGGAATGTTGAACAAAGCCTTAGAAGAAGCTAAGGATATTTCAAAGAAGATGAAGGCCTTGGATGAATCTAACATGGCCATGAAGGAGGAGCTCTCAAGATTGCAAGAGGGTCTCGAGAACATGATGGAAGAGGAGTTACAATCTCTTGATTCAATGAAACTCGAAGAACAAATCAAGTTCCAAGAATCTACTACTGTTGTTGCAAGCCGAGATGTTGATTTTTGTATCAAAGTGGATGATGATATACATGTACATGCTGCCCTTGAAGTTCAGTCGAAAGAATCAACAAAGAAGGTGATGATGATCTTCCAAGAACCCATTCTTGATGCACCAATGGAGGCTTCCATTCAAGAGTGTATGATTCAAGAATTGGCAATCCAAGTGTCGGTGATCCAAGAATCCAAGATACAAGCTCCAAGAATTCTAATGGTTCTAGAATCAAATGAGGTCTTGAGGATACTAGAACATTTCAAGGTTCAAAGAACCAATGAGACCTTGAAGATTGAAGAACCATTGAAGGCTCAAGAATTTGAGCAAAGTTTGAAGATCTACGAAGAAGAAACCTTCATGTGCACCGGACCGCTTGTCAAAGAGAAATGCATGAATGTGGTGATCAAAATGTCACTACGGTATTGGTCCATTGGAAGATCTCCTTTGATGAAGATGCTATTTCACAACAACACCTTGTGGGCAAGGTGTTTTCAAGGGGAGGGAAATGTTAGGAATGCTATAAGCATATGGATAATAATTGTTGTATTGAGATTTAGTTAGTTAGTTAGTTACAAATGATACAATGTCATCCATATCAAAATCCAATAAATGAGAGACATATGTACAAAAATAACTACCCTCTAACACATGTCTTTTATTTGTTAATAAGGTAATTATTTTTTGTTAACTTGTCTCATATTTATTGGATTTTGACACTGCTGACATGGTATCATTTGGAACTAAATACCTTTTCCTAACATAAAGGAAATGAATGAAATTATTTTATGACAATATTACTGTTAAACCCCTATTTTAAAATAAAGGGCTAAATATATGAGGATATTTGAGAGTTTCAGTAAAAAATTCATTAAATCTAATTTCATTCCCTCTAAATCCTCTTAATTTTTTTGGGAATGAAAATTTTGAGGTTTTGAGGAAATAAAGAGTAATAAGTGTTCCCTTCTACCTATTATATTCCCTCTCACTTAAATTCTCAAACAAGATAATGAACTTTCCATACCCTCTATTAAAACTCTCAAACAAGAGAAGGGAGAAATATTTTAGTATTATTCTTTTCATTCATTTCCATTTCATTTCTTTCACTCCTTCCAGACAAATTGTAAGAATATTTCTTTCAATCCATTATGTGTCAATTCAAAATGGTAATCAATGCATACTTTTAATCACATGAATTTTTGTCTACTACACCTAGTTGGCATTTAGTTCACTTCTACTTAGAAATTTTAATCATCTATTGTGTTAGACCTATTAGGAGTCAAACTACAATTAGGCTCAAACTATTGGTATTGTAGAGATGATCAGAACCATAACAATTGTGCATTCCCTCACACTAGATTTCATACCTCGACTCCTAAAGCAGTCATGATAACTTTACATGTAGTTAGTTTCTTTAGCAAATGGATATGACTCAGACAATTGTGTTTGTTCCTAAAGTTACAACTTTTCAAGGAATTTTTATTTTATGTAATATTTACTTGTGTAACCACATTCACATGGGTCTGAGCATCAAAAGTGTGTAATAGTTCCATGTAACATCGGTTCCTTCAAGAAAGGTATCTTCATGGAATGGCATAAGAGTGTTCATAAATAGACCCCAGGTCTTCAAGCTAATTCATCTTTGTCATCTCTCATTTGAAGAAAAACTGAATATATATGCTTTAAAGCCAGTTCCATATATTTTAAGAGTTAAGGCGATAAAATTATTATAAAATTTTTGGAATTTTTATAATAGGGAATGAGACCAGTTGCTAATGGGCCTTAAGCTTGGACCTTGGGCGGATCCTAATATGATTTTCACCTTAACGAGACTGCTATTTCTTTAGTACCATTTGTAATAAGTGAGATTTTTGCATGCATAATTTTTCCATAAGCATTTAGTGAACCAGAATCCTGTGGTGGGTATAGGAAAAAGTTTAGCTTTAAACTAATTTGAAGTTATCTTCCTCCAACCTATTATATGACAAATGAAGATATCGTTTATGTGTAATTTTAATTACATAATATGTTTAATGAGTCATATAACTTGTTTAAATAATACATATAAATTGTCATATAGTTGGTTGAAAGAGATATTTTCAAACTGGATTGGAACTAAACTTTGTCCGTCTGGTGATTTGCCTGATATGCCAAAGTCCATAAGCCATTAAAATGTTGCCTTACTGTTTTAGAGTTACTCTGAGACCAACGACAAGTCTGGGACCAACAGGTCAAGATAACTAGCAGATCCAACATGATCTAAATTGTTTTATAGGTCAAGGCATAGCCCAATTCATTCTATGGATCACCAAGTGGGCCTACATTTCAAACATGGTCCAAAATGAAGTGAATAAGATTATTTTTTATTTTTTGAGGAAAATTAAGATGGGCCCAACAATTTCATATATCCGATCTGATAGCAAGTCTCTATAAACTTTGGCCCAACAATTTTAATTTTGACGACCCATGAAACAAATGAAATGAAACTATAAGTTCGTTAATAACTAATTAATGCTCGTTGGATTGTATAAAATAGAGCGTAAGAACATCAAGCTAGTGAGCAGAAGGCCAATTTTGCACCAGCTGTATTTTAAATTCTGTTTGTGCGAATGACATATCAAAACCTTTTATATATATATATATATATATATATATATATAAGTCTAGATACTGTATTACCCACTTGTGGTTTAACCCGAATTTAACTTACTTACCCGTGATTTCATTTTTGACACTTTACCCACTTGTACTTCCCTTCGTTACTACTCTGGAACCCACCTTCCTTTCAGACGTTACTTTAACACATTTTTTATCTAAAACAAAACCCAAAACAAATCAAATACTCCTCTCTCTCCCAAAACACACTCCCATCCACGCATATAAATTTTCAGCATTTTAAGCTTGTTACAAGCTAAAAATCAAACAGATCAATCATTCCAAGAAGAGATCTCTCTCTCTCTCTCTCTCTCTCTCTCTCTCTCTCTGTTTTACAAACCCACTTTAATCTTCTCATCTGGGTTTTGTTTAATTGTTGTACCTTTTTTTTTTTTTTTTGGCAAATGGGTGTGTTTGGAACTGTGAATGTGATTGCTTTTTTTTGGGGGGCATAATCAAAGTGGGTTTTGTGTTGAGTGAAAATTCTGTGTGGAGTTTGATTTGATTTATTCTTCACTCAATGAATATGTTTTTTCTTTTTCAATTGATGTCTTGCGTGTTTAAACACAAACCAAGCAGATCCACCACAACATACCCAACCCTAGCAACAACAAGATCTAAACCCAGTCAAAAACTCAAATCCAAACACACAAACCACCGTGAAACCCATACCAAAATCACAACCAAAAAAAAAAAAAAAAAAAACCAAGCAAAGCATGTTCAAATTCATCTCTAGCTGCAGAAATTGTAAGTGAGGCATTTGCTGGGTACTTAGGAGATGAACCCAAATTCCAACTGCCAAGTAGATCTCTCTCCTTTTAATGTCACCATGGGCCCACGAGCACATGAAAAAGCTTCGTAATTCAAGAATACCACCATGTCCAAGAAATAGGCAACCTTAAAAAAGTGGTGGGCATAATATTGAAGCCAATCTAGTATAAAACATGGGATCAAATGTTGTGCTATAGTTTTCTTCTTATTTGTTTATTTGATTTAGGTATTGGGTTTCTTTTGGTTGTTGGGGTTTGAAAAATGGGATTTGAGGCATGGTTACTTATGGATCCGTGGGTTTGGATGTTTGTGGGTGTTTTGATGTTTGTATTTTGACTTGGGTTTTAGGGTTGTATTTTGATAGATCTGTGATTTGTACTTTGATGGTATTACTTGATTTGATTTGTATTAGTTTTCTAGATGTATGTTCTTCATGTTTGCGTATGTTCTTCATGTTTGTGAATTGTGAGAAACTAATACCATATTTTAATCTTGTTTTTCTTTTCTTCTTTTTTTTCCTTGTTTTGGGAGGAGAGAGACATAAAATGGGTGTAAAAAGACTTATTTACCTTTCTTTTTTAACTAAGGTGGGTAACAGAGACTAAACGGAAGTAACTTCAGGTGGGTAAAGTGTCAAAAATGAAATCACGGGTGGGTAAGTTAAATTCGGGCTAAATCACAGGTAGATAATCTGTAATTATCCCTAAATTTTTAGTTTAAAAACTTATACTTGACCCCTCAAATTAAAATTTAGTCTCCTAAAGAATTAAAAATTAAAGTGGTCACCTATTCCAAATATGTGTTTGGTGATCCCCTTCCAAAACAAAAACACAATCTCTTTTTACTAAGGAAACAAATACAAATTTGTTATAAAGATACATAAACCTTCACTCACCAAAAAACGCAAATGACGCATTATAATTATGTTTCATGTTATATTTTGGTTGTTAGTTTTGTTGGAATCAAAAATTAAAAGTTTGGGATTTTGAGATTTTGAGATTTGGTGTTGTCATGCTATCTAGCTCCACTTAAAGGATTGTTTTGATGTTTTTTTTTTTTTTTAATTTAAATTTTTTATTAACTATATGTCTTTACAATTGATCATCATTATTGCTTATATATTTTTTAATGCTATAATAAATTCTCAATTACAATAACTAAATAATCAGTTTTGTGTTCATTAAAAGAAAATTCATCAATTTAGTAAATATATAATAGAGTTTCTTATTCTTAACTATGCTCTATATCTTCAAAAGACACATGAATTTTTTTCTATTAATAATATATTTTTGTTAGTAACCAAATTTTTACTTGCAAAAATTCACATATAATGAAAAATTACTATTGAAAATGGAACTTCACCATTTTTAGCCTAATATGGTTGGACATTTGGACTTTAAAAATTTTAAAATTTGTTTATAATGTGGTTGTACCGAATATTTTCAATTATGAATATTATCAAAATTAGATTTTGCAACAAAATGAAAGATGATATTCTAAAGGACATATAATTTTGTATATTAAAAGAGAAATTTTTCCAAAATTCAATTAAAATTAATTATAAATGATTTTCAAAATTTAAAAGAACTTTTTGATATATCATAAATGATTTAGATAAAATGTATAAAAAAATTAATTATTTGTGTCTTTTATTGTGTTTATATTATATTTTATTAATACCAAATAGGTACTAATTATATTTTTTTATTGTATTAATTTAATAATTTGAATTTTAGTAAAAGACAAAGTTTAGCTACAAAATTGGTTGTAGCTTCAGGCTACAAACTCACTCAATAAAATATATACTACAACATATTTTGAAAATCTAACCGTTGAATTGCATGTTCTTTACGCCCTTAATACACATGTTAAATTTTGTGTCAATCGGATATCATTTACTATATAATCTATAAACTTATATTTTGTGCATAATTTTAAATTACAAAAACTTGCAATTTAAAAAATTTATTGATTACATAGCTATTGATCTTTAATTTTCTTAAAATTTTGCAAGTATGGAAGATATAAGAAAAAGATGTAATCTAATGGTGAATTTGTCAAAATTCACATCCAATAAAAAGATATTAAGTAAGTTTGTAATCTAAGGTTACAACTAATTTTGTAACTAAACTTTGTCCTTTAGTAAATTTCTTATTTTTGAGTGATCAAATTTGTTTCTTCATATATTGATTCCCAAAACCAAATTCTTGATTCCGCTGTGATATGGACAATGGGATGAGACATCCAATAAATTTGAGACTTGCCAAGTGATTGGCTGAATTTTGTATTTCTTTTTTTGGTAAAATAATTTTGTAATTCGAGACCATTAATAGTTTAATACGACATCCATATTTTTTTTCTTCTATCCAACAACAACTTATTTCTTTTTTTTTAGCTAGCTAGGCCACAAAAAGGGTTGGCAAAAGCTGTATTACGAATAACATTTTGGCAGCGAAGCGGTATTACTATAATACTTCTTGAATTCGATTAGATCGAGCATAATTTGTTAAACCTAGTACAAGTCAAAAAAGTTGCTACCGACTTCAATAGCTGTGGTTTTGTGTGGCTGTTTTCAAACCACGGGCCACCTCAACACTTTTCTTCTTTGTTTTGTTTTGTTTTGTATTTTTTCGTGAAATGGAAATGCATTGAAGGAGATTAGGATTACAAAGTCTAGAGTGTAGAACGCTCCAAGTATCAGCAATAAACAGTAACAAAATACATGAAGGAGGAGTAGAATACAAAATAAAGCTATCACTAGAAAAGTTTCATTCCTTCACCGAAAGGTCCACGTATTGAATATCACTTTTCTTCTTTGTTTGAATATCTCACTTTTGAAATTGCTTTCTGCTAAGGCACCACAAAAAATATTATTATATATCATTTAGCTATTACTTAAACCTCATTAACACTATTAATTTAAATCCCCATACAACACCAATGCATCTTTGATTGAGGATCAATCAAGAAGGATATTGGTCAAAATCCAGTAAGAGACTGTCGTATGCAATGATTTGTGCCTCTATCTAGTGAACACTTCAATCTAGCTAAGTATTCCTCTGCAACATTAAAACCCAGTAAGATAATTGTGCTAAATTTACGCATTGTACCTCGTTTCTTTTTTCTATTGGGGAAGATATTTTCACCTCCAAATTTCCTATTATTTGAGTGTCAAGTTTTCACGTCCTAATATCAATTTCTTTTTCTCCTAGTGTGCAAGCCACAAGCAATGCACATTCTTTATATTCCGCACCAGTGGATTTGTTATTGCAAGAGGTATTGACATGGTGATGGTGTCAATGGTTTCGGAATATGTGACAAAGAATAAGGTGATTTTGTCCTTTAATAACTAGCTAAAGAGCTTCTGAGGGGTTTGCATTAATGGTCTGGCCAAATTAAACTCTCCATGTTGCTCCAACCAGTAAAATCTGAAACTGAATGAGCTATGGCAAAGAAATATTCTTTTTTTGTTCTAAGACTAACTATTTGACTCAACAAAGGCTTGGTAAATTATATGGTATACATGGCTACCTCATGTTTTTCCTTTAAATTCAGCAAAAGAATTATAGCGTTTTTAGCAAATCGTGCAAAAAATTTTGTCTATTTTAGTAAAAGATTTTTTTTTTTTTACACAATCATTTTTCAAAAATATCCATATCAAATTATATATTTTAAACTCTATTTCATTAAAATATTAAATTTTTTTTTTATAACTATTTCTTTCTCTTCACATACAACAATAATCATCCACTCTTTTTTTTTTATTCTTGAGATACAAAGAAAAAGAATAAAAAACTAAATTTTATTTTATAAAGGATAAGGACACCAGCAGATCAAACAGATTTCTGGCTTCCCCCATGAAATATGTTGGCATATATATATTGATGCTGGCAGGATGGGGCGTAATTAAGAAATGCAAAGGAAAATGGATCAGCCCCTAAAATTATAAGGCAATACAGAAAAATCTCTTTACCAAATGCCAGGCCAATTTGCTGAATGGTCATTTCTAGAAAATCACCAATTAATTTACAGAAATGCATTTCATAGTTAAACCAGGTAGCCAAACAATAGTAGTGTCTCTTTGTATTTGAATGGAGGAGTATCCTTCTTTATGCATCCTAGGTTTAGCAGATCTAAACGCTTTGTAATTTATTTTTTTCCAATTATCAATAAAATTATCATATTTTATAATGATAAAAAAAAGTGCCAATTTCTTTTTTTACCACTGAATTATAAATAATATCTTGAAACTTCTTTTTCTATGTACAGTTATACTTTTACAAATTATATTTTGAAGAAACTATTATTTGGGCCCCAATCATTTATGCAACTGATTAATTTAATTAACTTAACCATTTATTCAACCTAGATAATGCAAAAAGATATCTTAGAGCATTCAATTTGACCTTGTTTTGAGAACGGCATTCAATTTGTTCTAAAAATTTATTTTAACTAATTCATTTATAAATACTCCTATATCATACTCAATATTTAATAATTTACTCTACTTTTTATTTTTTAAGAGAGTTTCAATCTATAGCGTCCGCTCCTAATGATAGCTCTTTATTATCAGATCAAGACACCAATCAGTTTTTGGTGTAGGCGGGGTTTGAACCCAGATCTCTTATACAATCATCAAATCTCTTACTCTACTTTTATATATATATATATATATATATATATTTTTTTTTTCTCTCCAATCTATTCCAACTTTCCCCATTTTCAGCTAATCCTCCCTTTGCCTTTATCACTGCCACTCAGACAAACCACCGAATTGGAAAACCAGCACAATATGTGGTGAATGCTGACGATAAATGAAAAACCATCTAGATATGTGGTGATTGTTGTTGATCAGTGGCCGCAAAACCTTTAGAATCCTTCTACGCGAACTTCCTCTATGAGTGAACCTCATCAGCAACTCAGAACACTAGATAGCAGCCCACTATTTAGGAACTATCTCTATGAAAACAAGGAATCAATGATTTAGGTTCAAGGATAAATTCTCACAACAATGAGTAACACACTATGTAGAGAAATTTAGAAATATTTAGGCTTAAGAAGGTTTACTCTTAGTGTAATACTGATATGGTAGCCTCATAATTCGTTCAGCCTTCAATGTCAATTTACTGTTTGCCGCAATTTCACTCCAGCAAGTGTCGAGCAAACTTTTGGAGACAATTTATGGAAGATCAAAATTGGATCAAAATTGTGTCCATTTTGCCAATGACCTTGTAGCTGAATTGACACCTCTCCATACACAAAGTGCTTGGGGGTCTAAGGGAGAAAATGTTCGAGTTGTGGGGTTAGTAGTATGTTATAATTATTTCTCAACAAATTGTGTCCATTTTGAAAACTTTCCAATCAAACAAGTTTCATTCAAAACTACCTAAGGGTATGTCGGAGATTAGTAAATAATCATAACTTACCATCTTTTAGTAGATCATAACCTCTTTGTTTTTTAGCAGCTTTTGAATGCATCTCAACTCTAAGACGACTCTATAGATACAACTCAAATTTAACTAAATTACAACCCTTACAAAACTTCATTTTGACAATAAAATTTAGCCTACAATTTAAAACCTTGCATAAATTTTTTTTACAAAAGTCAACCAATGAAAATAAGGTCAACTAAACACACTCAAGTGCTGCTGATTAATATAAATTGATACTAAAATGATGATGGACCATCTTTATTTAAATGTTGATGACATAATAGACTTATAGCCACCCATTTTTAAATAGTTAGGTAGGAATTTAGAAACGAAATAATCTTTCTAAACCGCTCTTGTAGATCTTAAATTAAATGAAGATATGAATAGATGAAAATATATAAAATATTAGTTTTTTTTTTTTTTTTTTTGAGAAAAAAAATATTAGAGTTAAAAGTGAATTAATTGGAATTTCAACGGACTCCATGTTATGTGGGATTCTCCTTTCCCTCCATATTACATATTTGGTGAGACAGCATTGATAAAAATCGGTTAAGCACGCCCCAATTGGATATTGACACATAATTTGGTAGAATCATTAGCTGATAAGACAAGTTGAGATCATAACCGAATCTCAATGGTAAGTGAAAGAAACTATAATCATGGTGAATTAAGGGTCAAATTACCTCCCAAATTCGAGGTCAATGATGTAATGTGTGATGAAAGTTGACTATCATTTCCCACTAGAAAGAAAAAGGGGAGGATGTAATTATTCAGAGACTCTAGGGGGACAAGATGAGCATTTTAACTCGACAAGGCTTTCATAAACTTTGACAAAGCTTTTGATAATTGATAGGGGGGGTTAAAGGTACTTAACCCTCATGTAATGCCGTGTTTCTCATTGATAAAGTCAAATTGCCCATAATAATTTCGGTCTCCCTCAAATTGTTTAAACTTTTTTTTTAAATAATATATAATAATCAAAAGCTAAATCCCTCTTTTGATGTTCATTTCTCTTTTTGACATTTTACACTTGGGTTTAATCACAGTCTAGAATGGTGACTAACTCAAAGATTTGAAGGCTTGTCACAATGACGAAAAGCAAAATGCTAGCTAGTTGTTTCACTAATTATGATGGTAATTGAGTTTGCAGGCATTTCATATGTGGTAATCTCTGTCACTTCAATGAATAAATAAATAAAAAAACCAAAAAAAACAGCAACATTTTTTTCTTTCTCAATCGCAAATTTAAGGCTATAATTGTATTGGTTACAGGCTTTAAACAAAAACATATATGTCACATGCATGTGCTAATGTTACCTCCAGTGTAGTTGAGCCTTATTTAAGTGGGATACATTAAGGGTCATCTCGAATAGACCCATCTTATAGTGCTAGTCCTATAAGTACTCCAAGAGCAACGTGGTGTGCTTCCTATAAATAAATAAAATGTGGGTCATGGCCATGGGGATTGTATAATCGTAGGCCGTAAACATCAAAGCCATCAGCCTCGAACACTTGTCCAATCGCATCCACGAAATTATTAGCAAATTTAATGAGAGCTTAGCACAATGTCTAATCCCATTATCCCAAAGTGATAGTTGATCTTTCTTGTCAGTTGGTTGTCATACTTTATGGAAAGAGATGGATTAATAAAGATAATGAATTGAGGAAAGCACCTCTTGTTGTTCAAGGACATATCGATGATGCCACTTGAGATTTCAAACAACTCGTTGATTAGGATCTTCAAAAAAAAAATCGTTATCTTCGTGAATTTGGTTCACTGCTATCCCATCACTAACTCCGATAGCAGCCATTCGGTCCTAAATCGTTTTTGTTAATCTAGTTTTCTTTTTGCGGATTTTATTAGGTCTCCAACCCCATATATGCCTTTTTCTTTTAGTCTTCTATATTGGAAGTGCAAACATGGTATACAATGATTCAGAACTTGAAATTAAGGGAATAGAATGCTAAATATCAGTATGTCTATTTATACACAATTGAGGGACAGCCTATATATTCTACTTGTAGTAGTACCTTAAATAGGCTCATTAAGGTATCAAATCACACTAGCTAGCTGACGAGTCTAGCTACTTGAAAAGCATACTAGGTGGGCCTGTGTATTCTAAACTCAAAGTGCATCAAGAATGCACCGATCTGTATTATACTATTATCTCTCTCTCTCTCTCTCTCTCTCTCTCTCTCAACACATTTGGTTATGGTGTAAAGGAAGTGTGTGGTAGAAAGGTAAAACGCAATAAGATTTTCCACTATTTGGCCTTAAAAAATAAGGTAGAGTAAAGAAAATGGTGAGGATGGGGATTTCCCACCTAAGCTTACTAATTTGGTTCCTTTCAAATTGGGGAGAAAAGGACCATAAGTAATGAAATTACAAAATTATCCTTATGGGGTGGGCGGTGGGCTTCTACATGCAACTTCCCTCTTACAATAGGTGGATCTCTTACAATGGGTGGATCTTGTTACGTGAAACTCACTTCTATCTAAAATGGATGTTGGCATGCAATAGTTACACATAATACAATATTTTTTTGAATTTATTATTATGTATAACCATTGCATACAACATTCTTCTCTCCTCAAAAGTGTAAAACCCACTTCCATGTGAGAAGAATGTTGCATGTAACTGTTATACGAATTACCATTTCCATTGTTTCAAAAAGCAATAAAAACATAGTAATAATTTAAATTTTCTCCTTCTACTCTTTCACCCCTCTTATTAGAAAAATCAATTTTTTTTTCCCTCCTATCCTCCCTATATTTTTCAGCCCTTTATTTTTCCATCCTCAAGTCTAAACCATATATACCAAAAAAAAAAAAAAAAACATTAGAACTTAATTGTAAGTTGGGTGATACTCTCCCTCTGTATCGAATTTATAATACGAACATATAATTTATATATATATATATATATATATATAATTTTTGTAATCCACCTTAGATTTTCCACGCCACTAATTTTTTTTTAATTTAAAAAAAGGAATATAAATTTGGCACATTGAAGACAGGACGCGTGTGCAGTCCATTCGATGCACCTTTGCAACGCTTAAAGTTCAGAAGAGTTGCAGTCTTTTACAAAGGCCCTTGATTAGTGTACAACGCTTCTTATAAAAACTAATAATTGGTACTACGCTATATTGCGATAGTTACAGATCATAATTCGCCACAATACAATGAATTAAGACCATAAAGAAAGTGATTACATAGAATCCCACTTTCCTAGAAACTGAACGTAAAGATGATAATTGAGATGTCATCAAGGATTTTTTTTTTTTTTTGGTAAAAGATGTCATCAAGGATTGAAGTTATTGAAACGAATACAATGTGTACGAGAGAGGGAAATAAATTAGTTGAAATTATAAAATGAATTGGAATTTTTTTTTTTTTTTTTGGGGTAGGGGGGGGAGAAAAAATGAAATGGAACTAAATTGCCTTATTTGAATGTTTTAAAAGAAATGAAATATAAATAATCTTTTTTTTTTAAACAAATACACATATAAGAGAGAGGAAATATGGTTCTAACTTCTAACATAAAAGCACAACACAAATTCTAAGTAATTTTATTTGGGAGTACTATGAAAAGGAATGTAAAGAAATAATTTTATAATAACATTACAATTTGACCCTTCTTTTTATTTTTATTATTATTTTTATATAAGATAGAAATTTTACTCTAACTCAATCTAAGTGTATATATGTGTAAAGTTCCCTCCTGAAAACTTAAACCCTGATCATTGCTCTCCATACCTTACAAGCATTTATATTTATGGAGTGACTATCGCGCCAAGGATGTGCAGTGGTACCTTTCTTTTTATTAAATAAGCATATGTTTTGTTGTTGTTGTTGTTGTTGTTGTTGTTATTATTATTAATGAGGTCTTATGTAAATGAAGGAAAATAATAAGAAAGGTGTATTGTAGGGTATTTGTAAAATATAAGGGGATAAATCTAACAAATTCACTACAACACTCAAATTTATGCCCCAAAATTTGAGTTCACTATAACAGGAAATTACAAAATATTATCTTTCTAGGAATAAATACAGTCTTACCATATAAAAAAAAAATGTAGAAGAAGAAGAAGAAAAGAAACAAGAACCTTAGCAAACCAACGCAACAGGTTGATCTCTTTGGTGTTTAAAGCGTTTGTAGCACCTAAAACTTTTATAAATTAAAATCCCTCAATTCATCTCTTTATATAAGTATGACTCAACAAAAGAAAGAAAACTCTTTTTTCTTTCTCTCACTAACAATGTACAACTTACCTAATTTCTCCCAATTTGTTGAATACACATAATGCACACATTAGGGTTGTGCACATACCAACCAACATCGACCAAGATTGACGACACCACGCTGAACTGATAGCCTATAGCGGCTACCACCTATATCGGTGTTAGTAAGCAGAGAAAAAATTAATCTTGTTAGCACAACATCGACAGATATTTTTCCAACCATTGGTGTATGTATATATACATTTATTTATTCTATATGCAAGATGTTTTTATTCTCTTGTTTCAAATCGAATAAGGAGACCTAGCTTGGCTAACTTTGGCGTGGGTTACATCTAATTAAGGTATATGAACCTCAACAATCTCTCTCTCTTCAACCCACTAAGGAAAGAGACCTATTATCTAGCTCTTCAGTTGGAATTTATGTCGGCCACTTCGACACAAAGCTCAATCTTCTCATTGGGCACAGCCTAATTAGTCAACATATCCATTCTCCAAAAAAAAAAACTAAAAAAAAAAAAAAAAACTAACCTTATCTAAGTATATACTAACTATATCAATCATTTTTTTAAAAATGTACATTACAGATTTATTGGGATCTCACATCAATATGTTATATTCAAAAATGACACGTTGATTTTGGAGAAACTATTTCATAACTTGAAACTGCAAGATATAAACATTTATTTGGATCTCGCATCAATCTGTTATTACACAAATATATCTTAGTTGCTTCAAACATTGAAGTATTAAATTTGTTGCTAATTTGTAGCTCCATGGGCACCTTTTGTTACATCTAAAAAAATGTCTAAAATTCAAATTATCTCACCTCCAACTATTATTTGTTCTATAAAACTCTCATGTACAATGGGTCTCTCGAGGAGGCATAAAGAAAGTTATGGCCACATACGTGGCAAATGGTGACTAATATATCCTTCAAATCTCCATTAGCAGTTCTCCATATATTACAAGCATGTGGGGCACAATCTTCTCATTCATTGAACCTTGGGATGATGTTGATAATGATGATGCATGTATAGAATAACACAATAAGAGTAGAAATGTTCCTAATTAAATCTTAAAAGTACTACTGCAATTCCATGCAGAAGAAGAGCGCCAAAACAAAAGGACTCACAAGACACAACGACCAAGCGGGGTTCGACAGCAAATTGGGTTAATGGGGTCGTTTACGTACATGAGTTGAGAGTTGAAAGACCTATATCGATGGACGTACGGTCTAGACGTGACGTGGGATTCTGCAGTTGGCTGAGGTTGTTGGGTAGGCCCGGCCCCACACAGTCACACACACACATACACGTATCTATCAGTTTCATTTTTCAATTATCAAGCGAGACACTTGTGTTGGAGAGCGCGCCAGCAGGGTGGGGGAAAAAGGGTCGCTCGTATCGCAGTCAATCTTTGATGAGTCTATTGTTATGGAGGGTAAAAAAAGCTGAAAAGGTAGCTTCCTTTGTGATTGTCTTGGCCAAAGGCTCTAGGCCTTAGCTCTTTTAGGTACTTAAATGGTTGATAATGATGATGCATGTATAAGAATAACACATCAATGTTCCATTAAATCTTGTGTTTTAACAGCAAATTAATTACGTACACCTTCGATGGACGTGAACGTGACATGCAGTTGGCTGATGCACATGCAACAATTATCAAGCGAGACACAAGCAAGTATGTCAAGATGAGTCTATTGTTATGGAGGGAGCTGTAATTGTCTTTAGGCTCTAGGCCTTAGCTCTTTTAGGTACTTAAATGGGTCCAAACCATTAGTCCTAATCCTACCTTTTTTTTCAACATTAAATGTGTTTGGAAATAACCAATTTGGTTCTACACTTTTGAACACATGCATGCATGCAATGCAACTATGCAACAAATAGTGATAGTGAATGATGAATTTTTATTATTACTATTTTGTTTTATATAAGAAAATGATGTCTTAGCTTTTTGTTAGGATATTTGATTTTTTTTTTTTTTTTTTTCCTTGAAACATTTCGAAAATGAATCAAAAATGTTATAAATTAAATATGTGATCTTTAAGTATGTATCACTCTCTAAAATTATCCTCAAAAAAAAAAAAAAAAAAAAAAAAAAACCTCTAAACTAATAAAGCCATTACCTAGATAACCCGTTCAGAGTAGTAAAAAATGATAACTGAAAAAGAAGAAGAAGAAGAAAAAAGAGGTCAGGATAGGTTTGACTCTTGTTTTCATTCTTACTTATCTGAGGTAAGGGGAATTTAAATATTAAATATCTCTATTGAGTTTCAATCACAAAGCTCTTGATTATGATGATCAAAAGGTTTAAATCCAACAAAACAAGAAATGCTATTGTTAAATTTGTTTGAAGTTATGAATTGAAAATTGACATACATTTCAATACTGAAAAGTATTAGTAAAACCTTTTCTACTTAAATAAAATTTTATATAGTAAGATTTATGTATTACACTATTGGTCTGTTTGAATTGAGAGAATGGAGGGGGAGTAGAGTAAATTTAGTACAAAATTAGCTTATTTTTAGCCAATATCACTCTACTCTCCTCCACTCCCCTCTCCTTTTCCCCTCCATTCAAACAGGCCATATAGGTTTTCAATTGAATTCAACCACATGATTGAATTTACCAATGCAGTAAAAATGGTATATCTTCTTTCAAAGACAAATCCAATTTAATTTGTACTTGATCAATACCATAGTTAATTTTTTTTTTTTTTTATACAAGATAAAATTTCTACTCTAACTTAATTTAAGTATATATATGTATGAAACTCCCTCCTAGAGATTTCAACTTAAACCCTTACCCCCTACACCATACAAACACTTATACTTGTGAAGTGTGCGTGTGGTGGTCATGATTAAATTTAATTGAGGGACCTAAAAATATGACACCTAATAAATAGGATATAAGTTCTACTCAAGTCTATAATGCACTGAAAGAGTGAAAGTACAATGCAAGCCAGTTAAAAAGATCATTCTTTATTATTTATTTAGTTTAGAGTCAAAGAGATCTCCAATGCTACGTAGATTTGTCAATCAACAGCTGACAAGTTAATTTACCGACCCTATCTTCATAATAGACAAGTCTAGAGCTAGAAAGTTGAAACTAAAAAAAGGCATTTTAATAAAATATTTCATGTCAGTAGATAAAGAGGCAGTATGTAGTGCCATAGGTGAATTTTGCATAGTCATTATTACAATAATTACAGACAAAGTTCAGTTTAATCACTGGGAGAATAAATTAAATAATGGAGCAAATAGTGATTAACACTGAGTATAGCATTAGTTAAAATTGGGGTTTGCCGACATTCACTGTTGAAATAATATATGGTTAACAGTGGCATCAACTTTAATTCTATAGTAACCCTACTACCTTTTGAAAAACTTCAAATAAATTAAGCTAAAATATTAACTGTCCCCCCCTATAAACTATACAATTTTGTGAAACAATTGCAGTAATTCGATGTGAAGGTCTCAGATAAAACCTATAGTACTACTAGCTATAGCTAATTAGCTTGAGAATCTTGAACTTTAGAGGGCAAAGGAAAAAAGTGCCACTTGATCTTGTCCATAATATATAGTCGTGGTTTCATCTTAAACATGAGTGCATTGCATGGTGTTGATAATTTATTAATTATTATTTATATGATATAATATATAGAGAATTATTGTACGTATACTGTCTATATATCAACGCGCAATTGATAACGTCGGCACCTAAAAATTAATCAGAGGGTCCCACGCTTGGACTGATTGATCTTTATTAGGCCCACGTGAAATTGGAGCAATGTTCTTGAAATTGTTGTGTGTATGTGTGTGTATTGGGTCGGTTGGGTCCTACAATAACAGGAGCTGCCTAATATGAAAGGTGAATGAATGGTTCAGATTCAAATTCTATGGCTCTGCTACATTTCCTCTACGTCTCTCTCTCTATAAGGACCGGCTTAGACGTAAATGTGACGTATAGACATGATTAAAAAGTAAAAAGAAAAAATAGTATTCAAATATTTTATGTTGCACACCTTTTCAATTTTTTAAGATTAAAAATTGGCATATTTGATGAGATGATTTAGGACGGTTTGACAGAGGAGTTTAAATAATATTATTTGGGTGTTTTTGATATATGTGTTGGTGATAAAATGTGTTAAAATGTACGTAAAGTTATTTAAAATGTGAAAATGTGAGTTTAAGTTTGCCTACCAAACAGGCCCTTATTATTTTTTTAGAATCAAGAACTTCGAGAAGTATTTCATAGAACCAATGCCACCACAGATACATAGGACATACAAGAGGGGTAAAATAGGCATTTGTCCTTAATTTATAAATTATATAGCAAAATGTTTTTATTTTGAAATTATTTAGCAAAATATTTCTGTTTTTAAAACTTGATTTCAACAAAAGCAAGTTATAGGTAGAACTCGACATTGCACTTAAAAATATACAAAGAACTCGATTTTGAGGATATTAAGTTTTACACTAATCGAGTTTAAAAAATATGGGCATTTTACTAAATAGTTTCAAAACAATAACATTTTATTGCATAGTTTGAAAATTATGATCAAACCATTACAAAGTACAAACCAGACTCAAAAGCAAAGTACATTTACAAACATAATAGTTCACAAGCCTTCTGGACAATTAGAAAAGAATGTTATATTTAATGGAACCATATATAAACTAAAATTTTGGGGTATGATTGATAACTCCGTGGTATTAGTATGTTCTGAGATCCCTTATGTATGTGATTCAAACACACAACTATCCCTGGGCCTTTACCACTATTTACCTTTATTATATATAAAAAATTAGAAAAAAAAAAAAAAAAAAAAAAAAAAAAGCTTATTATTTTTAGGGCTTTTTTGTATATGAATTTGTTAGGCTTAATTACATATTATACCCCTTAATTAATTTGGTATGTTTTTAATTTAATCCATAAAGTTTATGTTTTTTTTATTTATTTAAATTTTCATCTTTAAATTTCCTAATTTTTTTTTTTCAATATAGTCCTTGATTGCCTTTAACCTTACAAAATGACATAGTTTCGTAATTTATTTTCCATTTTTTTCTAAATGCCTTTTTTATTTTATATATATAAACCGCCCTGAATTCCTCCTCTCTTCCCCACTGCCTCCCTTTACAACTTTTCACCAGCTCATTATCACCACACCCACAATCACGCAGTCAAATCTCCAACCGTCACTCCAAACCCAAACACAATCTTGATGTGATCACATCCCAATCCCTACGCCACGTAAATTCCACAAAAACACCAATATTGTAACACCTCAGTTCTTAATTTTGTTGGAGATTACAATTATTTGATTATTGTTATTATTAGGGATGAATTATATAATAATTAAATATATATGTTCAATAATAATTATATTAATATTGGGTATTCATGGTAATTGGAATTAGGGCCCTTGTGCACATTGAAATGATTGATTAAGGCCATTTAAGTACAAACATAACTTCTTTAAAACATATATATATATATATATATATATATATACACACACACAAACATAACTATGTTAAATTTTTTTATGAAGTGATTATTTGGGAAATGATCCAAAAAAATCCTTAATTACAAAGTCAATAATTTTCATACTCAATAAGGTCGTAATTTCTATTTTTCTCCCCCACACGATATAAACTATAAACCCTAATTCTCTTGTTTCCTCTCTCTTCATTATCTACCCAACCAATTACTCTTCCATTCATATTTCCACAACAACACTATGAGCACCCCAAGCATGGCCCATGAATTCCAACACGACTGCCACGTGAACAACTTGCTTAGTTGGTAACACGAGTTCAAGAATACATAACTAATTTAAAAGTGCTAATAGAAATTAAGTGTTACCACTTGGTTATAAGTCCGAGAATCACTTCTTTGACCACTACACAGAAGTCTAACTTAAGTACATAACAGAATTGTAAGTCTAGAATTATGGTATATGTTTGAGATGATGTTAAGCATCCTAATCTATTTAATCCATTGGATTAGCCTTTCACTTGTACCTCCTAGCCATGTTAAAATAAGGTTCTCCTAAAAGGGATCTCTCCAAAGCAGGCATCATATCTTTAAGTAAAATATTTAGATCGTCACACTAGGGCTAAATATTATAAATCAGGGTGGGTGTTCCTACTTCTAGAGTTTATCCTAGTGGCATGTGTCTAGCATATACATCTATCCTAAGCAAGTGATGGTTCAAAATTTTGAAAGAGGTGCCACACATACATATGTATACATATAAAGAAAATTGAGAAATTATGGCTCTAGTATGACACAACTAACAACTTCCGAAACACCCAAACTGACCACCCATTTAGAGATCCATTGTCCTAACCAGAAAACTCATTCATTTAAATTTGAGAATATACAAAACATCAATTCCACATTGCTTGCAAAAGACCCAATTTGCTTTTCTAATTTCAAATCCCACCACAAAAGAGAGAGAGAGAGAGAGAGAGAGAGAGAGAGAGAGAGGAAATTGAGTATAAGATATGCAAAAACAAGAGGCAGTGGCAGAGGAGGCGAAAAAAAAAAAAAAAGGTAAATTGGAAAATAAAAATGAAGTTACATGGTTTTAAGGAACTTAACAGTAGTCCATTTAGTGAAAAATTGATGGGAGGAGAAGGACCTCAAAAAATATATATCAATAAATAAATAAAAATTCCCATTATACATATACAGTTGAGTCATAGACTCATACTTTTAGACCCACTTTATGATGTGGATTACCATTTTGAGAGATGCTAACAAAGGCGATGGGAAGAGTTCCAAGAAAAATGAAAAACCTCTTTGGTACGTACTTCCCTTTTTTGGCATTTGCATCTGATCCTTACATAGGGGCAGAATGATTAGGGGACTGGCCCTATGGTGGGGTCTAATTGGACTCACCACACATATTCATAGAGTCCACCCCGTACCATACCTTATCTATCTCCGCGTTTAATCTTCTTCTTTTTTAAAATCTTGTGGGGATAAGCATAAAATTGGCATATATAGCTCTTTGATTTCAGGATGCTTAATCTGTATATAGAGTAATTCAAAGATTTAATGGCAACTAATAGATCGTGATTGACTGTCTGTTCTCGTTACTCTTTCTTTCATCATTCTAAGCCAATTACATCACAATTGTGACAAAGTTAGAGCAAATGGCGGTGATCTTATATCTTTTGTGATCTCCATGTAGCCCAGCTCAGCCACCTGAAGGGACACGTATAACGTACCAAACACACCAATATTTGATTGAGACCAGATCCGATCATTAGCACACCCCGTGCAGGCAGTGAACCTAGACAACTGAAAGTTCACAGCCACATTTATGGTTGAGTCTTCATGTCATTCAATTGACACCCTCTGGTAGGCCATTGTCTATTCTATTCAGTCAAAACTGTCCCCACTGCTCAAATTGTCACTATTTGCTAATATCCTTTTGGGTGAATAGCTCAAATTCTCACTTGAGCTTTGCACATTTTGGTCTCTTAAGGAATTCAGGCTGTTTGTTTCATATTTTTTTGATAGCTCAAAACTCAAATAGTCATGGACTTGGTAGTTGGCACTGTTAATAAAGTGCATGTCACTATACTTTGGATGTCCGTATGACACAACCTCAAATAATTGTGGTATTTGGAAATGACTAATTCTAAGAACACGCTTTTTATCACATTTTTTGTTTCACAATTATCTTAACTTCTTAATTTTATGAGGAAAAAAGAAAAAGAAAAAAGAATGCCATTAAAGTTCTTTTAATGGCAACTAATTAAGCCAATAATAAAATGAAAAAACATCAGTTATTTATTTTAATTTATTGTGAGTTAGAAGCCAGAAAATGTGTAGTAAATGAATTTGAACCAAAATTATAAATCATTGCCAACTTGGTGGAGAAAATTTTTAATTTGGGTACCGTTAGAAAATAGGAATTGTTTAAAATCTAAGCATGGTTGACTAAAGGAAACAGCTCATCATGTGCTTGAATATGATAAGCTCACGGGAGTATATGATGAGGTGTGGAGATTAACAAGTAGTATCTCTTTTTTGGGTTTTTATTAATTAATTTTATAATTTGATTCTTATTGGATGTGTGAACTGGGACATTGCTAAGATCAAAAAAACCTCATAATGGTGTTTACAAGCAGACAAACAATAATACGAAAACGAAACAAAGACTTCTCTACCTTTCTCTTTGGGGGTTTTCCTAGAAAGCGCTCAGAGTTGCTAAAATCCTATTAGTAATAATTTTTTTTTCCTAATTAAAAAGCTTGAAAGAGGAAAGAGGAAAGAGGAAACAGAAAGAGTTGAAGATGCTCCTTGGTGGCTCTGGTTGTCTGTATATACGTACAGTTCTTTTTTTTATGATTTTTTTTTTTTTTTTTTTTTTATTAAAAAGCTTGAAAGAGGAAAGAGGAAAGAGGAAACAGAAAGAGTTGAAGATGCTCCTTGGTGGCTCTGGTTGTCTGTATATACGTACAGTTCTTTTTTTTATGATTTTTTTTTTTTTTTTTTTTTTTGATGAAGTATATATGTACAGTTCTAGACGTGAACAGTGTTTTTTAATTTAAAGAAATTAAAGTTTTGATAGTAATCTAAGCCCAAAAAAATGGAATTTTTCTATGATGAAATTCTAATTAAAACAAGTAATGTAATAATAATAACATATGATGATGCCAAAAATCATTAGTCGGGTCACTCGTCCAATTCAGTATTTTTGATGGGCTTTTAAGATTTGCAAGAATAAACAAAATTGATCGAAAGACTACTGAATTATGCCTGATGGAGGAGCTTCCGATACTTGAGTTAGTATCAGCCCATATATATTGTATATAGATGGTGTTTTGTAGTCTTTTTTTAAGTACCTTAGCAAGTGAGGCAAATTATTCCTTTTATAGGCAACTTAATTGGGAGTGATTATTACCATAATTGTCTTGATGAGAATTTAAGACCTTTTGATGGTCGTTATTGAATATGTCTGAGCAATTATTCATCTTTTTTTGATGACCTACTAATGATGCTTAACGGACAACCTTGATGATTTTTATGGAGTCACCAACATATATTGAAGATTGAATGTTTGCACATATATAATACAAACTGGCAAGCCTAGAATGTTCATGCTGCATCCTCTTAAAGATAATATATATACATATAATTTGTATGTGTGTGTGGAGGTCAACGTTGTGTTAATTACCAGCAAAGAAAAAGGTTTTCCTATGTGCTTGTAATTATAAGTCGCCACTCCATAAATGATAATTATGCCATTTTATAAGATTGGTAAGTGGTAACCAAAAAAAGTGTTAAGGGAGAGAAATAAAGCAGCTTGACAATATTTTCAAGTGGCAAATACATATAAAAAAAGTCCAAGAAAAGAGGAAACATCGGTGGCCTCACATGCCTTGAACTTATAAGATGAGCTATATTCCACCTTATTAATTAAGTCAATATGGAAAATTGATCTTCTCTATATTTATATGAAAAAATGGAGTCTTGTATTAACATATATCCTTAAGCTTACTTGAGGAAGATAACACCTACTTTGCATGTAAAACATCACGTGATAGTTTGTGTAGACGCATCTTATAAATTCATTTTTGGGGCTTACAATCTTCTAGTATGATGTTGAAAAAGGTTCAATCAAATGTGTTGAATATGATTATTGTGAAAGCCACATATCATATATATATATGACAATATGAAAGTAGCTAGTCCATTTCAAAAGAAAGCGAAGGGTAAGAAAAGAAAATTCTTATCACAATTATCAAATTCATGGGGTGTATAGTTTCAAGAGTCGTTTCACAAAACCAAATTATATCTGTCGGTGGAGATATACAATCCAAAATGTGTATGTATATATATATATATATATGTATATGTATGTATGTATATCCCCATTCACATCGGTGCCATAGTCTTCAAATTAAGGACCCACCCTAAAATAAATAGTGTATACGTTGATGAAAGTTATAGGACTATAGGTCGTTTTAGTCACAAAACCACTTTATTTTAGATATTTATAAACAGCCATATGATTGGTTATGAACACATGCTTGTCAAATCAAAAGGAAATGAAGAAGAATTTTTGGACACTCAGAAAATAGCTCAATACAAGTAAAATCAATGAACTGGTAAAGGTTGTAAATTTCATATATAATCTTTGGATGATATATAATATATGGTGCATATGAATTTAAGCCATTTTAGTCTCCCTAATTCAAGTATATATATACAATCCTTTGCTACTTCCATTTTTACGTTGAAACATGTTTAGGCAGAGGAAAACAATCCATGTTAATTAAAATTAAAGGTCAATTGGCCTTCAATCATCATCACCCTCATAAAAATTGTATCCATTCCATAATTTGAGACAGTTCTGGGCCCAGAAAGATGGCGTATAGATTTAATATCTGCACTGCGTAGCACATGGAAATGTTGTGTAGTGACTGGTATCTATTGGGTCCACTCAAAAAGCTCCATATAATTTCTTTTAAATGCAGAAAATTACACTTCATGATATACATTTTAATTTAATTTAATTTATATTAAGTTGCTTACTAGTTCCTTGTGAAAAATATACTTTTAAAAAAAAAAAAAATTTATCTTGACAAGCCCATCATACAAAAAATATATATAATTTGTTATTTCTTTATGTCAAAATGATTGACAATTCATATGAAGTTTCTAAACTCGATATTTTCGAATCTTTTATTCAGATTCCAAAAGGTTTCACAACTCAATGCGGGCCACAGCCTAGACAGCTAATGATTTGCAATAAAATAGTGCATAATAATAATAAAAAAGAAGTTCTTTTTTTTTAATAATTAAAATCTGTTTAATAGGTAAATAAATACGTTGTATGGCTTTGTATTAGTGCAATTATCAATTATTTATTTGCTTTATAAATTGTTTCACGTCCCCTCTTTCACGCTGGTTGTCAAATTAGCGTGACTTGCTAATATACCTTTAAGTTTTTTGGATAAATGATTTTATCTAGGCCCCAGTGAAAAATGGAAACAGCGAGGATTAGAGGATTAAAAAATTATTATAAGAAAAAAAAATGAAACAGAACTTGGCATGACTCTTTAACTTTATATAATTAAACAAAATTAAGTATTTTTTATATACATTTATTTGGAATTGAATAAACATTCTTAAGAGAATAATTCGAACCATCATACCGCTGTACTTCAAATGATTGAAAAAAAAAAAAATTAATCCCAAAACAGCATATCTTATATTCGTTTATTTTATTCCCACTGTCGACATGTGGAAGTTTACTGAAACAAACAAACTTAAGCTTCTCTTCACCGTGTTTTGCGCCTATTCGGTAACTTTAATCCTTTCTTTTTATTTTAATTTAAGGTCTTAAAGTTGATTATTTTGAAGTTTAAATATCATCAAAATAAATATCATCAAAAATGATTCTCAAAAAAAATATATATATCATCAAAATGTGGGGTAAGGGTGCGTAACAATCTTGATATTTTAAACTATTAACTTCAATTTTGTTCCTTCCATTAAGAGGTTTTTTATTACTTTTCATTTTCATTACAGAATTAATGTGTTGTTTATTGCTTTAGATTTGTTATGCTATAACTGTAGGTATTTTTTGTGATGATATGACAATTATAATGGGGGAGGAAGCATTTAAACCTTATATGTTTTGGAAACACCAAAATATGTCAATTAGTTAAGCTATAAGACTCTTAACTGCTACAACTGCAGGTGAATTGCTATGTTGCACTATTTATTTAGACTAAAATAATAAATTATTAAATTGATCTACTTTTAGGGATTAAAATTAATTTTTTTACAATTGTTCTTATTAAGATGTATGAAAAGAAGCATAGAAGTATAGAACAGAAAATATGGCTAAATTTAAGGGTTTCGATTTTGTTTTATTTGGACTATTATAACCCCATTATGTGGCTTTTAGTTCCTATTTGTGGAGTAAAAAAATTTAAACTCTATTTAAAGGATATGTTTAAGATTTCAGAGAAGTGCAAATACTTTTTTTTCAAAAACTTTAAAATTTTACTAATTTCCCCGTATTTACTATTATTTTTTCATAAGAAGAATGTTAAGAAAACGAGGTGAGTTTAGGTGCATATTTAAAAGCACATAAAAGTGAACGCTAAATTTGAATTTTTGTGGTTCAATGGATATTGTTCGGTCTCCCCAACTACAAGAATCTAAATACGAATCCCCCAACTTGTTCTAAGCAATATATATATATATATATATATATATATATATATCTTTCTTTCAATTGTAATTGATGATGCAAGAATTTGCAGAGGTAAGAGCATTTGCATTAATATGTGTATAATAAAAAAATGTGTTAAATTTACACATTCAAGCTCCAAAGTCACTCACATCAATCAAGTTAAAGATGTGTAAATTTACAATGTTACTATAGTAATTGTGTAAATATAAAATATTAAGCTGTAGCTTTGTATATCATTTAAAAAAAATAAAAACTCTCTCTCTCTCTCTCTCTCTCTCTCTCTCTCTCTCTCTCTCTCTCTCTCTCTCTCTCTCTTCTCTCTCTCTCTCTCTCTCTCTCTCTCTCTCTCTCTCTCTCTCTCTCTCTCTCTCTGTGAAGATAATACTAAACAAAGAATGATTATTTAAATAAAATAGAATGTAGAATAGAAAATCTAACCGTGAGGGTTTTGATAAATGGTTGTATAAAATAAAAGAAAATAATGTAAATTCTTATATTAAAATAGATAGAAATTTTTGCACAAATTGATATGAATGCTCTGATCTTGACTTCAAACAACTGCAAAAGAGAAGAAAGGAAATTAAAGAAATTATAGGGTTGAGCCCCAATGGGAAGTCTTTGATGCCTAAGCCAACAAAAGATTTGACACATGTTTCATATCATATAAATATATTTTTTTTTGAGTTTATATGTTTTTGTGTAATATAGATTGTAGAGCCCCTTTTTATTGGATTGAATGAGAACATGCAATTAAGTACTTAGAATCTTTTCTCTCAGAAAAAAAAAAAAAAAAAACAAAAACAAAAAAACAAAAGTACTTGGACTCTTTCTCCAAACCAAGACAGTTGATTGCTGATCAAATGAATTCCTTATTTAGATTAACCTAAATATGGGTGAGATTAAATTTCTTAAGTTTTAGTTGACTAGACTTTGTGGTTACTTAATTATAAGTAATGTCTATTGGTGGACAATGCGAGATATATAAGAACCTAAATTTAGGGTTCAATTCATCGTCCCTCATTGAATACCACGCACATGGAGTATACATGGGAGAAAAATGATTGGAATGTTCAGAATTTAAAAGCATTATGCAATATTAGTTTTCTAGCCAGAAGTTGAATATCGTGAATTTTTCCATTTGAATTTTCAGATACATTTGTTTAGCAATCATTTTAGAGTAATCTCTAATTTTTTTTTTCTAATTTCATATTTGCTATTTTAGCTTAAATATCTGAGCACATTGACATTACAATGTGATATAACCTGTGCCTAAGATGACAGAATCGCATTGTAAAGTTTTCATTCATGATTCATCCATGTTGTTATTTGCTAGTTGGTTCGTATAAGTCAGCTATATCTTGGGAGAGTACTCCATGACTCAAATTGATGAATCTCTTTTTCATTTATTTAAAAGTGCAGTCTTACATAAGGGAGGAAATAAAGTATTTATTATTTGAGGAGTTAACAAAAAAAGGAAAAAATAAGTGATATTAATTTCATATCTTTCTTATATAATATTAGTGGGTTTCTATAAAATAAAATAAGACATAGTGGGAGTATGGTTATCCATGCCATTTCAGCAATTTACATAATGCATGTCATCCATATTTCAAAGGAAGCTATTCATGATTCAAAAGGAAACTGTAATTCTCTCCTGTACTTTTTACTGATAAATTGATTGAAGGAGAAAGTATATTATGTGAGTTTAATATCATGAGCACTCATCCTTTCCATGGAAAAAAAAATTATAACTTTTAGTTTTATTTAGTGCTTTTAAGAGAACGCGTGCGTCAAAGATTCGTTACGGACTGTCAAAGCGGTTATTATCTCATGCACTAAATGTATGATCTCTCTTACAATGTGTGGGCTCCATAGTCGTGTGAGACTCACACATTATGAAAAATACGATTCATATATCAAATGCATGAGATACCTTCTCTTGTCAAAGAACTTTAAAGTCTCGAAAACTCTATCAAAGAAAATACTTTATAATTGTTTTTACCAACACTAACAACCTTCTAGTAACTGTTTTTTTAGGCTTCATTTCTTTTGATGTACAACATTTTTCAACAAAAAATAATTCAACAAGGAAAACTAATTATTTTTTGGTATTTTGTTGCGTATTTGGAAAACATTTTTGTGTGTTTATTTGGAGTGAAATTACTCTAAAAACACCATCGAAATCATCACTACCATGTCCCAAATCCATCGTACATAGTCACCAAATTTAAAAACTCAAAAACCGAAATGAGGCCATCAAATGTGTGATATTTTTGGTTTAATCAAGATTTTACATTGTACCAAACATTTGAAAATAATGAAATCATTTTGGAAAAAATATTTTACACCTCGTGGCCTAAGCAAAAGCTTTGCTTTTCACCATAATCTTTAATTGGCAAATACTGTCTTAAAGAATACATACATATATATAAGTAAAAAAAAAAAAAAAAATTATTTTCATTCGTACAAATTTTCATGTGAAGAATGGTTTAAGTGGTGGAGATAAGGTGCTCATGACAGCTGTGTGATTGTAACGACGGTGGGACGGTGGTGATTTTAATGAGGTTTTTATTATTAAACTTAATTACTAGTTTTTTTTTTTATATGAAAACGTCAACTTTCATTCATCATGAAATTGAAAAACAACAGTGAGTACAACCAGTAGGGATTACATCTAAATACAATCGTTTTGGATCAGGTAGTGAGAGATCATGATTCATGGAAGGATAAGTCCCTTTCCAGACCTTAGATTCTTCTCTTCTTCTGGCCTCCTGAGCTAACTTAATTACTAGTTTAAAGCGTACTCGGTGTTAGGTTGTAATGAATCTACCTTTGCGCCCACTAATTAGTTATGTTCATAGATATTGATAATGAAAGGGATTTGCCAGAGTAGTAGGTTATATAAACAGGCATTCGTATTAATTATGAATACTCCAAAATGTATATCCAAACATGGTTTTTACTTCATGACAGAGGACAATCTCTTCATAGCACTTGTTTCCCAATTTCACTGAATACAATTGCCTTAGTCACCTTCAGTGCTCGTATATATTTGGTCACGTCACTATAGTTATATAAATGTAATCACCTTTGCCCTTTGGTCGTAGCCAGGAAGGGAAAGTCTCTTTTTCATGAATTTGCACAAATCCAAGAGCAAGGAAAGAAAAATCAGAGAGAGTTAAGAATCCAATTGGAAACCATGTTGGTAGAAGTAATCTCCTAAATTGAGTGGATAGGATCAAGAAAAAAGTTTTGCTATACATACTCTATTTTTGAAAATGACCAATACATACTGTCTTTCCACGTAATGATAAGACTTTTCGAAAGTGTATTATTATTGGCAAGAATTCTGCATATAAAGCTGAAAGCGTAAAGTAAAGAAGAGAGACCATCCTGTTTTCTCTTGGAGACAAGTTTTCCAGCTCAAGTAATGGATTATTTTTATAAAAAAATTCACTTTTTGACACATCACAACCATAGATTCCATGCCGTTTGTTAATCAAATTATGGTAATTTTGTTTTCAGACGCATCTTTCTCCTATATCATTTTCACTTCTTTATTATATATTTTATATTCAAAATTTGTGTTTTTTGAAATCACAATGAAAATAATAAATAGTTGTACACGCATTCCAAGTATGTGTGTGTAGCGTAGTGTTGTGTTGTGTAGTGTACTGTGTAATGAGTTCATGTTATGAAGTCCTGTTTAGTTTTTTCCTGACTTCATTTGCAAGCATGGGTTGTTTTCAGCTCGCAGTCATCAGTGAAAAAATACCCCACCATTCTTGCAAGAGACATTAATCCCCAAACCTTTGATAAGACACATGCAACTTGACTTGTTAACCCAGTTCCTCATCTCTTTATACAGACAACTCCCCCGGGACTCTCTCTCTATCTGTTGGGAAAAAAAAAGCTACCATAGTTTAAATATTTTTACAGTTTTAATCAAAATAAAATAATGTTATTCCAATCACAATAAACCCCACGTTAACATTTGTGAAAAATGTTACTTGTTACGGCAGTGAAAAATAAAAGAATAAAAAAAAACACCAACTCAAATAGGAGACAAGAATGGGTTATTAATTGAGTGTGACTTTTCTCTCTTGGGGTATTCCCTTATATATTTAATTCAACTCCCTCTCTCAGCTGCTACTTCATTTTCTCAACCTCCCTATCACCTCTCTCCATCTTTTCTACCACAGCTAGCTCCTATAGAAATTCTATTCAGAGCCACCTTCTACCCGTTGCTGACAGTTCACCTAGGATTCAACAAAACTTGCTGTTTAAGGATAATTTATCCTATCATAGCAGGTGGGTCTTGCTCCAAAATGGGTAGGCACTCTTGCTGTTACAAGCAGAAGCTGAGGAAAGGCCTATGGTCACCTGAGGAGGATGAGAAGCTTCTGAGGCATATTACTAAGTATGGTCATGGATGTTGGAGCTCTGTGCCCAAGCAAGCTGGTATTTGCTTTTTATCTCTCATTCTAATAAGCCTTTCGGCAATGTTTAGTCATGAAAAAAGAGAACTTTTTTAATGGCTTATTTGTATGTGATGAATTGGCAGGTCTGCAAAGGTGTGGTAAGAGCTGCAGGTTGAGGTGGATCAATTACTTGAGGCCTGATTTGAAGAGAGGCACATTTTCACAGGAGGAAGAGAACCTTATAATTGAACTTCATGCAGTTCTGGGGAATAGGTAAAAATTCCTCTTCTTGTCTTATTAACTGTTTCTCATTTGGTTTTTGGGCATTCATTTAAGTTTGTTAATATTCTTGGAATTATGTGGCTTCCTTAGGTGGTCTCAAATTGCAGCACAATTGCCTGGGAGAACAGACAATGAAATTAAAAATCTTTGGAACTCTTGCCTAAAAAAGAAGCTCAGGCAGAGAGGCATTGACCCAGTCACTCACAAACCAATTTCTGAGGTTGAGAATGTTGATGACATAGATACATCAGCCAAAAGCCGAGACAAAATGTCGGTGTTGTCCAATGAACTGAATCTCCTCAAGGCAGAGAATTCAAACCAAGAAGCTACTTTACTTGAGCAAAGACCATCTTCAATTGCTTCCCAAGGCTACCCTTTGGAAGTGCAAGGCTCTTCCATCTCCAAAATAACGAACAACAACAACAATTCAATGACACCCAGAGCTAACAAGGACTTCTTTCAAGAAAGGTTTGTGACCTCCCACCAAGAAAGTTCCACCACCAATGATTTGGTGGGGCATTACCCACTTCAGCAATTGAATTATGCATCCAATGCCAGGCTCCAAACAAACTCAAACTCCAACTCCAATCAGTGGTTCACCCAAACTGGGAAAACATTTGATATGAATTCTGAATACACCTCCAATGCAATATCCACAATTCTCCCACCTTCAACCAGCTCATTTCTACCTCCCTCTATTGGTTACAAGCCTTCACTTACTTTTCCCACAGATAACATATCCATTGGCTCTTTCAATGTTAATGGATCCCGTTACTGGGAAACAACCAGTGCCTCCACAACCACAAACAATAGCAATAGTAGCAGTGGAAGCAGTAGCAGTGCTGAGCTACAGCACAACAGTTCCTTGTTGGAGACTAGCATGTTTTCTTGGGGATTGGAAAGCCAACCAGAAGATATCAAGTGGACTGACTATTTTAATAACCCATTATTGGTGGCGGCTGCTTTACAAAATCAAACTCCACAGTCTATATACAATGAGATAAAATCAGAAACTCAATTGGTAACTGAGAGTTCAAGTGCTATGTGGCCTCATAGCAAGCAGCAAGGAACTCTACAAACTTCTGATATTTGTGGTAAGGATATCCAAAGACTTACTGCAGCCTTTGAACATACTTAGCTTGAATTAACATGTCAGAGGAAGGAAAACAAAAACAAAACAAAAAACACTGCAGAATTTTCAGTTACAAGAGGCTTCAACAATTGCTAGCTGATTTCTTAATACAGGTGTGTGTGCCACATAAATTCTTCTCTTGTATATAGGTCAGATGATACAAAAACATTTCTCAGCCTCTGGTTTTTGCTATATTTTTTTTTATTACTTTTGTCCTTCTTCTTGTGTGGGGTAGAATTGCAAAATAAGGCTTGTACTGGTGTCTTTTACTCTTCTTTGCCTTATTGCATATGGTCTATAATGTTGCGGTTCTATCTGGTGAAAAATTTGGAAAAATTTCTGTTACTCAACCATGGGAATCTTTCCGTTTCTCCTTTTATCAATTCTGTACAATATCTAAATCACTCTTAATTCAATGGGAAAAACCAATGGCATAGTGTCAAATCTCTTTGTTAGACAATGGCTCCTCCTCCCCCCTAAACCCCACCATAGACAATTGAAAAATTGGATAAATCCTTTAACATGAATTCTTTTTCAAGCTTAAGATTCAAATGGTTGTCTATCACTGTCTCCAAAGGACAGAATCTTATTCACCTTTATAACAATATTTTCACTTTTCCCCCCTCTTCGAATTTAGACTATTTTGATAAAAATGAGTGATATAGTTGGCTGCCTATTGAATTTAACCATGTTGACATATGCATTACGTCTCGCTTGCTTGATTTGCAAGACTTAGAGAGCTATTGACCCCTCTCTCTATTCTTTTTCTATCTCATACACACGCATACTCTCACACACACGCGAGTGTGTGAAAGGTGTCACTTCATACTCAAAAGGATATAAGCTCCACAAATGAATTGTAAGTTGTTCGCTCTCGTGTCCGTGCAAAGGGATGGTGACTCTCAATCTTGTAAGGGCCATATGTTTGCTGATGTTTTTGTAGCTTCTTCAAATGCAATAGCATTATCTTAAACGAAAACACTAGGGAAAAAAGAAAAGATGAAAGAGAAAGAAACTTCCAATTAAAGAGTAAAAAATGAAGTCAATCCTATGGTAAATGAAGTCAACAGCAAGTAATCCGTACCACCCACTTGAGGGCACTCGCGTAGACACCATTTGCTAATTTGCCTAGAGTTGGTAGGTAATTTTACCTTAACTTTTTTTTCAAGTATAAGAATCATCCTCTCCAAAAGGTAAATGAAAGATAAGATTGTTTATCAATTACTTTTTTCAAATTTGTTTATGCACGGGTACATTTCGACCTAGAGTACTAGTATGAGACTAATTATTTACCCTTGGGATGAAAGAACAGCAACCTATATGATACCATCTGAAAGATAAGTTTTCTTCAAAATGCAAGACTAAAATGGTTGAAAGCAATGAGGAAGGGAAGAACTCTAACGGTAAACCAAAGAAAAAGATATTTACATTGGAAAGGCAATTTCAAAACATTGATATAACTAACTATCAATTGTTTGCTTTCTTAAAAATCCAATAATTTCATTGACATGGACATACATTGGCGGAAATTGGAATGTATACATGTGAGAATGGGATCTTGAAATAGCCAACTTTCGTGTAAAATCTCTTAAAGAAATGGAAACACACTTGGCAATGGACCCCATGCTTTCAGAGCCAAAAAAAAAAATATATATATATATATATATAAATTAAATTAAATTTTCACATGCAGACTAGAAATTTGGAGCATCAAGAAGCCACGGGAAAATTAACATGCACATTTGCCCTCATGGCGTATGAATATCACTCAAAAGGTCACACTGTTCGTCTATTCTGTCTTGTTAACTAAATTCATAGAGCCTATATATATGGTCTTTATTGGAAAATGAAACAGAAGCTAGAACTAGAAGACATAATATTATAAAGTAGCAATTTTTGTTGCAAAGTTGTTGTACAGATATAGAAAATCCTTCATTGTCGCATTTTACTATTTTAGAGAGGAACTATTTGTGTGACGACTTTAGTGACGTCAAACGTGCGTGCTAATTCAAGCATCATTCTTGAAATTCGGATGCAATCCCAGGGTTGTTCTGGTACTTGTCTCACTAATCCTCTATAATTTTTTGAGGTTTTGATTTTAATAAATTATACTTTGAAGATTAAGGATTAAGATATCAATTTTCAAACCCTTTTGAGCTAATTTCATTCAACCCACTACATACTATTCATATGTATTATTTAAATAAGGGAAAATTATTAAGTACTTTCGGAGTATCATAAATGCGTACTCCCTCCTCTCACATGAATGATGGGTCCCACCATGAATTTAATTAGTAGGACCCATCATTCATGTGAGAGGAGGGAGTACGCATTTATGGTACTCCGGGAGTACACAATAATTTTCCTTAAATAAGTTATATGAGTCATTAAAAAAGTCATTTGATTAAAACTACACACGAATAGTTTCTTTAATCGTTACATAGTGAATTAGAAGAAGAAAGCTTCAAAATAATTTGGAGCTATCTTTTTCCTAGTTTGAAATTAAAAACCACAACTTCAAATTGAGTTGAAAGTTTCGGTATCATGTATCAAATCAATATGAAAACACATATTGCCATAGTTCTTGCTATCAAAAGATGGGAACATATTTCCAAGTTACTAATTATACAATTTGATTATGATTGAATTATACTGATAATGACAACTTGATAATATTGACATTACCATAGCAGTTTTATATTGAAGTCAATAATGGGATGTCTACATGGGTTTGTTCTACGATTGATATGATTTTGTGATTGAATTATATGTAGACCCTAGGGTGTTCCATGATTAAAGCCAATGAGAATAAAGAAAAATCAATATGAACAAACACAAAATGAAAGCTGTAGGTGATTCAGAAAACTACCTACATTCATGGACGGAAATAAGAAGAAAGTTTTACTAAGAAAATTAGCAAATTACAATAATGACACAATGATTCACTTAAGAAAGCCAAAAGTAAATACACCCCCAAAAAACTCTAATACTAGCACATGACAAGGTAAGGGAATTTCACTTTGCCATGTTGTTTAGCCGTGGCATACAAAAATAGAGTGGGGGTAAACTAAAGCTCCAGCTATGTTTGTGTATATAACCAAATTTTTGTCTTAATTTAAATTGAATAATCAAATTTTTGTCTTAATTTAAATTGAATCAAGCTACACAAAAGAAACCACATACCATGGCACGATGGTCACTCCTCCATTAAAACCCTTAAAGGCTATCACAAACTCCAAAGTCCAAACACCAATTTAATTTATATATAAACTAATATATCTAAATAACATAAATGTAGAGGTGGCAAAATTGGACACAACCCGTAAACCCGACATCACACGACATGAAATTAGTAATGGGTTTGTGTCATATTTGGGTTGACACGATTAACCCGTTTAATATACGGATTGGGTTAGTGTCCATCACATTGAACCCGTTTAACATGTCTGACCCATTTAATTAAATGATATTTTACCAATATACTCTTCAAACCTTAGGTATATAAACTTATTAGTTGTTATGATTTTTTTTTTTGACATATTATGATTGATTATTTGTGATATTGAGATATGCTTTAATTTTGAATGATTATTTATGATGCAGTTATTCATTAGTTCTGAATTTTATATTAAAAATATTAATTTGTTTGGTTTTTCCTAATTCATATCAATTTGGTTAATACTAAAATTAGTTTTTTTTTTCTTTTCGTTTTAATAAAATTTGATAAACAGGTCGACACAACTAATCCGTTTAAAAAATGGATTGTATTAGGGTTGAGGAATCCTAACCTGTCTAATAAATATATCAAGTCAGGGTTGACCCATATAGTTGAATACTCATAAGTCGACACGACACAAACTCAACACGCGAACACAAATGGCCACCCCTACGTAAATGTTAACTCTCAAGAATTATAATTCTTGCAATTTAAAATTCTCATCAACCAAACAGATATGTGTAGGCAGAAATTAATCCGAGATTTTTAGTGAGACGATAAGAAGTTTTACAAATTGAACCACCTACATATATGACGTATTTATAAGAGAAACTTACCATGAAAAGGAAAAGGGAGAGGAATAGATTTATGGACTATGGCCTGTCATTTATTTCCAATTTAGCAGCTACGCTTACTATGCTTATAAATGGGCTGGCCTCTTTCCTTAATCACTTTAGTTTGGACTTTATTGTTCAGTTTATGCCTTTATGGCCAATTGGGCCCTTTGGTCACTTCTCTAGAAGGAACCCAAATCCTTTCCCCACTCTAAACCACATCCTTATTCGGTTATTCCTCAGGCTTTTTTTTTTTTTTTTCAGTTATCTATACACTAATCCTAATCTTTATCATCATCACTTAATTATTCTTCTATATTTGAATCTTTTCTTAATTTTTATATATATATAAATATATATATATATATATATATATATTCCTAATTATTTCTTAATAGTTTAAATAGTCTTGTTACTATTGCCAAAAAATCAAACTAAAATTAAGAAAAAAAAAAGTATAGCATTAAGACTTAAGACTTGGTTATTCATAGTACATCTTTCTATTTGATTTATGCTTTTGCTTAGAACTTTTTTTTTTTATTTGTTATTTGTTCTAATCAATAATCACCACACAACAGCTATATTCTTATTGTAATCTTCTAAAGTGTTTAAAATGGAACTCTTGGTCTATGTGAGAGACAGCACTCCTTGAGGGGTGCTCTCAAAAAAGAGATTCGAGTACTTAGGGCACCTCTCTTTTGGGGTAATAATGTGGAGTCGCCACTTATTTTTTATACAAAAAAATAAGAAAAAATAAAATGCAATTACATGTCCAAAAATTCCTCAAATGTTATTAATTGATTATGGAAATACAATTACATCATGGTAGAATAATTTTACAAGGCTTTGGTCCTAATACAATCTAAGTAAAAATTACAAAGCTTTGATCCTAGTTACAACCTACCAAAAACAAAAGACAAAACACTAGTCTACTTATCCAACAAACCTAAGTTTGGGGGCTAGGTTATAGAACAAAGTCTAGTTTTCTAGACTCTAATGACCATTATATACCATTTTGTATGACATTGAATGATATGTTGTAATACATGTAACAAACACTTTACTTGACAAAATTAATTTAAACAAATTCATCTTATGAATATGCCCCTTCTCAAAGAAAAATCAGATCTGTTTTGTAAGGTTGAGAAAAATGAAATTTGATTAACAAAAATCAAATCTATTTTGTAAAGGATAAAAAAAATGGGATTTGGTTAGTAAAATCAGATCTATTTTGTAAAGGACAAAAAAATGGGATTTGATTGATTCAAAATTAGGTATGTTTTATAAGGAAAAAAAAAATGAGATTTGATTAATAAAAATCAGATCTGTTTTATAAAGGATAAAAAAAAAAAAAAAAAAAAAAAAAAAGGGATTTGGTTAGTAGGGATTTGGTTAGTAAAAATCAGATCTGTTTTGTAAGGGATAAAAAAAAAATGGGATTTGATTAATAAAAATCAGATCTATTTTGTAAGGGATAAAAAAAATGGGATTTGATCAATAAAAATCAGATCTGTTTTGTAAAGGAAAAAAAAATGGGATTTGGTTGATTAAAAATCAGATATGTTTTGCAAGAGAAAAAAAAAAAAAGAGATTTGGTTAATAAAAATCAAATATGTTTTGCAAATGATAAAAAAAATAAAAAATAAAAAAAAAGGGATTTTAGAAGAGGATTCATACTCATAATTCAAATTTATTATGCATGCATCACATATTTATGGAATGACATATAAAACAAACTTTAACCTAGCTATTAATTCATTCTTTAAAACTCAAAATCTGTAGTTTTTTATTTAAGAAGAAAACTATTTCAGGAAAATTTTCAGATCTGAAAATACAGATCTGTTTTTTTACCAAAAAAATTTTCAGGTCTGTATTTAATGAAAATAAATCTATTTTTTACCAGAAAAATTTTCAGATCTGTTTTTTAGCAGAAAAATTTTCAAATCTTTTTTAATTGCAGATTTTTGAAATTAAAGAAGAATTAAATCGCACACATGTTAAAGACAATTCCAATTAAGTATATAAACATGGCATATATGAATTATGAACAAGATCATGATTAAATCAAACACATATTAACAAAATTCATGGAATAAACAACACAACATATTAAGATAAAAGAAAAACAAACACAAGAACAACATCAAATACCTACTTGCATGAGTGTACCCTCCAATGGAAGAATATTTTAGAAATCAATGAAATTTTCACTTCTTTGAGACCTAAAATAATTTACTTACAAAAAAGAAATTCTTAAAGTCAAGGCTCCTGGAACGTCTTTAACGTAAAAGGAGCAGAGAATTCAGAAAGAAAGGCCCCGAAAGAGGGGTCAGAAAAAAGGGTATAAAAGAAGGCCCTTGAATGTTGGGAGGCCTCCCCTATTTATAGAGGTGTTATTTGCTTAGAAAATAAGCTAGGTTTACTTAAAAATTAAGTCCAATCAGCTTAAAAAATAAGCAAAAAACGTATGGGGAAAATCCTTAAAAAAAGGAGATTTGAATAAGAGTAAGCTGATTTTTTAGATCGGAATAATCTTCAGTATTTTGATCATATCGTTTTGTTCAAATTTCTGATTAAGCTGAAAGTTTTACAGCTGAAGGGAAATTCAATTCTCTACAACTTTTCCAGAAATAGCCTAGTCCTAATTTTGAGTTCTACTATACCAAAAGTGCCTTGGAACGTGAATCTGAAATATGCTACTTGATTAGCACGTTTTTGAAGTGTTTTCCGAAGTGTTTTCCAACTCTAAAACTGTATTTGTACGAATTTAAGAGTTATTTTCATGATAAACCTCATTCCAAAGTGATAATTAGGAATTTTAAAATAATTATTTTGAATATAATTATCCCAAAAGCCTAATTATCTACAGCCTTTAAATATTATCAGCTTATTTATTTTAATTTCATGCAACAAATCTCACTTTAAGAAAAATATTTAACCAATCACAAAAATTCATTTAATTAATTTTAATTATTAACCAATCAAAATTAATTTCAATTAATCACACGTGATCGGTTTCACCCCATACAATGCATATAGACCATGAAAACTTGATCTCGTAATATCTTTCAATCCTACAATTCGATTTGGGAATCGGACATACCATTGCAATCATTAGAATCTCAAGATCATTTTTATGATATGCAATGAATGAATTAATGCATGTAATGCAACTATGATTTTTCGAGTATATAAATGGTCATTCTAGCCATCTTCCAAGATTAAATTATGGGCGCAAAATTGAGTGTCTACAGAATGCCCCTCATTGACAAAGCTAGAAAAGCAAATGTCAATGTAAAAACAAAGACACTGATTTTAGTAGCCATGGTATTATCAAGGTTGACTTTTCAACGATTACCTAGCCCTAAAACCTAAAAGCTTAGGACACAGAACTAGTGTTTTATTATTCTGAAAAATGAGAGCTATGAATACTTGATCTACTTGATAATTGATGAACCTGAATTAAATCTTGAAATCTGAGGTGACTGAGAGGCTTCTCTATCTCAGTCTGAATTTGGGGCGATTGAAAGGCTTCTCTATCTCAATCTGTGTCTGGGGTGACTAAGAGGCTTCTACATCTCGATCTGAATCTGGGATGATTAATAGGATTCTCTATCTCAATCTATGTCTGGGTGACCGAGAGGCCTCTCTATCTCAATCTGTGTCTGAGGTGACCAAGACGCTTCTCTATCTTAATCTGAATCTGGGATAATTGAGAAGCTTCTTTATCTCAATCTGTGTCTGGGGTGACCAGGAGGATTCTCTATCTCAATTTGAATCTGGGATGATTGAAAGGCTTCTCTATCTCAATCTGTGTCTGGGGTGACCAAGAGGCTTCTCTATCTTGGTCTGAATCTGGGATGATTGAGAGGCTTTTCTATCTCAATCTGTGTCTAGGGTAACCAAGAGGCTTCTCTTATCTCAGTCTGAAATTTGGGATGATTGAGAGGCTTCTCTACCTCAATCTGTGTTTGGGGTGACCAAGAGGCTTCTCTATCTCAGTCTGAATCTGGGATGATTGAGAGGCTTCTGTATCTCAATCTGTGTTTGGGGTGACCAAGAGGCTTCTCTATCTTGGTCTGAATCTGGGATGATTGAGAGGCTTCTTTATCTCAATCTGAATCTGAGGCGATTGAAAGGTTTCTCTATCTCAATCCGAATCTGGGGCGACTGAGAGGCTTCTCTATCTCAGTCTAAATCTGGGGCGATTGGGAAGCTTCTCTATTTCCCCATTTTTGACTTAGAATGATTAAGAACTCTATTCACCCAATCTATGTTTTGAAGTTTGAAATTTTCCTGCCATAACCGAGAAAATTTATATTAGAATTATGAGAATTAAGAACTCAGATTATTCAAATTTGGAATTTATCAATCAAGGGATCTGGAGAATTAAGGTTGATTTTTTCAAAGGTATAGGAGTACTAAAGTCAATTCATTGAAAGTAAGAGATTTAATGTCGATCCTAGGAGAGTAGGAGTACTACTATCAATCCTGTTGATTTTGGAAAAACTAAAGTCAATCTTTTGAAGGTAGGAGAGCTACTATCGATCCTATGAGTTTTAAGAGAACTAAGGTCAATTCCTTGAAGGTAGGAGAGCTATTGTCAATCCTATGAGTTTTAGGAGAACTAAGGTCGATCCCTTGAAGGTAGGAGAGCTACTGTTGATCCTAGTGTATAAGCAAACTAAGGCCAATTCCTTGAAGGTAGGAGAGCTATTGTCGATCCTATGAGTTTTAGGAGAACTAAGGTCGATCCCTTGAAGGTAAGAGGGCTATTGTCGATCCTACAATATATAGGAGAACTATTGTCGATCCTATGAGTTTTAGGAGAACTAAGGTCGATCCCTTGAAGGTAGGAGAGCTATTGTCGATTCTACAATGTATAGGAGAACTATTGTCGATCCTATGAGTTTTAGTAGAACTAAGGTCAATCCCTTGAAAGTAGGAGAGCTATTGTCGATCCTACAGTGTATAGGAGAACTATTGTCGATCCTATGAGTTTTTTGATCATCTTTGTAAAACCCATTTTTTTAAACCCATTTTCAAACCTTCATCTTTGCATTTCCATGGCTTTGATATGTATGGACTTCTTCTTATAAGAGCTTGATGCAAAAAAGTTTAGAGTTTACCTGATGAAGTTTTGTAGTGCAAAGGTTTGAACTTACCTAATAGGTTTTGACATGGGTGATCTTACTAATTGAATGAGGCATAGCTAAATGACCCTAGTCTACAAATTGAAGCATGATTTTGAAAACCTTGACTTTTGAGGAAAATATGATTTCTTTTTATTTTCAAAATGGATGAGGCATGGCCAAATACCCCTAGTTTAGAAATGGTGCAGGATTTTTGGAAATCTTGATTATTTATTTTTTTGGAAAGATGATGATGATGATCTTCTTTTTGAAAATGAATGAGGCATGGCCAAATGCCCCTAGTTTGCGAATTGATGCATGACTTTTGAAAACCTTGATATTTGAGGAAAAGATGATTTCATCTTTTTTCAAAATGGATGAGGCATGGCCGAATGCCCTTAGTTTAGAAATGGGTGCATGATTTTTGGAAATCTTGATTTTTTTTTTTTTTTTTGAAATGATGATGATGATGATCTTTTTTTGAAAATGAATGAGGCATGGCCAAATGCCCCTAGTTTTCATATTGATGCATAACTTTTTGAAAACCTTGATACTTGAGGAAAAGATGATTTTTTTTCTTCAAAATGGATGAGGCATGGCCGAATGCCCTTAGTTTAACAATATATGTGAATTTTGAAAAATCTTATTGTGTAGGGACCTTCAATAAAGAAAATTTGAGTAAAACAATATCAAAATCACAAAACTAGGCATAACAAGGACTGCTGGAATGATGATAGCATCTAAACTGAAGATTGATGGTGATTGTTGAGTAGATGAAAGATCCATGTCCACCTCCTGCAAAAGATTCTTTCCATGAGCTTGTTAGTAATCAGTTATTATAAAAATGTTTTGGGCCAATACCCCTAGTTTAGACATGCTTGCACAGAAAATTGATGATATGTTTGATGCAAAACATATGCCCCTAGCCTAAATTTACATAAAGAAATGTCTTGATTTTGAGCCTTTGAAAAAATGTTTTTTGAGTGATTGTGACCGGGCTTTGGAAAGGTTGCCTATGTTCCTCTCTCATAGAAGATCAAGTCCAAACATAGTTCGAAGAAAGTTTTTTTGAAAAATGATTTTTTTTTTTTTTTGAAAATTTTGAAATGAAGTTTTTTTTTTTTTTTTGGTAACTGGGACCGGGCCTTTGAAAAGGTTGCCTACGTACATCTCTTATAAAGGATCAAGTCCAAACATAGTTCAAAAAAAGTCTTAATGAAAAATGATTTTTTTTTTTTTTTTTGAAAATTTTGAAATGAAGATTTTTTTTTTTTTTGGTAACTGGGACCAGGCCTTTGAAAAGGTTGCCTACATACCTCTCTCATAGAGGATCAGGTCCAAACGTAGTTCAAAAAATTATTTTTGAAATGAGTCTCTTTTTTTTTCTTTTTTTGAAAAAAAAAAAAGCAATTTACTTAGAATGAGATTTTTTGAAATTTTATCTTTTTCAGATGAATAAAAGGTGATCCTTTGAACAACCTCTTTGACCAATCATAATGCTCAATTGTTAGCTCAATCTCATTGGCTAGAAAAGATCTAAAATCATTAAAAACATGTAATCAAATTTGCTTCTTCATTTTGAAAATTTTTAGATTAAGTCTTCAAAGACAATCAAAGAAATGAAATGCTTGGGAATCACACATGTTGGGAACAAGCAAGAAAGGGAAAAATCTCAAGTTTGAAGATTTGAAAATTTTTGAGAATTTAGAAATTTGTTCTCTTGAGAGTTATTTTTTGTTGGAAGCAAACAAAGTGAGTGTTTGTAGCTTAGAAAAAAAAAATCAGTCACTTAAGAATTTGTGAAATTTTGTCTTTGGAAGATATCAGCCAGTAGGGCTTGATAATCTTGAGCAGTTTTCCTTCTTAATCCAAGAGAAAATATTATCAGAACTAAATGTGTGCTTTCAATCAGCAGGACTTCAAGGAGGGTTTTATTCAAAGGTTGTAATGTAGGTCGAGTTCAGGTTATTGACAGGAATGATATAAAAGGCTCAAAACCCTTATGATATTTCCCAAGTATGCAATACTTTAAATTCAAGCATTGAAAGATTTTTCCACATCTTCCATCATTGACTCTTGTGCTAAAATCCGTGTCATGTTCATCATCTTCTCATTGGTCTTCATTGATTCCTTTCATTTGATCTTGATCTTTATAGCTTGACAACTTCCTCTTTTTGGACTTCTTAGCATCTTATCTTATGGTCAGATCACTCACTCTCTTATTTTTTTTCTTCTTTTTTTTCTCATTTTTTTGAAAGATTTTTTTTTTAATTTTTTTTTTTTTTTTGGTTTTGTTTTTTCCCTAATTTTTACCTAGACCGCCATTTCGGGTTTTCAACTTAGTAGGCTCTCTTTTTCTTTTTTTTCTTTTTTGCTTTAATTTTTGCCTAGACCGCCCTTTCGGATTTTCAGCCTAGCGAGCTTTTCTTCTTCTTCTTTTCTTTTTTTGATCTAATTTTTCCCTAGACCGCCCTTTCAATTTTTCAGCCTAGTAAGCCTTTTTTTTTTTTTGAATTTTTTTTTTTGGAATTTTATTAGCTTTCACTCAACTACATTTTTTTGTTCTTTCAATTTGACAAACTTTCATCTTTCTTGGATGAATTTGCATTTCTCCTTGATACCCTCTTATCCTTTCTAATGCACTTTCATTTTTCTTGATTTGACTGAAGACACTTTTTTTTTTTATGAAATGTATCTTACTTTTTCTTTTCCTCATCTTCCTCAATTTGATTAAATTTCTTCTCTTGATGAATCTTCATTTTTGCTCATCCTTCTCAACTTGAATGATCTTTCATGGAATCTCATGTCTCTCGTGTCTTTTGATGAAGTAGTATTCTCTCACAACTTAATGAAAATTCTTGCATTCATTTCTCTCTCTCCTTTTTTGTTGAAGTCTTTTCTATCTTGATGGCCTTTTTTTTCTCACAGTTTGATGCTTTCTCAAAATCTTATCTCTCCTTGATGGGTTTTCTTCCTTTCTAGCTTGATGGAGTGAACTATCCCTTTCTTTGACGAACTCTCTTTTCTGAACTTGATGAACTCTTCATCGGTCTCATTGTCTTCATTAAGGACCTTACCGAGTGGTGCTGAATCCATAAGGTCAACACTTCCTCATCTTGAGATTTAAGCATGCATACTTAATTTTCCCACCCAAGGTTTAAGTTTTTAGTTGATTCATTGAAAAACAGGCTAACTATTTATAGGCTCAAGTTGGCTAGCAATGGATAATTATTGTAATAGGTATCAAGGAATAATGTGGGTTACCAAAGGCGGCCTCTTATCCCTAGTGATGCTTTCTTGTAAGCACAGTGATTCTTTTAATAAATTATTCTTGGAATAGAAGTATAAATGCTCCAATGATGTGACAATTTTTTTTTCAAATATGGATTGTGTGTATGTGGTTTGAGAAGTTTGGATGAATTGATGAATTTCTTTGATTGCCTTTTAGGACCTTTTCTTATCATATTTTGAATGTTTAGCAAAAGTCCTTACATAGATTGAATGAAGTTAAATCCCTCTTTGGAACAAATTGATTGGTAGAGCAATCAATCATCAGGATTTGGAAGAAGCTTTGTCAAATGGATCATCCTGTATTCACTTGAAAAGAAGGCTTTGGGAAAATCTTGGAGTCTTTGAAAGAACAAAAAAGTTTTTAGAAAAAGATTACTAGAAAGACCCAATGCCCCTAGTCCAGTGATTTTTTTTTTTTTTTTTTTTTTTTGAAAATGAATTGAAATGGCTTGAAGGCCTAATGCCCCTAGTCCCAAAGATTTTCTTTTTTTGAAAAAAAAAATTTTCTTTTTTTTTTCTTTGAAATTTTTTTTTCTCTTTTTTTTGTTTTTTATCTTTTTTGAAAAAAAAAAATTCAAAATCTCTTCTCTTTTTTTTTTTTTGAAAATTTTTTCTCTCTTTTTTTTTTCGAATTTTTTTTTTAAATCTTTTTTGAATTTTTTTTTGGATTTTTTTTTTAAAACAAAATGCAAGAAACATGATAATCAACAAAAATACAATAAACCTCAACAAATATTCTCATTAGAAACACGTAGTAAACAACAAACTTTAAGATAAAATAATGATCTTGATAACCCAAATATGGCTTGACTGCTTGTGAAATGAGGCAAAGTCAGGCTGCTTGTTTCTTCTTGGTCCATTGTGGATGTTTGAGTTGAAATTTTGAAAATTGGACCTTGGTAGACCTAAACCTTGAGGAAGATGGCTTGATCTTGATGGAATTGGGCTTGAATCCTCATTGAGCTTGATGAGCTTGATGGACTTTGAGCTTAGCAAGATTGGGCTTAAACTGCATATACACACAACATACCTTTCTTTCTAGGAAAACAAAATCAGGTCTATAAAGCACACAACATTCAAACAATTATGATGGGCCCAAATGTTGAACTTGGGCTCACCATGGCTCAAACAATGGTCAAACACACACAATACGCAATGCAATTTTAACATGGACTGGCCTAAGGACAGGTTCTAAGTCATTACATTATAGGGTGGGTTTGTTGTTTTATTATTTCCCATAGCTAGGACGTTACACCTCCCAACTTGTAATGTGGTGAACATTACATTAGTCCAAACGACATGGTCTATCCTTTTTAGTCAACAAGAAATGATCTAGTGACTTTGGGCTATGAGTTGGTGAGTTTACCACTGGGTACCTGAATCTAATTAAAACCGGTGATCCATGGTTACTACCACCATATGTTGAGATGGGTACATGCAATGTTTGTTTTTTTGATGGCACACACTATGACAGTTAGAGAAAGCTTTTAACAATTAACATGGCAACACAAACAAAAAAATATTATACAAACATCTCAAGACATAGACAGCCAAACAAACAAAAACATCATACGAAAAACAAGGGTATACAATTGGTCGCTTAAAGTCTAGCACGAAGCTTAGCCCTTAACATCCCCAGCGGAGTCGCCATTGTGAGAGATAGCACTCCTTAAGCAGTGCTCTCAAAAAAGAGATTCGAGTGCTTAGGGCACCTCTCTTTTGGGGTAATTATGTGGAGCCGCCACTTATTTTTTATACAAAAAAATAAGAAAAAATAAAATACAATTACATGTCCAAAAATTCCTCGAATGTTATTAATGGATTATGGAAATACAATTACATCATGGTAGAATAACTTTACAAGGTTTTGGTCCTAATACAATCTATGTAAAAATTACAAAGTTTTGATCCTAGTTACAATCTACTAAAAACAAAAGACAAAACACTAGTCTACTTATCCAAAAAACCTAAGTTCGAGGACTAGGTTACGGAATGGGAAGGTTTTAGGCACCCATTCTACTGAGACAGAGTCTGGTCTTCTAGACTCTAATAACCATTATATACCCTTTTGTATGACATTGAATGATATGTTGTAATACATGTAACAAACATTTTACTTGACAAAATTAATTTAAACAAATTCGTCTTATGAATATGCCCTCTTCCCAAAGAAAAATCAGATCTGTTTTGTAAGGTTGAGAAAAATGAAATTTGATTAACAAAAAAATTAGATCTGTTTTGTAAAGGATGAAAAAAAAGGGGATTTGGTTAATAAAAATCAGATTTGTTTTGTCAAGGATAAAAAATAATTAATAATAAATAAATAAAAAAGGATTTGGTTAATAAAAATCAAATCTGTTTTGATAAAAATCAGATCTGTTTTGTAAAGGATAAAAAAAAAAAATTAATAAAAAAGGGATTTTAGAAGAAGATTCATATTCATAATTCAAATCTATTATGCATGCATCACATATTTATGGAATGACATGTAAAACAAACTTTAACCTAGTGATTAATTCATTCTTTAAAATTCAAAATCTGCAGTTTTTATTTAAGAAGAAAACTATTTCAGGGAAATTTTCAGATCTATATTTAATGAAAATACAGGTCTTTTTTTTACCTGAAAAATTTTCAGATCAAAATTTAATGAAAATACAGATCTATTTTTAACCAAAAAAATTTTCAGATCCGTATTTAATGAAAATACAGACCTTTTTTATTGCAGATTTTTGAAATTAAAGAAGAATTAATCATGCGTGGTCGGTTCCACCCAAACAAAATGCATGCAAACCGTGAAAACTTGATCATGTGATTTCTTTCAATCCAACGGTCCGATTTAGGAATCGGGTATACCGTCGCGACCGTTAGAATGTCAATATCATTTTTATAATATGCAATGAATGAATTAATGCATGTAATGCAACTATGATTTTCTGGGTATATGAATGGTCACTCTAGCAATCTTCCAAGATTTGTTGTTCTATTTCATGTATCTAGTGATTACTATCAAATAGCATTATGAATGTTACAAGAATAGTACTTGCTACATCATTTGAGCTACTTTAATAACTAACAAATGTACAGAAAGTTCATGCAAAATATTGCAGTGTGAGGGAAAAAGAAAATTAAAAGGGAGGTGGGGTTATTGCTGGGATTGTTTGCATGTGCATTGATAATAGGGCTGACATTAGTTTGCTTGACAAGTCCATAAATTTTGGGGTTTAAGTATTGATGGTTAAAATGGGTGTTTTCCAAGTATTAAAGGTTGTGTCCCTGTATATTGCGAATAGTGTTTGTATTATTCGTAAAGTTATTTTTAGTTTATTATCCTTATTTTTAATATTAATTTTGTAGAAAATGGTCAACAATGGTAGAATGACCAACAAAGGGGTGGTATGACTTGGTGTTCGATCACTATCTATTATGCAATGTAGAGACTGTGTATTAAATTTGGATAATTGATTATGTGGACTTATTTGCATTTCTCACCAGAGTGTTGCTAGAGACACTTTGATACCAATACATTCGACTGAGCCTAATCAATTTGATTGAGCTCTCAAGGATATTCACGATAAGTTTTTAGGAAAGCAGCTTCAATTGTTGATAATTATTTTGCCTGATGTCACTAGGTCATATGGTGAGCAATTCTATCGATTTTCAAATTTTAGGACAAAATGGGCTTTTGCCCTTTTCGGGCAAATTAATTAGCCTTTTGCTCTTCTTCCCAAACTAAATAGGGAAATACCCCTCTTTTGAAAATCGAGTTTTTCAAAATCAATTTAAGTCCTATAGTGACGTTTTCAATGACCTATAGTGATGTTTATAAAGACCTATAGTGACGTTTTATAACTTGATATCCATAAAATCGAGTTATAGGCAATTTTATTGCCTATAACTCGATTTTATGGATATCAAGTTATAAAACGTCACTATAGGTTTTTAAAATGCCACTATAGGTCCTTAAAAACGTCACTATAGAGCTCCAGAATTTTTTTTTTTTTTAACTCGATTTTGAGAAACTCGATTTTGGGAAGAAGGGTAAAAAGCTAATTAATTTGCCCAAAAAGGGCAAAAGCCCATTTTGTCCTTTTAGAGTTGGATTTTTTTTGTTTAAAAGAATTTTTGCTGCTTTCAAGGAAGATTAAACGAATGTGTTACACAGAGCTGGTAATTGTTTCTCAATGCTATTAGCCCAAAAAAGTAATAGAAAGTGTTTCTCCGCGCAGTAAGCCTAAGAGTGCAGTGGGGTTTAATGTGGTGTATCTTGAAAATTTCGTTCTCAAGATCAATGTGAAAATTTGTTCTATTTGATTTCAGATTGACTATTCATGTTGAAGTCATTGATGGATTTGAATTTTTAATCTGATGATTGAACACTTTTATAGGTTGGGGAACGTAACACTGTGTTAAATGATGCTATTAAAAAAACTCTTCCTCTTTTATCTAATAATCGTACAATTGTATTTGGTACAGATGTGAGTCATCCACCGCCGGGAGATGACCCAAGCCTTTCAATAGTTGCGGTATGTTATCTAGTTTTTTAACCTTTATGAGTTAATCATGTTTGTTATCATGTAGTAGGCTTGTGGGCTTTAGGCCCACCTTACTTTACTTTACTTGTACATCACATATACTTGTACTATACACATTTTGCCTCCTATACTTTACTTTACTTTACTTTACTTGTGGGCTTTAGCCACTGCTCTAACTTTTTGGTGTGCTCTTTGTAGTCTTGTCTTCCTTGGTGTCTTCCATTGCCTCCGCCGTCATCATCAACCATTGCCTTCTGTTGCCGCCATCAATTCTTCTATGATCTTGTCACCTCTAGTACCATTAGATTCGTCTTCCTCCGATCTACATCTTGGAAGAAGAATTGATGTCATCAGAGCTTCCACACAACCTCAAGCGCCACTAGAAGTTTTTGGCTTGTCGTCCATGCACCATGTTCTGCTTACTGATGTCATTTGTGACATCATCCTTGCTAATGTAATTTCCATCTCAGCCCTAGTTGTCATCATTGCCACATGTAATAGGCTTGTTTACTTGTATATCACACATACTTGTATGATTGACACAGTAACTTTCATGGATTGTCCAAAGGTAACTAAGTACGCATGCACAGTCTCTACACAAGAGCAACGTAAAGAAATTATCCAAGATCTCTATAAACTATTATATGATATTGTTTTTTCTATTGTTTTTCCTTTCATTGTATGCACTCTTTTTTCATGGAACTACTCCAAGCCTTCTGGAAAAAAAAAAAAAAAAAAAAAAAAAAAAAAAAAAAAAAAAAACACCACCGAGGATTTACCCAAAAGGATTATATTCTACAAGTATAATTTGTTTTTAATTTGTCATGCAAAATTTGATTTGTTTGTTATTATCTTATATGGTTCAATTTTGCTCGTAGAGATAGTGTCAATCAGGGACAGATATAGATGTGGACCTGAGAGCAACGCCCCCCACCCCCCCCCCCCAAATTTTTTTTTTTAAATATTAGTATATTAATAGGTAGCAAATTTGTTCAATAAAATTACACTTTGTCCCCCTTAATAATTTCATCGATTTTTTTAAGAGTAATGTAATAGCCAAAAACTTTTTTACAATATTTTTACAAACTGTTCAGATAACAAATTCTTGTTAATTTTTGTAGTTTTAGCATTTTCCTCATTTTAAAGGCCATAAAAAAAATTAATAGATTTAAATCTAAAACAAAATATAGAAGCCCAACAAAAAAAAAAATTACCAATAATAAAACTAAAAAGAATTAGGCTTAATCAACCTATTTTACCCAAAACAAACAATCTACCCCTTTAAAAAGTTTTAAAAAAAATAATTTTTTCCTTATCCAATAAGCACGCAACAAAGACAAAAAAAAATAAATGCATAAATAAAAAAATAAAAATAAAAATCCCTCAATTGTGAAGCATTAGAGTTAAAGGCCGGAGCCGCCTCACAACGAGCAACATAATCGCCCCCTAACTCTAAGTCTTGACTCCAGTAGCGGAGCTAGGATTTTAGTCTAGAGGGGGCAAAATTAAAAAAACAATATTAAAAGTAAAATTAATCTAAAAAATATTAATCAATAATAATAACAAAACAATGGTAAGAAAATATGAATATATTTCATAGTATTAAAATAAATAAACAAAAATAACCAATTCATAGTCATAGCTACAACAAATTTTACAAATTGATGTGGTAAAAATGTGAGTAGTGTTACTTAAACAATATAATGAATATATGTTTGAAATTATTTTTTGTGATTGGTGAGATGCTAATTTGTAAGACATAAGTAGTAAAATTTGTAATATCTCTAGTATCACTTAATAATAAAATGCTGTGAAATGTATCACAGTGAAAATGGTGAAAATAAAGATATTAAATAAAAAAGAAAAAGTAGTGAAATAGGTGCAAGACAGACAAAAACTGCTTATGAGAATAGTGAAATGGTGAAAAGGTTACATGGTTTGGTCTTTGAGAATAACTTTTCCTTCTTTTCTTTTTCCTGGGTCACTTTCAAGTGGGTGTCCTTTTTTTTCTTTTTCTTTTTTTTTCTCAATGTCTCAGGGACTAACTAGAGTAGACTACATATGCAAGGATGTTTTAGGAGTCAGAGGGGGCAGGTGCCCCCCCCCCCCCTCGCCCCCCTCTGGCTCCGCCCCTGCTTGACTCCATCCCTGGTGTCAGTGAAACCCAGTTCGGTCAAGTTCTGTGCATGCAATAAGAAAGGTATTATGGCTCTGGTTGCAAACTCAGCAGTGCCCTTATGTGTTAGATTATGCATTTGTCAGGAATACTGGGAAAAAAAGATTCAAACCAATGACTTGATTGTTGGCCATGGCTTAACATTACATGTAAACTTTGCAAATATAAAAGCAACCGGTCATGTTTTTTTTTTTATGGTGGTGAATATTAATTTGTTGTTGTTTCTTTATGTTGACACAGATCAGTTTGGTGCAATTATCTAATTTGCTATACTGTTTCTTTTAGGTCAGTGAAGAAATACAGCCAGAATATTGGCCAGGAATTACCTTTGTTGTCGTTCGGAAAAGACATAATATATACTCGCCTTTTTCCTATAGCCCATTCGCTATAGACCATATAAGACAAAAAAAGATCTGGCCTTTTAGTAATATATAGCCCATACAAAACAAAACATCTATAGCCCATTCGCTAGCTCATAACCCCTCGAAATAAAAATAACAGATCCGGCCTTTTAGTAAAATAAACCCAAATCTCATTAGAAAAACAAAATCACTTTAATGTATTCTGAGTGCAAGTTTCTTTTTTGAAAAATAATTTATTCACAATATTTTTATAATATTTTTATAATAAATTCTATATGACAAATTGTTATAGGTTGTTATTTGTAGGATAGAAAAGTAATTTTAGTAGTAGGTTTAAATTAGAACGAATAATAACTAATCACCTATAATTTGTTATAAAAATATTGTGAAAATATTATAGACATAACACTTCTTTTTTTGAATAACTAAAGCTGACTTATTTGTGAATTTCTCCCATGTCTGTCGCAATGGAAATATTCCTGCTCATTTGTTAACTAAACTTGTTTTAGGCATTGTTGATTACTGTACTTGAATTGAAGAAAATTCTTGTTTTATTGAACAAACTCTTCTCCATGATGTATCTATGACTTTTTCCAATTATTGAAGTTTCTATTTATTATAAAATAAAAAAAATAAAGCTGACTTATATTTATATGCGAAACTCAAACTAAAAAAGAGAGTAAAGGAGTAAAACTATGTAATCTATCTATATTATTAATAACAGGAATTTTCATTTGGGTTTTAATATTTTGTGTACTAAAATACCCTCACACAAATTAAAATACAAACCGGTTAAAAGAGTAATTTATTATTCCTAAGTTTTAGGCTTTTTCCTTTATTTTCTCCATTTAACCTAAAACTTACGACTTTATCTCTATCTCATTTTTAAACATTATTCCACATTATCTTACCTTTTTCTTAAAAAAAATAAAAAATAAAATTATTACAAATAGTTATGTATATGTCACTTTTAAAAATTATAAATCAAATAAATAAAAAATAGCATTATTGCACATGTAAAACGCGTGTCATAAGTATAGTGTTTTGCTAAACATGTACTATATATATATATATATATATATATATATATGGTGCCGAACAACTTGCATTTTTAAAGTTTTAACTAGTGTGTTACTGTCTTCTTATTTTTTTTCTTTTTCTTTTTTGATGGGGTGTGTTACTGTTTTCTATTCACTTTTGTATATGATATGAGGTTTGCCAACTTACATCTTTATAATTTAATGTTTCTTATTTTATTTTATATCCATTAATTAGTTTTGATAATTAATGGATATAATTATCAAAAGTTATGTTTCTTGTTTTCTTTATTTGATACTTATATGCACATATTCTACTCCTACAATTTTTTACTATAATTTGTTGAAGTAATTGATTCTGGCTAATCGACAATCATTTTCACATGGATCATAACTTTATCTCAATTATTCATAGTCAACCACATTAGTCTTTTGGCAAAAGATTGTATAACTAATTTATAAATTCCGTATTAAAGTTTTAAAATGTGTCAGTATATTATGGGAAACACTCTCTGTTTCAAATTTTGAAACTTTAAAGTTTAAACAATAAATCTTGTAAAGAATCAAAGATATGACCCTAAAAAAATAAATAGTAATTTCTTAGCATTATAAAAGTTAATTTATGGGGAAAAAATGGTCATGGAATTTTTCTTTTAGCTTAAGAATTTTGTTATATTAAGTTTGGCCGAAGAAAATTTATAACTTAGGTTTATTTCTTGGGTGATTTTGAGAATAACTTATCTAGTTTTTTGAGGTACTTTCCATCAAGTTTCTGTAACCTACTTCACTTCTCACCGTTAAAAAATTGGGGAAAATATGTCTTTTTGCTGTACTTTTATGTCTCTCTTGTTTCAAAACATAAAAAATAAATAAATAAATAAAACATTTAAAATAAATAAATAAAGATCAAAACGTTAGGATTTTGTAAAAATCAAGAACAAACATTGTTTAAAAAAAAAAACTGTTGATTTTCTCAAATCCTAAATCAGAATCACAACCACCCAACACCACAGATTCGGATTCCATAATGATCATAGCCATCATTGATCCCCTACGGCCCACAAGCAACCAAATCTAAACCCAAATCCACTTAAACAACCAAACCCCAAAATGAGAGAGAGAGAGAGAGAGAGAGAGGGTGGCACTGTCGCAAGTTGCAACTGGAGGCATGATCATTCTTGTAAAGTCATGCATGATGCTTTGTTACCTTAGTGAAAGAAAATTTATATTATATCATTTTTTTTTCTCTCATTTAATTTTATATCACTCTTTCTTTGGAAATTACTTCGAACCTTCTCTGAATTAAACAGGGGTTTACCCAACAGGATTATATTTTACAGGTATAATTTGTTTTAGTCATAATTTGTTTTTGTCATGAAAAATTGGATTTGTTTGTTATTATCTTATATGGTTCAATTTTGCTTGCAGAGATGTTGTCGGTGAAAGCCATTTCAGTTATGTTCTGCTTCATGAGTTGCCGTGCAATATGAAATTTATTATAGCTCTTGTTGCAAACTTAGTAGTGCAGTATGTGTTGGATTAGGCATTTCTCAAGAATACAGGGAAAAAAAATTCAAAACCAATGACTTGATTGTTGGCTTAACATTACTCCGTTTGTTTTGAAATGAAATATTTTATACATGTACCACTTTGTTTGTTTCATTTTACATTGTTCCAAAAACTTAAAAATGAGTTCTTGAGTATTTTCATGTATGCAACCAAACACTATAAAATGAAAACATTTTTAGTAAAATATTTTATTTCGAAACAAACCATTTTCGGCCTCACCCAAAACTTATCAAATGAACCTCCACCCTCATTTCGCCACTACCTGCCACCCAACCATGCATCACCCTCTACTAATGTCTTCCGTCTTTGGTGGCAAACTACTGCCACCCACCGCCAATCTCCGATTACGATTTGTTTATATAAAATTTTCTCCTTTTTTTTTTTACTTATGTATGTGCATGCTTGGGAGATAAGAAAATATGATAAAATAATAGAAAATATGTTTTCCATAGCATTTTCAAAAATACAACCAAACAGTAAAAAATATTTTCCAAAATATTTTCAAGAACACATTCAAATATTTGAAAATAATTTATTTTCCAAAAAATATTCTTCACCTGAAAATATTTTATGGAAAATATTTCCTGTCAAACTAAACACAAAGATTAACCCGATAATCTAAATACAAACAATTTAGCAACTAAACTAGACGTGGCGGCAAGTAAATTATACAGTTAGGGCCTTTTTTGAACTTGTTGGGCCTACCGGCCTACTAGCCATCAAAGTATATCATGAAGGGTACATATCCATCATTGCCTATCATAAGAGGTAAAGATTTGGGCTTAAATAAAATGCTTAGGCTTGTATTTTTTTTTTTTTTTTTTTTTTTTGAGAAACTTGTAATTTAATTTTTAAGTGTGTATATATAGGTCGTCAGCAAGCACTTTCATTAATTCTGAGTTTAGCCTACTTCAGAGTTGCTTTGCCAACAAAAATAATAAATAAATAAATAAAAAAGAAAGAAAGGGTTAATTATAGTTTTTCTACCTATAATTATGCTCGATTTGTGGTTGGAAAAGTGTTAGTTTACCTATTTGAAGTTGACTTTGTTATGCAACTGATTACCCACCTTATCACTTTTGCTATTAAAAACATAAAGAACGTATAATTCAACAGTATGATTTTTGAAATATTAATCTAATAAAAAATTATTAGGTAGTGTAACATTACTTAAAGTTACGCCATATGTAACGTGAACCTAAACCATATATATAAATGTAAGAGAAGATAAAAGAATGTACATGATTTTAAAAATTACCTACATCCACGGACAAGAATGAAAAGAAAATTTTACAAAGAAAATTAGCAGATTACAATAATGACACAATAACTCACTTAAGAAAGCTAAAAGTAAATACACTCAAAAAATTCTCTCACAATTGCCAAAGGCCTTGTAGCTGAATTGGCACCTCCCCATGTACAAAGTGTTTGGGGGTCTAGGGGGGAAAGGGTTCGACCTGTGGGGTTAACAGCATATTGTAATTATCTCTTATCTCTAAAAAAAAAAAAAAAAAAAAATCTCTCACAATTAATACTAGCACACAACAAGGTAAAGGAATTTCTCTTTGCTTAGTTGTCTAGCTGTGGCATACAAAAATAGAGTGGGAGTAAACTAAAGCTCCAAATATGTGTGTATATTTCTCATCAAATTTTGGTCTTAATCTTTGAATTGAATCAAGCTACACAAAAGAAGTTTTTCCATTAAAACTCCTAAAAGCTATCACAAACTCCAAAATACCGATTGAATTTATATAAAATTCAAATCTTAAATATATCTAAATAACATAAATGTCAACTCTCAAGAATTATAATTTTTGTAATTTAAAATTCTCATCAACAAAAGAGATATGTGTAGGCAGAAATCAATCTAGGATTATTTGGGAGACAATAAGAAGTTTTACAAGTTGAACCAACTACATAAAGTGTTTATAAGAGAAACTAACCAATTCTAACCAAAAAGAAGAAGAAGAAAAAAAGAAAGAAAGAAAGAAAGAAGAAAGAGAGAAACTAACCAAGAAAAGGAAAAGGGAGAGAAGAGCCGAAGAGGGTTATGGACTATGGCCTGTCATTTAATTCCAATTTAACAGCTACATTTACTGTGTTTATCAACGGGTTGGCCTCTTTCTTTAATTGCTTTTAGTTTGGACTTAATTGCTCAGTTTATGGCCAATTGGGCCCTTTGGTCACTTCTCTACAAGTAACCCAAATACTTCTTGTTCCTCAGGTTTTTTTTTTTATAAGTTATCCATGCGCGTAATCCTAATTTATCATCATTTAATTATTCTTCTCTATATATTTTTTTTATATAAGATATAAATTCTACTCTAACCTAATATAAATGTATATGTGTGTAGAACTCCCTCCTAGAGATTTGAATCTTGACCCTTACCTCCCACACCGCACAAATACTTATACTTGTAGAATGAGTACTACACCAAAAGTGCGCGGTGCTTAATCTTCTATATTTGAATCATTTTTAATATTTTTTTATAATTATTTCTTCATAGTTTAAATAGACTTGTTACTAATGCTTTCATCACCACTAAGCAAACGATTTCATTTGCCAAATAATCAAACTAATATATATATATATATATATATTAATAGGTAAAATAGTGAGAAAATTCAATTAGATTTTAAATTAGAATTCAATTAAAGTCTAATTTTGTGCCATGTGTCCCACTTAATTTAAGTTTGTAAATTTCTGTGCCAAGTTACTTAATTTAGTGTATAAATTGGAATTCAATTAGAGTTTAATTTTGTGCCACATGTTTCATTTAGGCTGTGTTTGGTTGCCGTAAAACATTTTCCGGAAAATACATATTTTCCGGAAATGCTAATTTCCGGAAAAGGAAAATATTTCTGTGTTTGGTTGCATTTCAAAAAATTTTCCGGAAAATATTTTCTGGTGTTCGGAAAAGAAGAACGAAAACACAAATCCAGAAAAACACAAGCCACAACCCAGAAAACATGAATCCAGAAAACACGATCGCGATCAACGTTGCGATCTCGCGTTCGCAAGATCGCGATCGACGCTTCGCAAGATCGCGATCGACGCTTCGCGAGATCGCGCCGTCGATCGTGATCTCGATCCGGCGCGATCTCGCGAAGGCGAGATTGCGATCGACGCTTCGTGAGATCGCGATCGACGGCGCAATCTCGTGAAGCGTCGATCGCGGTCGTCGGACTGGTCTTCTCCTCTCGCGCGTGCGCACTCTCTCTCTCTCTCTCTCTTTTTCCGGAATCCTTTGAAGTGAAAATGAAGGGAGAAATTCATTTCCGGGTCAAAGGGGAAATTTGTGGTCAACCGGAAATCATTTTCCGGAAAATAATGTTTTCCGTGACAGCCAAACGCATGCATTTTTCGGAAATTGATTTCTGAAATTGGTTTTCACCCGATTCAAACGCAGCCTTAATGTAAGTTTTTTTAATTTTTGAGTCAAGTGAGTTAATTCAATGTAAAAAACAAGGAGTTAAAAGTATAATTATTAGTTTTTTAGACAAATTCATTACTGAAATCCATTATTCAATAATTGAAGCTTAACATTGCCAAGAGAAACAATGGCCATCTAAAATATAGTACTTATTCTAGTACTGATTGTTTCGATATTTTTAGAATCAAAAGCTTTATAGTACGTTTAATAAATTTTTGAAAATAGTCCAATTAATGTATTTATATGAGAATGTTAGATTTTTTTTTCTAATTTATATATCGCTTATAAAATATTAAGTAATAATGCATTTTACATTTGCTTTTGGTCCAAAAATGTGTTGAGTCAGCCCTAGACTGGGCCTTAATTTTGTGGACTATGAATCTGGGCGAGATTTGAAACTAAGTTGAGATATTCAATAGAAACAACACCGTTTTGAATTTATAAGTTTTCTTTTTAAAAAAATTATATTTAAAATACTCTACGCATATGAAAAATCTTCATAGAAATGTTGTTATAATTTGCATGAAGACATTTATCATGCCAATAACATAGTTATTATTTTTTTATTTTGGCATGATTTTAGTTGTATTAGCACAAAGAAACCAATTCAATTGAGGCTAAAGTTGTTTTAAAAATATATATAAACATATATATCAAATTGATGCTTTTCTTTTCTTTTTCTTTTTTTTTTCTTTTTTTTTTTTGCCACCGAGTGTTCAACAAATACCAATATTGAGATATTGGAAAAAACTAATAACTCTTCATCTCACTTAAAATTGTTGTCTTAGAGAACAAAATGTGTTGAGTCGGTTATGTCACCATCCAAGTGTACGCTTCCATAAATACAAATTCACACATACTTCTCCTCCTTATTTCTTTTCTTTGTTTATTTGTTTCTCATTATTTAATTTTATATTTCCTGTTGAAGGCTAATTTTTCAGCTAGGCTAATGGCATTTGTCAGTACTAAATTGTATATAATGTAATGCATCCATATATTCTGTTTTTTTTAGGTGACACTAAGTCCAATTACTTCAAAGAAAGCGATTTGGAATGTAATAGTAGAGTTTAGAGTAGTTGTATCGCTAGTCCATTTTGATGATTGGGGCATAGCTAGCCTATAATGGCGGACAAAACTTTTATACCACAGGCCATTACCATTTACTGCTAATAATTTAGTTGTCAAGTTTTCTAATTTTGGGGATATTCTTTTATCTTCTTCTTGTTGGGTATTTTTTTGTTGTTTCATTTTTTTTTTTTTTATAATCAGTGACGGCTCTAAGAATTTTGTTTAGGGGGATCATTAAGAAACTTAAATTAAAAAAAATTTAATAAAAAGAGAACTTGAATATATCAAATTATCGACAAAAAAAAAAATGAAATTTTACAATTTCCTTTTACAAATTTTCAAATTTTGAATTGTTATATGATAGTTTATTATAAGTATTTATTGCTGTAAGGACTTAATTTATAACAATCTCAAATTGGTATGTTGGGTTCGAACGTTAAAGGCTCAAATAATAAAATTTGTAAAGAGTGGGTGTCCAAGAACTAAGTTAACTTTAAAAGAAAAACAATTAAACCTCACGTTTATAGATAGATTAGCACTGATATAACGATCAATTTTTCTTTGAAACAAGTTCAGTTCTTTGGTTTCTAAGGTTTTCTTCTGAGTACCCTTTGCTTTTTTTGATGTTCCGATCTCCCTTTACTCAATACTTTCTTTCATGTTATATACTGCCCTTTTGATATCATCTTCACTACACACGTGTAGGTTAGGTTCGGGGGATTTTTTTCTGTCCCATCTAACATCTTCTGGAACCTCCAACCAGCATCTGTAAGGCCAGAGAGTTGGTTGAGAGGTAATTAATGCGGAGGCAGCTGCTGTCATAGATATTTGTTCCCTTTTCTTTCTTACTCTTGGTCCCATATCCCACTTTTAGTGGTAACGTAACTCCGAAGTATGTTTATAAAAAGGTGGCGTTCAGGTCGTCCTCGGACTCATATTGCAGAGAAGGATTTTTTCCTCGGACGAATACTGAACTCACTTTACGTGATATCTACTCTTCCTTTCGTTTGGTTACCCTTACAACCTGATTTGGGTCTCCTCGGACAGTTTTACGTCCTCGAATGGGCCATAGGCCCAATTTACACGACTTTAATAATTTATTGATTAGCCGACCCCCACAATTGCCAATGTGGATAGTTATGACCATTTTATTTTGTTAAATCTGTCTAACATTTTTAATTTTTATGCAGTTGTTATTATCTACTAACTTGTCATTGTTTTTATAAAAATATTTTAAACTAAATGAATAAACTTAACTCATTGGCTCTGTATTAATTATTGACGCACACAACCACACTCATTCATACTATGCGTCTACTTAACCAATTAAATGTTTGAACAATCACTAACTTTACAATTTTTCTTCTTGAATATTTCTAACTTTATAACAAAAAGTTATTATAACATGATAACAATGCACACACATGTAATAAACCCTCTATATTTCCTAATTATTAAATTACATAGAGTTATATTATATTTATACTATACACACAAATATCCACACACATCATTATTCACATAAATAACATTATAATAAAAAGTAATGCACACAATTAATATTAGATACACTCACACATATATAATATAAATTTATAATAAAGAGTGACACTTACAGTTCACAAACACTTACACGTACTCTTAAAGTTAGAAATACTAGTAGTAAGGGTGTATAAAATTTAAGTTAGGATGTGCAAAAATATTTTTAAGAATAAATTAAAATATTAAACTTACAAAAAAAAATTATAAATATATATATATATATGTATATATATAAATTTTTTTGGGAAGTCAGGGGGTTCATTTGAACCCCTGAACAAAAGGTAGAGTTGCCCCTGTGTATGATATTGTTCTGTTTGATGTGCAGATTAAAAAGACAATTCACAATGGCAATAGATCTTGTTTCTACGCCTGATTCAAGTAATCTGATGAGGATAAAAGGAGAGCTTAAGCCACACGGACATAAAAGCCGACGGATTAATACTTTTTCTTTAGGCGTAGTAGACAGTGCTTATGCTGAAGGTCATAGGATCAGCTGACTCCGTGGTTGACAGCTCAAATTCTGACGGTATAGCAAAGGTGACGGAGGAAAATTGAGGCTGACGGACCGGGCACGAGTTTACTTGCTTCCCACGCTAGATAATATTTAAAGGATCCCCATAAGGAAAAGATCCCGTAAAATACGCTCAAAATGACTCCTATAAGGAAAGGACTTCTGCTCCAAGGTAAAGAGGTCAACCTTCTACTAGTATAAAAGCCCAAGCATCCTCACAAACTGAGGGACGCATAATTTACCCTCTCTAGCACTCTAGAGCAGTGAGAATAGTTCTAACTTGACCTTCGGAGGGTGTTTGGCCGGTACCACACCGGTACTCTCTGCTAGGTTCTTCCTTTTCGTTGTGCAGGTGCATTTTGATCGTACGAGGAACGTGTGACTCACTGGTGATACTATTTTCGGCTTCATCAGTTGGCGCCGTCTGTGGGAAACGTAGCACGTTCTCGCTTCCTAGACAAAAGAGTTACATGGTACTCACTCGCTCAATGGTGACAACCAACGACGCTCCAGAAGAAGAAGCCCCTACGACTGCTCTTGAAAGACAGGTGAGGACACTCGCCGCTGCCGTAGAGCGCCTCACCAAACAAAATCACGACCTAGAAGAGCAACTGAGACAGAAGAATGCAGCCCCCAACAACCAAGGAGCAGAGCAAGAGGGAACTAGCGCCGACAGGAGAAATCAGGAAGGCCCCCAGGCCAGCAACGCCCCGAGCAAACCAGAACGGCAGAACACGAGCATCCCCTCCCTCGCAGAGATTGCTCCGCCACTTGTTATCGCGGAGATGCAGGCCATGAAGGAACAAATGGAGGTTATGATGAATGCTCTCAAGGGACAAGTATCAAGCGACCTGGACGACCTTGTCAACCGAACTGACTCGCCGTTCACCGCCACCGTCAACTCCTACCCTTTACCAAGCAAATTCCGCATGCCACAAATAGACAGTTATGACGGGGTCAAGGACCCGCTGGACCACCTGGAGACCTTCAAGACCCTAATGCACCTTCAAGGAGTAGCGGACGCCATCATGTGTAGGGCCTTCCCCACAACATTGAAGGGCGCAGCGAGAATTTGGTTCAGCCGACTGGCACCAAACTCCATCGGCACCTTCAAAGAGCTCAGCGCTCAGTTTACCGCACACTTCATTGGAGGCCATCGATACAAGAAGTCTACAGCGTGCTTGATGAGCATGAAACAGCGAGAAGATGAAACTTTAAGGGCTTACATCTCCCGCTTCAACAAAGAGGCACTCTCAGTCGACGAAGCCGACGATAAGATCCTTGTTGCGGCATTCACGAATGGCTTGAAGAAGGGAAAGTTTTTGTTTTCCCTATACAAAAACGACCCTAAGACCATGTCGGAAGTTCTTTACCGCGCCACGAAGTATATGAACGCTGAAGATGCCCTACTAGCTCGGGAAGAGAAGCCCAGGAAAAGAGAACGACAGGAAGACAATCGGCAGGACCAAGGCCGCAAGAAGACAAGAACAGGAGACCGGAGGGAAGAAAGACGCCCTAGACCAATGGGGGGAAGATTCACGAGCTTCACTCCGCTAACAGCCCCGGTGGATCAAGTCCTTATGCAAATCAAGGACGAAGAGGCTCTGACGTTCCCAGGAAAACTGAAGAGCGACCCCAACAAACGTTCCAGGGATAAGTATTGCCGTTTCCACCGCGACCACGGCCACGACACGGCTGATTGCTATGACCTCAAGCAGCAGATTGAGGCCCTCATCAGACAAGGAAAGCACAGAGATTCGTTAGCAAGGAGAGAGCGGATCCCCCCGCACAAGACCAGCACCCCCGACGGGACAATGAGCGACCGAGGCCTCCGATCGGGGATATCAGGATGATCGTAGGAGGAACGGCTGCCGCCGGGTCATCCAAGAAAGCCCGCAAGACCTATCTTCGGATGGTACAAAATGTTCAGCTGACGGGAGTCGTGCCGAAGATAGCACGGAGAGAAGGTCCCATAATCGGATTCTCAGAGGAAGACGCGCGACGCCTTCACCATCCACATGACGATGCGCTCGTCGTCAGCCTGCGTGTGGGGGACTACAACATGCACCGGGTGCTGGTCGACAATGGCAGTTCAGCGGATATTCTATACTATACAGCGTTCCAGCAGATGAGGATCGACAGAGAGCGGTTGATCCCAACCAACGCCCCGCTTGTTGGCTTCGGCGGGAGCCGGGTATTCCCATTAGGCGCAGTCACATTATCCGTCATTGTAGGCGATTACCCTCAGCAAATAGCCAGGGACGTGACATTCTTGGTGGTCGATTGCTCATCAGCCTACAACGCTATCCTCGGGCGACCCACGCTCAACTCATGGAAGGCAGTAACTTCCACCTATCACCTAATGATCAAGTTCCCGACTGATTACGGAGTAGGCGAGCTGCGCGGGAGTCAGATGGCCGCACGCGAATGCTACATAGCCATGATGGAAATGGAGGATCAGGTTCAGGCTTTAAGCATAGAAGAGCGCCGGACGGTAACAGAGCCGGTCGAGAAGTTGGAAGAGATACCCCTTGACAATTCCGATCCTAGTCGAACGACCAAAATTGGAACGCTCGCTAACACCACGATCCGTCAGGAGCTCATAACCTTCCTCAGACGCAATCAGGACGTATTCGCGTGGGATCATGAAGATATGCCGGGAATAGATCCTTCAGTCATGGTGCATAGGTTGAACGTATCGCCCGCCTTTCCACCTATCAGACAGAAGAAGAGAGTGTTTGCCCCCGAGCGAGACCGAGCCATAGCAGAAGAAGTCAGAAAGTTACGGGAAGCAAGTTTTATTAGAGAAGTATACTATCCCGACTGGTTAGCAAATGTGGTGATGGTCAAGAAGGCAAGCGGGAAATGGCGGATGTGCGTGGACTTCACCGATCTCAATAAGGCCTGCCCCAAGGATAGCTACCCCCTCCCGAGGGTCGATATCCTAGTAGACTCCACGGCTCAACACCAGCTGCTGAGCTTTATGGACGCCTTCTCGGGGTACAACCAAATCCGAATGCATGAAGCCGACCAAGAGAAAACGTCGTTCGTAACCAGCCAAGGCCTCTTCTGTTACAAGGTGATGCCCTTCGGCCTAAAAAACGCAGGCGCAACGTACCAGAGACTCATGAACAAAATGTTCGCGCAGCAGATTGGGAGGAATGTCCAAGTCTATGTGGACGACATGTTGGTGAAAAGCCGAAGGGAGGAAGATCATCTAGGAGATCTCAAAGAAACGTTCGACACACTTCGCTCCTACAATATGAAGCTCAATCCAGGAAAGTGTGCCTTTGGAGTAACGGCAGGAAAATTCTTAGGATTCATGGTGTCTCAGAGGGGCATTGAAGCAAATCCGGACAAGATCCAGGCCATCCTGGATATGGCACCACCAAGAAACGTGAAGGAGGTACAAAGCCTCAACGGAAAGATAGCGGCACTAAACAGGTTCGTGTCAAGGGCTACGGACAAGTGTTTACCCTTCTTCCGAACATTGAAGAAATCCTTCGAGTGGACTGACGAATGCCAGCAAGCGTTCGAAGAACTGAAGGCTTACCTTTCCTCCCCACCATTACTAAGCCCGTCGCAGCCAGGAGAGGAGCTTTTTCTCTATCTAGCCGTCTCCCCCGCGGCGGTTAGCGCAGCCTTGATCAGAGAAGAAGAGAAAGTGCAAAAGCCCGTGTACTACGCAAGCCGAGCGCTTCATGGGGCCGAAGAAAGATACCCGCCCATGGAAAAACTTGCCTTTGCATTGGTTACGGCAGCCCGCAAACTCAAGCCGTACTTCCAGGCCCATACGGTGAACGTTCTGACTGACAAGCCTTTAAGGCGAGCAATGAGCAGTCCCGAGGCCGCGGGACGATTGGCATTATGGGCCATAGAACTGAGCGAATTTGATATTCAATACCGCCCACGGACCGCCATCAAAGGACAGGTCGTCGCCGACTTTATAGCTGAGTTCACTCATGATGAAGACAAGAGGGCAGCAGAGTCCCCTCAATGGAGCATATATACGGACGGGTCATCTAACAGACAAGCCGCAGGGGCCGGCATTGTGCTATTATCACCCGAAGGAGACACCATTGAATGTATGGTCCGTCTTGATTTCCCTGCCACTAACAATGAATCAGAGTATGAGGCTCTGATAGCAGGGCTCGACCTTGCCAAAGCGGCAGGAGCCGCGAGGGTAGTCATCTATTGTGATTCACAGGTCATCACTAACCAAATAAATGGAGACTATGAGTGCAAGGGCGAAAAGATGAAGAAGTACCTTGGTGAAGTAAAGGCGAGAGTGGATGACCTAGAAGCTAAAGTTGTCCAAATTCCAAGAGAAGAAAACGAGCGAGCCGACCGCCTCGCGAAAGCCGCCTCAGCAGAACAAATGGTCATCCCTGGTAATGTACTCTCCTTCATACAGCTTTCTCCGCTAATAAACCTCAGCAACATGCAGGAAATATGCTCCGACAGAAGCTGGGCGACGCCGTTAATTTCATACTTGAAAAACGAGGTCTTACCAGACGGGAAAGAAGCCGCAAGGAGACTCAAGGTCCAGGCAGCAAGGTTCGTCCTGATAAAAGACGTCCTTTACAAAAGAGGTTTCTCCCGACCATATTTAAGATGCTTGGATATGGAAGAAGCTGACTACGTCATGAGAGAGGTACATGAAGGAATCTGCGGAAATCACTCAGGGTCCAGATCATTGATACACAAGCTTGTGCGGGCAGGGTACTATTGGCCCACCATGCAGAAGGACGCCGAAGCCTACGTCAGGGCCTGCGACAAGTGCCAAAGGTTCAGCAACATTATTAGGCAACCAACCGAAGAGCTGACCCCAATGACGGCCCCATGGCCGTTCGCACAATGGGGCTTAGATATTATGGGACCCTTCCCTACAGCAGCACGACAGCTAAAGTTCCTGGTGGTAGGCATCGACTATTTCACAAAATGGGTAGAAGCTGAAGCTTTGGCCACAATCACGGAGAAAAACGTACGAAGCTTTGTTTGGAGATGCATCATATGCAGATTTGGAATTCCTAGAGTCTTCGTCTCGGACAACGGACGGCAATTCGACAACGACCCCTTTAGAGATTTCTGCTCGCAACTAGGAATAAAGAACCACTATTCCTCCCCCGCCCACCCTCAAGCTAATGGCCAAGTTGAAGTAACGAACCAATCCTTGCTCAAGATTATCAAGACTCGGCTCGAGGGGGCAAAAGGTATATGGCCCGATGAATTGCCAAGCATATTATGGGCTTACAGGACGACAGCAAGGACACCCACAGGAGAAACACCATTCCGACTAACGTATGGAGGCGAAGCGGTCATTCCAGCAGAAGTTGGGCTCACAAGCTACAGGGTGCACAACCACGATGAAAACAAAAATGACGAGGCTATGCAGCTACAGTTGGACCTAATAGACGAAATCAGGGCAATAGCAGAACAAAGGCTCACTCGGTACCAGGACCGTATGGCTAAACACTACAACTCTCGGGTTCGACACAGGGACTTCCAGGTTGGAGACCTTGTTCTTAGAAAGGTCATGGGCGCCGCTAGGGACCCTACCCAAGGGAAACTCGGCCCCAATTGGGAAGGACCCTACAGAGTTACGTCGTGGCAAAGGAAAGGCACATACCATCTAGAGACATTGGAAGGAAAGAAACTGCCGCACCCGTGGAACACCGAGCACCTACGAAGATACTACCAGTAAGAGCGACAGCACGAAGTTCAATTTTTTATTTTACATTCCAGCAAGACTTTAGTCTCACTCCTCAGAACTATCATTTACTTTAATCTTTTGCAACAATTCTTCTTTTTTAGCCCAAGGGGCTTGGTTTTTATTACTTTTATTTGAATGCATGGCAATAAGAGGAGTTTTTCGGAAATTACTAAAGTGTATTTTGCTTCCACGGTCTACTAACATACGGACCAAAAAGATGTCAAGGACATCAAGGCTAAGGCCGACGGTCCAGGAAATCTAAAAAGTCGACGGTCCCAAAGATGAAACAATCATCGTATGAACAAGGTCCTAAAAAACAAAGGACTAGTGAAGGTGTTAAATACACCAGGGCTTAAAAAGCTGACGGACCAAAAAGATGTCAAGGACATCAAGGCTAAGGCAGCCGGTCCGGGAAATCTAAAAAGCCGACGGTCCCAAGGATGAAACAATCATCGTATGGACAAGGTCCTAAAAAACAAAGGACTAGTGAAGGTGTTAAATACACCAGGGCTTAAAAAGCTGACGGACCAAAAAGGATGTCAAGGACATCAAGGCTAAGGCCGACGGTCCGGGAAATCTAAAAAGCCGACGTCCAAAAGACGAAACAATCATCATATGGACGAGGTCCTAAAAAACAAAGGACTAATGAAGGTGATTAGATACACCAAAGGCTTAAAAAGCTGACGGGCCAAAAAGGATGTCAAAGACATCAAGGCTAAGGGACTAACGGAGGCTAAAAAGCTGACGATCAAATAGATGAAAATATCATCGTATGGACCAAGTCCTAGAACTAACGAACCTATAATACAGACGGTCCAATAGATGACGGTCTAACGAAAAAGTAAAACCCTACTTACAAACGTGGTTCTCAAACCAACAAAGCCCGTTCAAATGACAAAAAAAGGGGGCTAAAAAATCGAAAGGTAACAATCTCGTCAAATAAATGGGACCATAAGAAATTAGAATCAACATACGTGTTCGAAGCAACGGATTCCAAGTGCCATAAAAAGGGGAAGATAGAGTTACAAGTAAAAAGCCCAATAAACGGAAGGGCATTTAAAAACATTGTTCAAAAATTACAATAGAAAAGCCAGGGTTAAGTGGCAGGAACATCCTTGGAGACCCTGTCAGCTTTATCCTTGGCAATTTGCGCCGCATCTGAAGACTCGGCAGGGATAGTGACGGCTGGCTGAGCCAAAATAACTCCGACATCATTAAGCAAAGAGTCCAAACTAAGGGGTCCGTCATCTTTGTCAGCAACAGTTTCACGAGTAGGAGTCATCGGCACGGAGGCATCCATGGTAATTCCGGATAGATCCAACTCTGGATAAGCTGACGCTACCTGCTTCAGACAATCGTCGAAACCTGTGCCGTAATAATCAGCGCAGGAATCAATAAATGACTGGGTTGTCTTGAATTTTTGGACCGCGTCAGTCCCAGCCGTCTCTACTTGTGCACGTAAGGATGAAACCTCCTCCTCAAGCTTCTTCTGCTGACCCTCAGCCTCCCCCAACTTCTCCTTTACATCCTTCAGCTCTGAGTTTAAGAGACGGACGGCCTCCTTATATTGCGCTTGCTGATCCATCAGATTGGCGTTATGCCTCCAAACCCGAGAAACGACGCCTTCTTTGGCCACGCACCGGTCTTGAAGTGCTTTTACACGAACCAAGGCCTGAAGGAAGTAAAACCGTCAGCCATAAAGCAAGGCAAACATTGAATTAATCAAAGTAAAAAGCATACCCGTGCTATGTCAAAGAAAGCTGACGCCCCCAGGTCTTCCGTCCCTAGCTGAGCACAAGGGTCCAGATCCATCTGTTTTATGAAGGATTCTACCCCCTTAACAGCATAATCCTTGTGGGTCAGCAAGCAACGGGGTCCCTCAATGACGGGACCGGAAGAGGTCATCACTCCTTTCCCAGCACCGTGACCAGACTTGGGAGGCGACTTCGTGGAAGGCACATCCCCAGCACTGACAGCTACCTTCTTAGAAGGGGGATCGTCCTTTCCGTCAGCCTTCCTCTTAACTGAACTCTTCAAAGAGGAATGAGGGGTTGACGCTCCTTCTTTTCCCTTAGCTTTCTCCTCCTCCTTCTTACGGGCTGCAGCGGCCCTCACCCTTTGCTTCGCAGCTTCCATCTCTACACAAAATAAATTGACGGATCAGTAATAGCCGACGAAAGAAATAAACCGACGGGTCATGTAAGGCTTCGACTTACGTTTACGAGAAAATTCTTCCAACTTCCGAGCTTCAACCGTCGGCTCTGGACCCCCACAATACAAATGGAGAGTGTCTAGGGTGATTAAGTCCCTACACTTCCGTTGCTCAAGCGGTATGCCAAGTATCCGACGGATAAATTCCCTTTGTTCGTCAGATATCTCCGGGCGAGCGCTAGCTGAAATAAAAGGGAATAGACGGTGTTAAAGGAGACGGACTCAAGAAAACTCCCTGATAAATGAAAAGAGACGGTAAGAAGAAGGACAAGGGGGCAACCTGACTCCCTAATATAGGCCCAAGTGTTATCAAAATAACCGCCAGGCAGTGTATCCCACTCACCTGGACGGCACACCCAATCCGTCCCTTTAACAAAGAAAAATCTATTCTTCCAATTTCTATTGGAGTCTGGCATATCAAACACTAATCTTAAGCTCTTCTCACGTGGAGCAAAATGGTAGGTCCCCTTGGCAGATACTTTATGCTGGGGTCTGTAGCAATAAAAGAACTCGTCTAGCGAAAGCTGACGGTTCCCCCCACTTAAGCGACCCCAAAGGATCTCAGCACCAATAAAAATCTTCCAGGCATTCGGAGCAATTTGGCTGACGGACAATCCCAAGAAATCCGCTAGCTGACGGTGTAAAGCCGTCAGTGGTAATCTAAGGCCAGCAGCAAACATGGCATCGTACATCCCCACATCAGCAGTCCTCCCTGTATAACACTTCTCATTTTTTCGAGGGAGACGGATAGGAATGTGGTCTGGGATTTGGAAACGGGTACGCAACTCGTTAAAAACTCTGTTGCTCATCTTTGGAAGGAATTTATTGACGGCCCACTCCTCCGGGAGGATGAAGGGACGGTTACCTCCAGAACTCCCTGAAGTTCCATCACAGGACTCGTCGTCACCTTCATCCTCATTTCCGTCACTACTAACCTCGTTACCCTCGTCCCTACTCCCGTCACTATCCGACTCCTCGTCGCCTTCATCCCCGTTCCCGTCAACGCAAATTTCCTCGTCTCTCCTCTCGACCTCAACCTCACTTAACATTTTATCCCTAACTTCCTCAACTTGGCCTTCTACATCAATACTAAGGGACTGGGCTGACGTTTCCTTTCCTGACGATTCAGAAAAGCCGTCGGACTCTTGACCTGAGCCAAAGAATTCGTCGTAGCCCGCTCCATCGCGGACTGACGACTGATCACTCGACATCTGACTACCTACAAGTGACGGATATGCTCTAAGTTCCTAGACTGACTTTGTTTTTTCAGAACAAAAATAAAAAAGGGAGAAAAAAGCGAAGGGAAGGAAAGAAGAACTTACAGGTGAAACAGATCTTGAATGGATGGAACGACCTTGAAAGTGACGGTGCTGATAACAGCTGACGGATCAAATTGGAGGTAAGGGTGACGGATTCTCTCTTGAAAAACCAGCGAGGTTGAAATGATGAAATGAGTCAAGGGGCGTGGTATTTATACAGGAGAGAAAACGCACGGAAGACGAGGCGACGCCCGCGCCCAGAAACGAGGCCAACGACTGAATGCCACGTGACCTTGCATTTAATAACTCGAAGATCGAGGAGTCGTTCATATTTGATTTTTCTCTAATCATCTTCTAACTCCACATGCTGACGGTCTTACTCGTCGAACATGTAGAGTAGGGGGCAACTGATGAGGATAAAAGGAGAGCTTAAGCCACACGGACATAAAAGCCGACGGATTAATACTTTTTCTTTAGGCGTAGTAGACAGTGCTTATGCTGAAGGTCATAGGATCAGCTGACTCCGTGGTTGACAGCTCAAATTCTGACGGTATAGCAAAGGTGACGGAGGAAAATTGAGGCTGACGGACCGGGCACGAGTTTACTTGCTTCCCACGCTAGATAATATTTAAAGGATCCCCATAAGGAAAAGATCCCGTAAAATACGCTCAAAAGGACTCCTATAAGGAAAGGACTTCTGCTCCAAGGTAAAGAGGTCAACCTTCTACTAGTATAAAAGCCCAAGCATCCTCACAAACTGAGGGACGCATAATTTACCCTCTCTAGCACTCTAGAGCAGTGAGAATAGTTCTAACTTGACCTTCGGAGGGTGTTTGGCCGGTACCACACCGGTACTCTCTGCTAGGTTCTTCCTTTTCGTTGTGCAGGTGCCGTTTGATCGTACGAGGAACGTGTGACTCACTGGTGATACTATTTTCGGCTTCATCATAATCTTTGCTTGATAAGAAGGCAAATATTCCCAAATAAACATTTAGATTTCTCGAAATTATAATTAGAGAAAACCATTGCAAAATCATAAATATATCTACATTTTCCTCCTCAATATCTGTGTTTATATATATACATATATAAAATAAAAAACTTAGGCTTGTAATTTAATTTTTAAGTGTGTATATATACGTCATCAGCAAACTATTTCATTCTTGAGTTTAGCCTAATTCATAGTTACCTTGTCTCAAGGCCAAAAAATAAGAAAGAGAAAAACGAAAGGGTTAAATATACTGTTTTTTTTTTTTTTTTTTCTTACCTAGGATTAAGCCCGATTTCATGTTACATGGTTTGAAAAGTGTTATTTTACCCGCTTGAAGTTGACTTTGTTATGCAACTTGGGTACCCACCTTATCCCTTTTGCCATTAATATATATATATGTGTGTGTGTGTGTGTGTGTGTGTGTGTGTGTGTGTATCTATGTATGTATATATGTATGTATGTATAATAAAATGAAAGAATATACATAATTTATCTACATCCACAAACAAGAATAAGAAGAAAGTTTTGCAAAGAAAATTAGGAGATTACAATAATGACTCACTTAAGAAAGCAAAAGGGTAAATGCACCCAAAAACTTCTCTCACATTAATACTAGCACACGACAAGGTACAAGACCTCTTTGTCTAGTTGCCTAGAGGTGGCATACAAAAATAAAGTGGGAGTAAACTAAAGCTCCACATGTGTGTATAGAAAAGTGATACATTTATGATACTTTCACAACAAATCTTAGGTAATAAGTTGTTACTGGTTCTAATTTGAACTCACCATTAAAATTACTTTTTTGCCCATCTATAACATCCAATAACAATCTGCTACTTAAAATTTGTATTCAAAGTGTAGTAAAAATATTATGAACATAACATTTCTTTATATCAAATTTCTTTCTAAATTGAATTGAATCAAACTACACAAAATAATTTCCTCCATTAAAACCCCTAAAGACTATACCAAACTCTAAAGTCCAAACACCGATTGAATTTATATATAAATTCAAATCCTAGATATATCTAAATAACATAAATGTTAACCCGCAGGAGTTATAAGTCTTGTAATTTAAAATTCTCATCAACCAAATAGATACGTGTAGGAAGAAATCAATACTGGATCTTTTGTGAGACAATAAAATTTTTTACAAATTGAACCAACTACATAAAGTGTTTATAAGATAAACTTACGAAGAAAAGTAAAGAGGTTTATGGATTATGGCCTGTCATTTATTTCCAATTTAGCAGCTACATTTACAGTGTATATAAACGGGTTGGCCTCTTTTCTTAATCGCTTTAGTTTGGGCTTTGCTCAGTTTATGGCCTATTGAGCCCTTTGGTCACTTCCCTAAAAGAAACCCAAATCCTTTCCCCTCTCTAAACCACATATTTATTAATCAGAATTTTTTTTTTTTTTTGAGTTATCTATGCACGTAATCCTAATCTTTATCATCATTTAATTATTCTTCTATACTTGAATCATTTTTTTAATATATATTTTTTCGTTATCTAATTATTTCTTAATAGTTCAAATAGTCTTGTTACTATTGCTTTTCATCACCACTAAGCAAATGATTTCATTTGCCAAATAATAAAACTAATAATATAAAATAAGTATAGTACTAAGACTTTGTCTCCACGGCCGACAGAAATTTTATTTCCTGTGGCCATAAGAGGGGGACACGAGTCCAATTTACTTAGTATTACAAGTGATAATATGTCAATGATAATTTTGTTTATTATTTTGCTATAGGCCTACACATATAACTTGTAGCTTTTATAAGCAAAAGGACAGAGAAATAAGCTATTTTCAAATAACCAGTCTCCTCCACCGTCCTCTTTTGTGTTCAAACTTCTCGTCTCCTATTCTGAAAGCTACATTATCCCTCATGACTCTTAAGGAAGAAGATTTACGTGTGGGTCACCATATTTTTATTTACAATTTTTAAAATATCAATGGAACCCTCAAAAGATATTGTCCTTTATATCTAACTGAAACAAACCGCTCTTCCTTCAACCAATCCCTAATACTTTGGGACTCATTGCCTATTGACTTTTTAACGCGGAAAAACTTGAACTTTCGGCTATGTATTGTGTATATAAAAGGATTCCCCTAGTAAGTTATCTTTTGTTTAATGTGAGTATGTGACTATTTACCAAATTTGCATTCTTTCATCTGATTGAAGCCTCTTGTTGAGCATCAATTGGTTACTACTTTACTACAACATCTAATTTATATGTTTAGTTATCTTTCTTGTAGTCTTATCAACTTGATCTTCTCAAGAAAGGTTAGAAAGATGCAGCTACATATGTTTGGGTAGTATTATCTTTTCTTAGACCTAAAAACTTTACCAAACTTTTTTGTTCTTATATATATATCTGTTCGAACAAGGTCAATGCGATAATCAATTAGTCAAGAGTGAGAGTCTTAATATTTGGACTTAGATTTATCAAAAATAAATATAAGAGCACAAAAAAAATTAACAGGATCATTCACATCAAATGTGTCAAAATAGTTATAAAAAAAAAAACCCACTACATCAATGGTATTAAAAAGACAAATTTTTAACACCTAACTATAGTAAACTGCCATCTTTGGCCTTTTATTGTAACTAGATGGTAAACACAAAAAAAAAATATATATATATATATATATTTTTAAATGAAAGTTAGAGATAGACTCAAGTGTTAAATGAAATGATAAAAAAAAAATAAATAAATAAAGTATTTGATATTGGGTATATTATAAAATGAGATATTTAAATAGATAAAGTGACTAAAAGCTAAATTTTTTAAAACTTTTAATGTATATTCTCTAAGGTATGCAACCATGGGTAAATTTAAAAGTAAGTAGGTTGGCATATTTGTCTAATCAAGTAGTCCTAAGATCAAGGAAAGTTCTTGATACACAATGAATGTAGTAATCCCTTACCAAATCCTTCCCTTCTACTCGATTAAAAAAATTTCTAAAATCTCAAGATTAAAAAATAAAACAACAATCCCTCCCACCAAAAAAATAAACAAAAGAATAAGAGAAAACAAAAAATAAGGATTGGTGATGTCCACCAAGGGTTCCACAATGTTCTATGAGACTATGACCATGGTTTTTGAAGATGGATCAGGTGAGTGATTGGATTTGGGGATTAGCAAAAAGCCAAAGCATCGCATGATGATGATGTAAACTAGGATGACCGGATGAGCCTACTCACCGAAGGTGTAATCCTATCCACACAAACTCCCAGAATGCTCTTGGCCTTGGGATTTTGTGTAGTGTCGGACAGTACGTCACTATGTTGTCCTCAAATGCCAGCATAATTTTTTCCTTGGATATACTATAGTCCGTTTGAATACAGTTAAAAGTTAAAAATTGAAAAATATTTTAACAAAATAATTTTTAAATATGTAAATAGTATTGTGAGATCCATTTTTAATGAAAAAGTTGTTAAAAAGTAAAATTTGTGGATCTGTAAACATTACATGATGTGCACTGATTGGCTGACAAAAATTAGAAAAGTCAAACTTTGTAGCTACTGTTCATTGAACAGTGCATAAACAGTAACCACAAGTCTCAAAAACGCGTGAAAAAAAAAAAAAAAAAAAAAAAACGCAGACGCAGACGCAGACGCACTGGTTTTCAGCCCAATCCAAACTAAGCCTATATTGGACAAAATTTAGGAAAAGAAGAATTAGTAAAGGTGTTATATTTTAGGATTTCCAATCAATTCAATCATGTTATAGTAGTAAATATAAATTGGGTCAGGTTAATGAGTGTTTTTAAGTATTTGTTAATTGATAATTTAAAAATTTTTGTATATTATTTTTATGAAAAACATAAAAATTTGTTAAAAAATTTAATTATTTTTTCATAAAAATTTTCTAAAAATATTTTTCAAATCAATATATACATTTAGGGTATTCATTAACTTTTTCTATATCAATATTAAGATTATTATGATTTTTTTTTTTTTTAGAAAGTTTCAACCTATGACGTCTACTTCAAATGGTAGCTCTCTATTATAAAACCAAGACACCAATTGTTTTTAGTTTAGGCGAAAATTGAATCTCAGATCTTTTATTCAACCATCAAAGACTTTATTAGTTGAGCTAACTGAAACCTACAAGATTATTGAAGTTCAATGTGCACTTGTTTTCCTTTTACTAAATTCAAAAAACTTGTTTTAATAATTCGATCATTGAAAGAGGGGAATTTAATGGTTGACCATTGAAAATACCAAAAAATGCTAATTAAACTACATATCTCTTGAAATTTACTAATTAAATTTAATTGTTGTGTAATAGTTATAGGCATGTATATCTAAATTTGGTCCAAGTGTGTGGACCATCAGTTGAAGAGAGGTTGCATATACGGCATTACGGCCCCACAAGAATACCATTCGAGAGCAAAGTATAATTAAAATAATTATGTTAATGATTTTTTTTTTTTTTGGGGGTATAGTTTAATGGATTTGAAGTTTACCTAAAAGAAAGATAATGAATAAAAATAAAAGAAAGGCGTGCACGTTGATTATTGGGGATAACATTTCCTCGTTTGTGTATAATACATATATTGCAAAAGAATTCTACTTTAATACAATTGAACACGTGTAAGCATCACAACAACCACGGTGACAACATCAAGCCGTCCTTTCGTTGTTGCCAATTTACCATCAACAAAGCTGGCTTTGAAAGACGACTAGTCAGAGAGATCAATGGTCGGTATTATTCATATAAGGGTTCAAAGCCAGCTTTGTTGATGGGTTCGGTATAATGGCCGGTATTATTCATCATGGTAGGTAACAGATGCCTTCATATAAATGTATAATCGCTGGCGGAGGGCCGCCAAAATTTTAAAAAAATCTTATAAAAAAAAAACTCTTAAATATGTTTAATTCTTATTTTTTAATTGTAAATATGAAATGACACGATGACTAAACTTTTAAGTTATAACGTCTTAAGTCTCAACTAAAATTATTGTTAGAAAAAAGCTCAATTAATTTTTATTTTTTTTTGAAGTATATGATGTATATAAGAAAATATAAAATTATTTATATTTATTTAAAAACAAAGTTTAGCTCCAAACATGTTTGAAATCCAACCATCAATAAGAATATGACATGTGTCTTTGTCGTGTATTATTCATCAATGGTCGGTAATAGATGCTTTCATATAAATGTATAATCACTGGCAGAGGGCCGCCAAAATTTTAAAAAATTCTTATAAAAAAAAACTCTTAAATATGTATAATTTTTTTTTTTTAATTGTAAATATGAAATGACACGATGACTAAACTTTTAAGTCATAACATCCTAAGTCTCAACTAAAATTATTGTTAGAAAAAAGCTCAATTAATTTTTTTTTTTTTTTGAAGTATATGATGTATATAAGAAAATATAAAATTATTTATATTTATTTGAAAACAAAGTTTAGCTCCAAACATGTTTGAAATTCAACCATCAATAAGAATATGAAATGTGTCTTTGTCGTGTGCAATGCATATGACTCACTTAATCCTATTCAAAAAAAAAAAATCTCACTTGACCGTACCAACCAAATAAAAATTTACATGACAAAGCATATGTCATTTTCCTATTGGTGCAGTGCTAAATATGGTTCATAAATACCCCTAAGTTCATATATATATATATATATATATATGGGTACGATTTTGTGCAATTTCTTAACACTGAATCACAAGCCTCACCACATTGTCTGGTGTGGTGCAATTTTTTCACCTCCACCTTCGATGCAATGCAATTACTCCATTTTGCAAATAATTTCGGTCGGTTTCGGTGAAGTTCAAGCAATTTCGTGAACGTTCCTATTTGGCGATGACAAAAATTGTAGCAAATATTGTGATTGGTAGAAGATCTTACGGTGAAGGATCAAATTTGCACATCTCTTTCAGTAGGGGACACAGGATGTGTGGTGGAAGAAGGCGGTGTGAAAGTGGGTCCCATTTGGGGCATGGTGTGTTGCAAACCTACCACTCCTTCCACCTGTGTTCTGATTTGTCAGAATAATTAGTACTAACTGTAATATGTTTTGATTTGTCATAATAATTAATTGATTGATAACAATTGAAAGGTAATTAACGGAATGAAAACGTGGACACGTCACACGTGTCCCCTCCTCTCTCACAAAGTCACAAATCTAACAACACTTAAAAACAAAAACAGTGAACGCGGTTCACACCTTATTGTTGGATTTGTTAATTAAATTTTTTATCCACTTTTCCATGTTACCATTGGGCTCCAAGATTGACGTGTGCGATTCCTCTAAAATTCTTTTAATTTTAAAATATTTTTGAATTCAGAGAGCAATTGTCATCTTAAGAGTTCATCATTCTAGGTTGGTATGGCTCAGTCTGCGACAAACATAAAGTTGTTGGTTTGGAATACTTTTTTTTTTACGTGACAATGTGATACAGGTAACTTCTCTTGTTGGTACATAAATTAGTAGGCAAAGCAGTCCTCAACAATGTAATACAATAAATAAATAATAGTATAGCATTAGTATAGTCTTCATTGGATTAGAATTGTTTATGGTAACTTTATCATAAAGTTTTAAAAACTTTATTGTTTCGTTTTGGAATGAATGGATTGCATCTTATCATGTAATCAATAATATAAATTGATATCAAAATATATAGAAGATCTTGATCCATTATAACTCATATTTGTCATGAATTATGTCCAAAATCACGTGGGTATGCAATCAACATAGAATCTATGGGTGGGGTAGAAATATCATAATCAATTAGTCATATGGTAGGTTCTATATATTGGGCATGTTTTACTAAACAATGTGCTATCTTGTTTTTATTATGGTTTACATGATTTATAGGCTCTATTTTCTGAAATTTCTAAGGACGTTTTCGTATTTGGCTTATAATATGTCACACTTTATATGGATTTGATTTATTTAAATATAATGCTTTTGTTGTTGTGAGTAAATCTTATTGGTCCCAAATAAGGACAACGATTTCGTCAGAGTGGTGATCCCATACATACAATTAGGGGCAAAACTAGAATTTCAAAACTGAGAAGATTAAAGTAAAAATAATAATAATAATAAAAATTAACCAATTTAAAAATAATATACAATAAATCTGAAGAGGTTAGAGGAACATCCCTATATATTTTGAAATTCTAACTAAATATAAAGATAAAGATAAAGATTAAATTCTTAGAAAGTTTAAGGGGCCATGTGAAACCTAAATGTAGATTCACCCTTGCATACAATATCATTTTAGAAGAAATATGTTTAGAATGAAATGACAATAATCCACAATATCCTATTTATAAATACACATCTACACTTTCATGAAATCTTGTAATGCTATGAGGAGTTGAATCTCTCACAAAGGTTATAACTTTGCACAAAAAGTCATAACTCTTCAAAAAGTTGTATCATTTCTCAAGGTTTGCAACACATTATCAAAACAAATTACATCTTATTCTCATTCTTTCCTTTTTTCCCCCTCCTCTCCCTAATAATAAGTTAGGTTACTTTCAAAATGAGTAATTATACAATATTTTGAAAGCAAATTAATATCACATTTTCTCCTTACAGAAAATTAAATTAACTGATTGATGCTTGTTAGTGTTTTCAACAAAACCATTCAATGGTTGAAATCCATTCTCATCCAGTTCGAATTAAAAAAAGAGGGAATATACTTGAATAATTAGAATATTTTCTTGACAATAATCAGCAAACTCAAACAAGTTTGTTTTTTTGTCGATTTTGGGCTGGGATTTTGCCATTCTGGCCAATTGTTTAGGTATTCGTGCGGGCAAGTTTAGCTTTGGCTTTATCTCACAATTGGTGATGGTGAGTAATATCTGAGTAGAGAGTAGTGACCCACTAATGAATGATGAGCAGTATTCTTAATAGAGAAAAAAGCAGCCGAGGTACGTGTCTATTGATCAGTGGTGTGGGACACTATACCCTTATTAAAGATGTTTTAAGCTGATTGTGCACCTCAACTACTCTTCAGTTTCTCAAAAAAAAAAAAAAAACTACTCTTCAGTTCGCTCTCAAAGACTCAAAGTTTCAGGCTTGTATGGTCTGGTAACGTTGTTTTAACAACGTTGTTTATATTTTTAAAAAATATCTGTGGTCGGAAGAATATATAAAAATATATATAATAGTATTTAAAAATTAAAAATTATTGTTTAAAATATCGTACCAAACAGCTCTTCAATCTTTCCCGTGTGGATGGATTTTCTTTCCTTTACACTCCGAAACTTCTAAGCTCTAACCTTACACACACACACTGTAACACTTACTGGTAAAGCAAGTTAACATCACATAAATTTAACGATAGTATAAAACTTTTTTGACTTTACCATATTAATTCAACCGGGCTATTGACCAATAAATATCATGATTCTGTTTTCTTTTTCTTTTTTGAGAAGGACGTGATTAATTTAAAATTAGTATTATGAATTCAAATTAATTCAACCATAAAATTTTGAAATTATATATATATATATATAATTTAAAGATAGTATTATTTTTAGTGTATTGATCAATACCATGTGGTTATATTCAATTGAAAAACTTAAGATATATTACATAAGGAATGTTGAGCATATTCTTTTGTTAGAAAGGCATTTACTTCACTCAATTTACTTGTTTCAATAGAAAATATGCCACCAGCCATTTTTCATGTTGTTTAGCTAATTTTCGGCTAACTATTTTTTATTCTCTCTCCCTCCACCTCTATTCGAACTGACCATTATGTACATTTGTACTTAAAAATTTAAGGTTTTAAAGAAATTTACATAAATAAAAGAAGTTGAAAGTAAATAAAAATTTATATACCTTTGTTTATATATGTATTTGAACTTTCAATTAAATAAATAAAAATACGTTTATTATTGTATCTTTGGAATCCAAACTTCAAAGGCGAGTTTCTTTAACTATTAAGTGCATACACCAAATATTTACGTACCATACACAACACATAAACTAATTAGGTAAGATATATGATATTTAAAAGTCAAATAAACATCATGCGTTTGCATATCCAATGAAAAATATGAAGGAATTAGAAGATTGAATTAAAATGACGAATTACCTAAATTTTCAACACCGAGTCGATATCATAACCAACAAATTAAACTTCAAAGTCATCAGTCAAAACTACCCTATTCTATCCTCCCCCACTCTCAATCTCTTTTGAATTTTGATATATTATTTAGGACAAGAAAAAAAAAAAGAATGAGACACGTAGATTGCGAAGTGACACATGGTGTCATTATAGAAAGATAAAAATGAATTTAAAGATGAAGTCATGAAAGGACAGGGTAGAGGGCACATTAGGAAATACCTATAGCAGAAGAAGCACAAAAGGTAAAATGAATTTAAAGATGAAGTCATGAAAGGACAGGATAGGGTCCGTTGGCTAGAGCTGTCTGGGTTCCTTTTTACCTTATCATAAAGTGAGAAAAACGAATGATTCACAAGAGCCCAAGCGCCATATAGTAGTACCATGCTACTATCTTCTAGCCTCTGCTCTTAACTATCCTTCTCTTTTCTACATTTATTATAGTATTACATCACTTCCACAAACGCTTTGATTATATTTATTATACGCTTTACCTTCTTCGCTGCTGCTGCTACTACTACTACTAGTATCAATAATTGATACTTCAATTGTTTGGTACCAACTTTGTGGAGGAGAAACAATAGCTAGATTGTTGGATATGGCTTCATATGAGACTATGGCTATCCACTCTTCTATGCAAGAAGATGACTATGAAGATGATATCTTTGATGGGTTTGATCATGATCAACACCCAAATCCGCTCAACTTGTCAAGGCTTTCAGTGTGTACAAGCAGTTCCATGTATGGGAATGATGAAGATGATGATGATGATGATGATGTTGATGTTGGAGACGATGGTATGAGGATGTTCATATCACGGTTGTCCATTGAAAGCTTTGATGCAGACGAGGAATTCTCTGATGACAAAGAAGGAAAAGAACTGACAGGTTTGCTGTCTGACTCTGATAACGAACTGGGTTGTTATTCACTGCCTGCAACACCACCAAGACGTAGAAACCGAGGTGGCTTACTGAGTCATCAGCAAGTGATGGGAGTGAAAGAGTATGCAAGTGAGAATGAAGCTCAAAAGGGTGTTCTAGGAAAGCAAGATAAGTCGAGGAATAATGCAAGGAGGAGAAGGAGAATCGTAAGCGATAGATGGATGTTGGAAAATAAAGGCAGTACTAGCAGTTGTGACAATTTTGATTGCAACAACAAGAGCAAGAACTGCAACTGCTTCAGTGGGGAAAGTGACCAAGGTGGTGTCAATGGTGGTGCAGGGTTGATGGTGATAACTAGGCCTAAAGGTGGAAGAAGGTCATTGTGTATGGACTTGGATGAAGTGAAGGCTTGTAGGGATCTCGGGTTCGAGTTGGAACATGAGCGCATGTTGGAGATACCTTCACATCGCTCTGTTTCTGGTTCCACACTTGACACTAGCAGTGGTGGCAATTCCCCAATCGCCAATTGGCGCATCTCCAGCCCAGGTTAGTAGTACTAGTGTTCATTGACTCATTGCCACGCTAACACACATAATTATTTGAAAAAAGTGGGAAAGAGTGGATCTTTTGGAAAGCTAATTTGCAAAATTGAAACATAAATCATGATATTAGCAGTTTCTGCACATGTAACTTGTGGTGTGCATTTGAAGTACTTGCTCTTGATTGACTTTGAGTGAATAGGAGCACATATTACATTCAAAACATCTAATAGGGTGTTAAATTTTGTAACTTAGGTGATGATCCACGAGATGTGAAAGCTCGGCTTAAGGTTTGGGCACAGGCAGTGGCAATAGCATCTGCATCTCCTAGACAGGGCAACTGATTGCTGGTCAAACTATTACTACCTATTTTCCGATTTTGGATGAAGAAAGTTGCTTACTGATTTTTCTTTCCACGAAAGAGTTTTTCCTCTCTTTTTTTGGAAGCTTTTTTTCATTTTTTTTTCTCGGAGTGTTCTGTATCCTTTTTGGTTATGCACTACTTTTGATATGTAAATCACATCACTGTAAATATAGCACGATTGAGGATGGAAAACACAATTGACTACTAGTATGATTTTTGAGTTTTGGTCTATCTGCCCTTGTATTTACTCTGTTCAATTTTTGCAAGTTGATTGTTTTGAGTGCTTTTTGCATTGGGATTGGATTGGATTGGATTGGATTGTGTAAAATACCGTGTGTTCAAAAAAATGTGTGAATTCATTCAGTGATTTACATGATGATGTTGTTGACCCAAAGTTGATGTGAATCTCAAAGGTGATGGATTAGACACATATACAGCAAAAAGGAAAATATTAGAAGCAATCACAAGTTTGGAAGGCAGTGCGTGAGAAGAAAAATCCGGTTTGGTTTTCCGAGAATATTCCTAAGAATGCTTTTATTCGCTGATTAGCTATTTATAAAAATTAAAAAACTGATCACAAGGGAAATGCTAGCTGATTGGGCTACAAGGATGACTTATTGTGTGTCTTTTCTGCAAAAAGTTGCACTAACTAAGGCAAGATATCATTTATTTTTTTAATACCTCTTTTCTAAAAGGGTGTGAGAAGATATTTTAAGAGGATGCCTAATACTTTAGACAGGTTGGTCATTAAAATGTTGAGCTTGATTGGGATTTGAGGAAGTTTAAGGTTGCTTTTAAAAAGATCTTTGGAAATTAGTATTGACTGCTGTCATTTTGCCATCTTTGGTTGGACAAAATCAAGTATTTATAATGACAAACTCCATACTGAGTTTGAGTTGATAAATTCCATCATTGTTGATGTTTAGGCATAGGCTTGCTTGGGTTAATGATGTAAAAAACTTAATTCAAAATACATTTCTTTGTAGCCTTTGGAGGATACCTGATTCTGTCTTTGAGAGGCAGAGGTAGTGTGCTCTATTGTTATATTGGCTGCAGCTGTAATGGTGGTAGTTCTGTGTCAACAAGCTTAAGCTGCTGTGTTTTGTAATGTTATTTGGCTTTAATGAAGTTTCTTAGTTTCTCATTCATCCCAAAAAAAAAAAAAAGATTCCAGGTTTGATCTCAATTCCGAGGTGTTTTAGCACATAATTCAATTTTCTTTTTCTTATCTTTTTGGTGACTGCATAAATTCAATTTTCAAGAGAGATAGGAAATGTGTAAACAGGCACAATGGGCCATAATAATTCTATACCCCATGCTTTAGAGTGTATGAAAAAGCCTGGGAATTGTTCAAATTCTACGCCAAATAATAGACTGCAAAGTGCAGAAGCACATCAGCCAGGACACGGCACCGCTGTTAACGAGTATAGACTGACTGGATTTATACAATAAATAGTCATTTTTGAAAAATTACAGGCATTAAAACCCAAATGCACCTTTGGGATTCTCACCTTTGGGATTCTCATAATCAGTTTCCCTACATCCACTACCACCTTATTAAATATCAGAATCAAATAGAAAAACGTAAAAAGGACTTGGGAGTGGAAGATTCTGAAAGGATATCAAGCAATGAAATCTTGTGTTTGTATTTATTTTTTGGTTTATGCGTCAATTTGGTCATAGATACATTGATTGTCTGCAACACTTCTTCGATTTCATAATTTGACTTCATCTCTAAAATATTAGGGGTCTGTTTCTGCCTCAACGAATAGGACTTTTCTTTTGATCAAGAGTGTGGTTCTTTCGTATCAAGAGTAACTACTGACAACTAAATCCTATGGAGAAAACCATACAACTACGTTATGATGCAATTGAGAAACTACAATGAACTATGCTACAATGCAATGAAAACTGATCTATCAATGCTTGCTATTAAGCAGAACATAAAATCACAGCAATAGGATAATTACAAATCTAATTAAGAAACTAGAAGATACAGCTACAAGACTACTTATTAGGGTCGGATCAAGGATATAGTTCCACTCGAGGCAGGAGCAGGTTAGATGTATACACATACTGGGTAGGGCAAGGTGAGCAAATCCCATCACTGCCCCGCCACCTCTTTGGGTGGAGAAAATCACGCAGGGTAGGGCAGGTCAAGCAAGATTAAGATTTTTTTGCCACCCCCAACTATACGTAATCCTAAGCTAACAAAATATAAGTAAGATTACAGGAAATATCAATTTCGGATGTGTCCTTTACCTAGGATGTAAGCCTCTATTTATACTTGAGCTTCGACAATTATGGATGGTTATTTGCAATACGTGTAGCTTCATTCTTAATCTTCTAGGACATTTCCATTGAGTTATCATCGAGCCATGAGATCCATCCCTATGTGAGAGGGAGGGGAGTATACTCCTGGAGTACACAATATTTTCCCTATTGCAATTAGCACATTCCACTTTCATGTTTTAAACGGGGAACTACCACTACACCATCACGTGTTAATCATGTTACAGAATTACCGTTTCTAATATATATTAGAGGTGTTCTTTCCCTCTGGTGCCAATGTACCTTAATTATGACTAACACTCAGTGATGGAGATAGACTCGAAGATATAATCAACTCTCACTGGAAAAATTGTAATCCCATTATGAATCAAGAACATGTTATGGGCATCAAGAAGGCACTTAGCAGATACAGTTGGGTAAAAGTCAACCTTGTGGACTGGGAATATGTCATGGTGGATAAATCATCACTGCATAGGAAGATATTAATCTCAGTTTCTTCATTCGAAATGGAGAGAAGAAATTGAAAGGGGTATTTGATTACTTCAAGCCAAGAAACTAGAAAGACCTTATGAGATTGTGATCTCTGTCTACTAATAAAGACACCCCTGCAGGAGGATTGTAAGCAAGTACTGAAACAAAAAATCAGTAATTCCTAGACTACAGAATGGTGGGCAACATGCAACCGTATCACCTATTAGATATGGGGCTTAACAAACAGTTTGATGGGTACCTTCATTTTATATCCCTCCCGTCATGCAGCTTAATCCTACTTTGACGGTGAAAATCTGATACTGCTTTTGTTTACCTCCCTCCAGCCTTATTCTACCATCAAATGCATTCTTCTCAAGATAACTAAAAAAAATTCTCATTTAAGTGTCATTCACACGTTGTCTAGTCTTTTAAAAATAAAAGGCACCATTCCTCTAAAAAGAAAAGGGGTGAAAACACTGTTTTTTAAATTCATGGTCATTCAAAAATCCTCTGGGTAAGGAACTTAGTTATCTGAAATTAAAACCTCTAAATGGCAAGAAGTTTTTGACATCAAATCCATTTTTCTTGCCACACATCTTAAGTTTATGAAATTATAGCATCCTTTAGTGGATGATTAATGCTTAGAGGGGAGGTTAGTCATGTACAGTTTGGGACTTATAAAGTTAACAATTGTGTAAAGTTGCAGATTTCCCGGCTATACAATATTTAGAACGAATGAATTAGATTTTGTTTCACGTAGAGGTTGGCAGAAGTACTGATGGGTTTGTGAATAAGGTGCATCATTTCTGGAAATTTGAGTCTGATAAACCTTCTACTGAGACAATAGAATCTCATTTATAAATATCATGGCCAAAATCCATGAGTAAGAATTTGCCAGCTATTATAGTTTGCACTCCTCAGTAAGAATGAATTTGTCACTTTGACAAATGAATGTTACATTTATTCACAATTGGCAATAGGAGCATGACAAATAAGAAAGCCACATGAGGTGACATTGAATAATTTTGCACTCACTTGAAAACTAGATTGTGACAGGTGTTGTCACAGGGGTAGGCACAGTCAATAGCTTTTACCTGTACCCGATCAAAATACCAGTCTCCAACTGACTCTGCAACCCCCTGCATAAAGAATAATGTAACCCAATCAATATGGAAGAAGTTCATACTTTTTTTTTTACTTAAGTAATATATATATTTATGCGTCTGTGTGTGCATGTAGAATTTCGTAAAGATATTAATTAAGGGAGTAGAGTCGGATTTAAGTTTTGGCTCTTTCAAAACTAAACTGTACAGTGGAAATACAGCAAGTACTACAGTCTCTCCCCCCCCCCCCCCCCCCCACACCCTTTTTTTTTTCTCTTTTTCTCCAGGCTTTCAGGTTTTGCTTTATTAAACATTTATACAATCTTCCTTCTAACATTATTTTAGTTATTTTTACAGTTGACTTCACACACATGCTGCAACGTTGATCTCTAGCTTTGCAACATCTCACTCATAGATGTCGTCAAACCTCTTAATTTTATCCTATACCTTATTGAACTCCTACTTATGTATCATACAGTAAAGTTATGCTTACAAAATGTGTCAAGACACTAAGGCATGCACCTAGATGGAAGCCAGAAAATGAACAGATACGAGTAAATTTTGATATAAATAATTTACAATGTCACTGTGTGAGAGAACTACAGATTTCGAGATACTGCATACCTTGTTTTTAACTAGGGGAGAATCAGCAGCAAACCATGTGTCCTGTCTCTCAGATTGGCAATGAGCAAAACAGGAATTTAAGAATAATCCATTTTGACTGGACCTTGAGAAGTCTCTAACGGCACTGAGCATTTGATTTCTAAAGTCTGCTTCATAGAAATAAAAGGAAGAAGAAAAGAATTATATAATATGCTTATATAAACATTCATAACAAAGATTGCTGAATAAAGGAAATGAAAACATGACCAAAAAATAATAATAAATAATTCAAGACTACCTTGAAGAAACTGGATCTGTGATGAATTACACCGTGCATGGTTTGATTTGCAGTCATCCCAAGAGCCATGAGGATCAGCTGATCGTGGAGCTAGGCTAGCTTGGAGCTGATGAAAACAAATATAAGAAATTTAGTCCTAGTTCAGGTTATCTGGGTCATTGAACACCATTTCAAGTCAGAATACAATGACAGCACAAAGGGCACAGGGAAAATGTTTTAACCTTTAGGAAGTCAACTGAATCCACCAATGACCAAACAAAAACAACCAAGCCTTAGTCCCAAATTTTTTGGGGTAGACAGAATTCTCAACAGATTCATCAAGGTCAGCCATATGTATTCTTTTCCACTATTCCATTGTATCTTAAGTCATACTCTTTGTTACCTTTTTAATTAAGATGTCCTTTTTTACTACTAAACATTATTTTCGGTCTTCCTCAATTTTTTTTCGTTCCCTCAACTTGAACCAACTCACTTTCTCACCAGTGCATTAATCGCTCTACTTTGAACATGACCAAACCATCTTAAGTGACTCTACCTCATCTTTTCATCAATAAGGACCAAATTTATCTTTAAACAAATTTTCTCATTTCAAATCCTATCTTTCCATGTATTTCCACTTACCCATCTTAACATTCTCATTTCAGCTACACTCATTTTATGAATATATTGCTTCTTAGTAGCCTAACATTCAATACCATAGAGCATAAATAGTCTTATAGCAGTCTAATAAAATGATGTTTTCTAACAATGGCTGTTCAACAAAAGAGTAGATTCAACAGAGGACTCAAAAATGAATGTCTAAAACAAACTAGCATTTGATGAAATGATGTTTTCTAACAATGGCTGTTCAACAAAAGAGTAGATAAAACGGAGGACTCAAAAAAGAATTCTCTAAAACAAACTAGCATTTGCAACTTGTGGACCGTCGACAAAGCATATATAACTCATTGTCAATTCTTTCCACTGATATATTATTGGGATGACATAAATTGTTTTAAGGAACAAAAAATTATCATGAAGATTTTAAAAAGTAAAAAAATTTATAAAAAAAATACCTGCCACGCATCATAAGCTGCATTGAGAAGAAACAATGGTGTCTTGACATTTGCAATCAAATTCTGAGGGAAGAAGCACTGCAAGAGAGAGAGAGAGAACGAGTTCAAATACATCAAATTTCCAAATGTTCACTCTTATACATTGAACTCGTGAAATTTTGTGACAATCAAGAAAGATGGTAACTAACCGAAGTTGGATCCTTGTTGTTGATACAACTCTTTGGCAGATTCTTTTGTACTCCCTAAAATTTCAGACAGATATCAATTATTAAAACTTCAGAGATGGAAAGTGAAAATGTATACAGAACCAATAAATTCAAGATTGCCTCAACTAAAATAAATAAATAATAAGTCTTCAAGAAGATTATTTGTCACAGTGAAAAAAAAAAAAAACTTGGGCAAGGAATCAACCAACGCTTAATGTTTAACAAGTAAAATGGCACTAAATTTTCAAAATTTTCAGAATGAAGCACTCAAATCAGTTTGAATGAAACCTTACAACTGGTCCTTTTAAAAGTCACAAGAAAACATTTTCTCTTTTTAATTTTGAACTGGGTTTGACAACCATTGAAATGAAAAAATTATGCACAATACCTGTAAGGTAACAACACCTTCAAACAAATTCCTCAGAGTGTGCCCACCAGATACATCAATTCTACATGGTCAAATGAAATCAGCAATATAATTAGTATTGCCAATCAACAACTTACATGCTAATAGAAGTCACAAAATATTTTTAAGTAATATAGCTTATTACGCATCAAGGAAAAGTCCAGCATCACTTAGACATTTCACTTTGGTTGTTTTTGGAAATAGGTCCCGAAACTCATCACAATGTATTATAGATGCTAGTCCCCCAGCAGAGCATCCAGAAAGAAGAGCCTGAAATAGATTTTGACATAAAAACTTGAAACATCAAAGCTGACTAACAATAAAAAAGTATATGTTAAACACAAAACCTGGCTAGCTTTCTGCATTCCTTTGGACATCAATTCTTCCATAGCAGCTAACCAAATCCGTTGTCCTCGAAATACTAGTTTTGCAGCCTAAAAGCAAATCAGTTACTTCCACATGCAGCACTAAAGAAGTCATACAAATAACTAGTTAAATAAATAGAGAAAGTCTCTATGCCAACAGATATTTTACAAAATCATAATACATGGAGATTTCATATTTTTAATTGGTTTAGAAGAAAACAGAGCTTAGTCTGTCAAACAACTATGAATCACTATTCTTCCCCAAAATATAATTTTATCCTAGTATCTAGGAGAAATACAGGCCACGCAAATCACAAAAGTCTACTGCAATCAGTCTATAATTAGGATGAATTATGAGCTTCCAAGGCTAGAAAAATGCCTATCAATCAACTAAATTGTCTAAATCAATGATATGTATAAAACTTGATAGCTGCACACAGAAGAGGACCTTGTAAACACTAAACTCATGTTACTTTGTACTAATTTAACATTTGAACCATAATACACCAGTTGGCTTGAAATTTTTAAACAGATTGCACCATAACTCTTAAAGAGCTAGGAACTTCTAAGAAAAACTCATGCCATAGGAATATAATGTTTAAGGAAAAAGTGTGAAGGAAGAATATGCTCTAACCAACCTCATTCCCGCCATCCCCACTGAAAGATGCACCATCACAGTAACGGATCTTGACTCTGTTCCAGTTAAAAAAATCTGAAAGCACAAGAAGCTCATGCATATGAACATGCTCAGCCAAACTAACAACAGTAGCCACAAAAAGAAAAGTTATTTCACATAGATAGAGTAAGTATCAAGGCTTGGAAATAAACCAGGGCTTTCTTCAGGTTTATTGCTCAATATTCCTGTGAATGGTAATTCTTTTTCCATGTATTTTGATGAACCACGTCGAGTAGTTTTGCGGTAAACACAGTTTCTTATTGTATTACACCAACCCCCTCCCTGGACCATGACATAATGAAGTAAAGCCATAAGCATTAGCCAAAACATAGTATTTAAGGAATAGAACGCAATACTAATTTTTCATGTGAAAGCCACATATCATTTACATCTAAAAACCACTTCATGGTACACAAGCAATCAAAATGGCATTCACTAGAAAATTTTAAATGAATAAATAATAGGATCAGCCTTCTTTAGAAACCTAGAATTTCAATACTTCAATGTTGTGTCACACACCTCTAATTGAATGAGCCAGCTGTTTGCACCAGATTCATAACCACGATGCAGATGGTAACCAGGCAGCGTCCCATCCAAGCAGACTGTTGCAATTTAAGACAACAAACAGATAACTCAATACCCAAAAACTCAGTTCACCATAATTTAATGTTAGCTTTTAGAATGTGGGCTAAATTTTTGTGTCAAAACAAAATATTGCAAGGATTGTAATTTATTCAAGCTTAATTTGTATTAAGTCCAGTCAAGAATAAGAATGAAGAATTCAAGTTTCAAAAGACTCACTAGATTGCATGATCTCGTAATAGGAATAGAATGGGCCTTTAGCTATATTCCTTAATACGGTTCTATCTTAGCCCCTTTACCTTTTGATTTAAGGGCTCCCATTGATCTTCTTTTAAGGTCTTCTATGGAATCCTTTGTATGGGGTATGTTATAACTACCCCATTTTGAGATTTTTTACCTATTGATTTAAGGGCTCCCATTGAACTTCTTTTAAGGTCTTCTATGGAATCCTTTGTATGGGGTATGTTATAACTACCCCATTTTGAGATTTTAGATTCGTAAGATCATGATAAATTCCCCTTTACTTGATATTATATTAGAAAAACACTAGTTTCCCTACAACTAGTATAGTATAGCACAGCATAGCAGAGCAGTCAGCTTCAAAGAATCAAAGCTTACCTATTATTAGAGAAAGGGGCAAGCTAGTGCTTTAATAATAAATAATATAATAGAAAGGTTAGGGGGCTAATAAGCTATTGCAGATAGATAGTTTGCTTGACCATTGCTAGACCAAAACTTAAACAGAATGTTTGCAAGACTTTCGCTTTGCTCAAGACTTACTCGACCAAAAAGCACTAGAATGGTAAACCAACATCCTGTGCAGTCTATTTAACTTTTCTCTAATATAAACCAATCCTTGCTACAGAGAGAGAAGCTACCATACAAGAACAAATCCATGAGCCAAACCTTCTTGAGCCTAAAGAGTTCTAAATTCCACTCCCTGTAGTGTTTCTCCTTATGAGACATTTTCAAAGTTTTTCTTTAAGGGTTGCTCGTCATGAGCCTTGACCATGAAATAAAACACCAAGAGTGTTGTTCATCCAAATTACACAAAACCTAAATCTCCGTCAGTGTGTTCATTGGTAGAAAACCTCCTAAGAATTCTTTGAAGCACCAGAGTTCCTGGTTTATTGTACAGTTTCTTCTATAGTGGATTTTCTATAGGTTTGGATTCTAAGGCAGTTTTTTTTTTTTTTTCTTTTATGATTTTATTCATTGGTTTTCCACTTTATCACTAAAATTTGTGTATTTGATGCTTTTATAGTTATTGTTTTTAGATTTGGGGATTGATAACTGTGATTGAACTATCTGTTTGGGGTCCATATTAATCTTTTATATATATATGAAACTATATAATCAATTAATCCACTTCTTAAGGACTTTGGGATCCATATCAGGTATTTTCAGGTATAAATCGTGTAATATATTTCATGTTACTCAAATTTCATCAACAAAACAAACATCTCAAACAATCCCAAAAAATTGAACCCCTGTTCCCTTCTTAACCAATGAACAGCTAAAATGGAAGAAGAAAGAGAATACAAATCCTCTATCCCATTTTTTGTGTTCCCCTTTGAATTTTTACCATATAAATCTTCATAAAGCATGTAAAATAGAGCCACATCATCTAGTGGGAAACAATGGAGAATTATTAATTATATGTCTGAGGAACAACAAAAATTACATTTTAAAGCCTATAATTTAGGAGTTCTAGTAAATTAAATTTTGTTATGATTAAACTCTTTTTTGTTATGGTTAAACCCAATAATATGAAATCTCCATGTATTATGAAATCTCCAGAAAAAATGAGATTTAAACTCTACAATTAAACCCAATAAATTGAACTCTACAATTTCAAAAATAACAACTTAAACCCAAGATTTTAAAAAGTAAAAAATTAAACCCCAAAGTCGTTCAACTTAAATGTGTTGAGGGCTATTTTGGTTTTTTTATTTATATAGTTTAATTTCTTACTTTTAAAACTATAGAATTTAATTTTGTTAGTTTTTGAAATCTCAAGGTCTAATCTGTTATATACCTTTGAACCATAGGGTTTAATTTGTTACACCCCTAAACTACAGGGTTTAAATGGTAATTTTCTTTAAAAATGGTAGTAAAATTTAGCAGTAAGCCAATTGTGGCAATCAATCCATAAGTCATAACTGGATTGCATAAAGGTTTGAAGCAACCTTTGGTAAAAATAATTAGACCTTCTTATGCTAACACAAACACGAAATTTGCCATACACAAGCAAAACTCAAAAGTCCAAAAGGAACAAAACCCAAATGGAAGATAAAATATAATAATATAAAATTATATATATAAGTTTTAAAATTTAAAATTAAATTAATTAATAATAAAATAAATAAATAAATAAAACCCTGAAGTTAGAAATCATGGGTATGAACAATGAACAATGGGAATAATGTTAGAAGCTGCCTCTGAGTGAAGACAATGTAGAAAACAAACACAAAGCAGAGAGAATGAGAGAGATATACCAGCTCCTGTAGAAGCAGCTCCTTGAATAAGGGTGAGGGGAACCATGAGAGGTTTTGAGGAGACAGGTGAAGCTGCTCTATCATTCTCCACCAAAGAAAGCAGACCCTCTTTCTGCTTTTCTATCACAGTAAAGTCCTCAAAAGAACCCAGCTCAGATCCACTCAAAACCACCCCAACAACACAGCAAACATAACCCAGAACCGTCAATATCACCTTCATTCTTCTTCTTCTTCTTCTTCAGCTCAGTTCAACTATACTCACTCACTCTCAACCCCCCTGTAGAGAGAGAGAGAGAGAGAGAACAAACAAGTAAGAATGCAATGCAAATGCAAACGCAAACACGGGCCTTTATCTTAGGAGAAATCAAGACATAAATGGCGGAGAAAGTGAGTGACACTGACACTGTGGACCTTTGTCTTTCTCTGTGTCTCTCTCAAATTGTGTGAAGGAGCTGTAACCCACGTCCCAGTCAGTCCCTATCCAACTTTTAATTGTGTGTGGATATTAAACAATTCCTTCCTCTTTCACTGCTCTAAATTATTGCCAAAAATGTTTTACTCCTCTTACAAAGTATAATGAGAAAGAATCTGAAGAGAATTTTAACTTTGATTTATTACTGATATCGTTCCAGGGTCTATTATTGTTTGTAAGAAAAGTTATTTTATTGTTCATCAAGAAAGAAAAGTTATTTTTATAATTATTGTTTGAAATTAACTACGGAAGAAGGAAACCTAGTCAATTCCGCACTCGAGTTTACGTTGAATTCAACGCTTTGTCCCACACTTGTAAAATATTAGAATTTCATAATAAATTTAAAATTAAAAATGTTTTGTTTATACTTTTGGTCCTTAAGCTGTCCCATAATGTGTCACGCAATACATGACGTATCTTGAAATATTACAAAATATTTTATAATCTATTCATATTTAGAGACTAATTGGATACCACTTATTTTTTGAAATTAAAAATTTATTACTGAAAATATTATAGATAAAGATAAAAGTTAATTGAAATAGTATAATGGGATCTATGAATAGTACCAAAAAGTATTGTGGGTTCCATGAATAGTAGCAAAAATAAACTGAGTAGTAAAATAATTTTAATTTTTCATTCTTATCCAAGCGCATGATTAATACATGTCATTAGAGAAAAAAAAAAAAAAAAAAAAGACAAATTGTCAACATTCAAAAGTTGAACTTATTACTTGAGTGATTAGATAAATAATTAATTATTTTCCTCCAATTTAAAAATTAAAATTCAGTCTATTTTTATTTTTTATATTCTTGATTGCATTTTATTAAATTTGTTTTTATCTTTTTCATAATGAAATTGCCTTTTATCTTTTGCTGGACTTTATTCTAATTGTTGTTTCCAATGCACTTATATTTAAATAAGAAAATTCTAAATATTAGAAAAATATAAATATACATTTATTATATATAAATAATTAATACATGAAAATAAAACATTTACCTTATTCAAAATCTCTGTAATTGCATATCATAAATTGAGGCTACAGTATTTTCTAATTTTCTAATTATTATACCAGGATAATTAATACATGATAATTAATAGGTATTTATTAGCCCTTTTGCATTTATTAGTCTAGATATGAAATTTTAAAAATATGGTAATTATTAATGTAAGGACGCGTTTCGTGGCGGACCGTAACAGTGTCGGGTTCGCACATGAAAAGGCCCCTAACAATATCATTTGTAGAGCGTGGGTTTGGAAGGCTAGGCCTTGGTTGATAGGCGGTGGGTTTTTCACGGTGTTCGTACCAGTTTAAGTTTTCCTACACCCCTGGAGTCTTTCTCCTGGAGGTGGGCTGGGAGGCTCAGGTTTCTGGCCATTTTTCCCAACCCCCCTTTTTAGGTTACTTATTTTTCCTTTTATATTTGCCTGCGTTCATTGTCCTTCGTCCACGTATTGGATCAACCTTTCCTAGATTGATACTTGTCCCATCAGCCCATATTCAAAGTCGTTGGGAGTGGTTGTAAAAGCCAAATAATGCGGCTTTGTCAGGTTCAGAGTATTGAATGGCAGTAAGGGCAGCTTTCCCTGGATATTTTAGATCTTTTTTCCGAGTTTCAGTTTTATACCATTTTTACCCTTCTTTACGAGGGGGAACTTTGGGTCTGCCGAGGACTGAACTACCCTCGGCGGTACCCAAAGTCTATTTCGTTGAACTTGGGCCATAATCCTCCTCGGCTTGGCCCATAAATCATTTACACCCTACATTAGCCCCTCAAAACCCGGCTGTCCAACCTCTGGGCTGGACAGGGGGGTTTTGGTGACGCCAAACTTCTTCCTGTGGCCCAATCCATTCGGCCTATTAAACACGCTGGCGGTTCCTCATATGCCCAAGAGATTCACCGGTCTACGAGATAGTTTTTAATTTCGCGCTTGAAGCGTTCTTATCGCTTGGGGTATCCAAAACGAGCTTTGAATAATCACTATTTACGAGACTACTTTAATTCGACGGTTTATTCTGATGGGGTGGAGAAGTGGAACCGGCGTGTTTGGGTTTGCTGATTCCTTTGGAGATCTGAACCTATTAAATGCCTCCCGCTCCGCCCTCTGTATAAGTAGGACAGGAGGAGGTTATTGTTTTTACCAAAAATCCCTTTTCATCCCCCTGCGACTCTGGAATACTTAGCCTCCCTTAGGATTCGGTTTACTCGCTGGTTTATACGCTTAATCGTAAAATACTTTACCATAACAACAAGGGATGCAAAAGCCCCACCCCTCCCAAAAACGCCACGTTCCGATAAAGCTTATCATGGCTCGATCGGGACAAGGATGGCGAAGACTCAAAATCAACCTCATCTTTCTTTCAGTCAAAATCCGAAGCAGGGACTCGTCACGTCAAACTTTCGACGTGACGGAGTCGAGAACACCCAAGACCGTTACCACCCGGCTTCTCACGAGCGTACCTAATATGGCACCGGCGTGTTAGGAATCAGGGCTGAGGCAGGGGCTAAGCGTTTCTGCTTCTCCCTCTTTTGCTCCTTGGTGCCCTCCCCCTCCCTCTTCTTATTGTCTTCCCAGCACCAGTTCCGCCCTGATGCTGTTTCTTTTCTATCTTTTGCTCCTCTCTTTGTCTCTTCATCCCTCTCTCTTCTTCTCCTCCTTCTTTACTCATGTCCTCCATTTTCTTTATTCATCCCCTTCGTCTTCGTCATTGATTTCTTCCTTACTATTTCCTTCTTCTTCATTCATTTTCTTTTTTAAAGTGAGTCCCTCTCTTAGTATGAGCAGCAATGAGGCAGAGATTGGAGAAACTTTGAAGACGAGTTTAAAAGACGCTTGACAGTTTACCTTTCTGTACTACAGATGTAATGGTTGCTTAGGCAGTTTACATTTTGTATAGGCTCGTTTGAGCCCCTTTTTGTATGTTGTAGCAATTTTTCATATCAATAAAGATTGTTGTCTACCTTGTTTCGCATATTATGTCTTTATGTTTTCATAAATTTGCAAGCGCTGCTCGGCACAATGATATAATATCTAAATCAATGACGACTAAAACCAAAATACTCGATAATAAATAGATATCGCCATAACTTTAATAGAAATTCTTGGCCTAATAAGGCCGATCAATGAAGAGTAATACTTACCCCATGCTAGCCGAGGTGAAAAACGAAGGCTTGATGTCAGGTAAGGAATAACCATTTGAAGATATGGCACCCACCAAATGAGCGGCCTTCTTATATGACTAAGCGCTGGGGCGTTCCACCCCTTTCCTTATACCTTTATTGGCCTTAACCCTTTATGGTGTTTAAGCCGTGGATGAAGTGACCTGGCATTTTTATCAAGTAACTCTGCTTATGAGATTCAAACCTTTTCTTATCCAAGTGTTTGGTTTTTCCATTGGCTTGGGTCCGAGGACCACACAAGGCCTTGGTTCTGTCCAAAACCTAGTTTTCCACATCCACGTAGTTGGTTTCCCCTGAGGCTTGGGTCCGAGGACCATGCAATGCCTTGGTTCTGTCCAAAACCTAGTTTTCATTACATCCGGGTAGTTGGTTTCCCCTGAGGCTTGGGTCCAAGGACCATGCAATGTCTTGGTTCTGTCCAAAACCTAGTTTTCCATATCCAGGTAGTTGGTTTCCCCTGAGGCTTGGGTCCGAGGACCATGCAATGCCTTGGTTCTGTCCAAAACCTAGTTTTCATTACATCCGGGTAGTTGGTTTCCCCTGAGGCTTGGGTCCGAGGACCATGCAATGCCTTGGTTCTGTCCAAAACCTAGTTTTCCACATCCAGGTAGTTGGTTTCCCCTGAGGCTTGGGTCCGAGGACCATGCAATGCCTTGGTTCGTCCAAAACCTAGTTTCCACATCCAGGTAGTTGGTTTCCCTGAGGCTTGGGTCCGAGGACCATGCAATGCCTTGGTTCTGTCCAAACCTAGTTTTCCACATCCAGGTAGTTGGTTTCCCCTGAGGCTTGGGTCCGAGGACCATGCAATGCCTTGGTTCTGTCCAAAACCTAGTTTTCCACATCCAGGTAGTTGGTTTCCCCTGAGGCTTGGGTCCGAGGACCATGCAATGCCTTGGTTCTGTCCAAACCTAGTTTTCACATCCAGGTAGTTGGTTTCCCCTGAGGCTTGGGTCCGAGGACCATGCAATGCCTTGGTTCTGTCCAAAACCTAGTTTTCCACATCCAGGTAGTTGGTTTTCCCTGAGGCTTGGGTCGAGGACCATGCAATGCCTTGGTTCTGTCCAAAACCTAGTTTTCCACATCCAGGTAGTTGGTTTCCCCTGAGGCTTGGGTCCGAGGACCATGCAATGCCTTGGTTCTGTCCAAAACCTAGTTTTCATTACATCCGGGTAGTTGGTTTCCCCTGAGGCTTGGGTCCGAGGACCATGCAATGCCTTGGTTCTGTCCAAAACCTAGTTTTCCACATCCAGGTAGTTGGTTTCCCCTGAGGCTTGGGTCCGAGGACCATGCAATGCCTTGGTTCTGTCCAAAACCTAGTTTTCTCCTTGTGCGGGATCTTGGCTTTAGGGGAGTTAGCTCCTCAGCCAAGCCCCTAGAGTTTATCCATACGGTTAACGTTGCAAGGTACCTAATTTACTCTTTACAGGGGACCTTAGCTTTAAGGGAGTTGGCTCCTCAACCAAGCCCCTAATCAAGAAACGTAGTTCCTAACAGAACTTTATACTTAGAACTCTGTAACCAACGGCTAGACATATCGGAGAAACTCTATCGACCCACTTCCTATACCAACACACAAGCCCTTCCCACAGACGGCGCCAATTGTAAGGACGCGTTTCGTGGCGGACCGTAACAGTGTCGGGTTCGCACGTGAAAAGGCCCCTAACAATATCATTTGTAGAGCGTGGGTTTGGAAGGCTAGGCCTTGGCTGATAGGCGGTGGGTTTTTCACGGTGTTCGTACCAGTTTAAGTTTTCCTACACCCCTGGAGTCTTTCTCCTGGAGGTGGGCTGGGAGGCTCAGGTTTCTGGCCATTTTTCCCAACCCCCCTTTTTAGGTTACTTATTTTTCCTTTTATATTTGTCTGCGTTCATTGTCCTTCGTCCACGTATTGGATCAACCTTTCCTAGATTGATACTTGTCCCATCAGCCCATATTCAAAGTCGTTGGGGGTGGTTGTAAAAGCCAAAGAATGCGGCTTTGTCAGGTTCAGAGTATTGAATGGCAGTAAGGGCAACTTTCCCTGGATATTTTAGATCTTTTTTCCGAGTTTCAGTTTTATACCATTTTTACCCTTCTTTACGAGGGGGAACTTTGGGTCTGCCGAGGACTGAACTACCCTCGGCGGTACCCAAAGTCTATTTCATTGAACTTGGGCCATAATCCTCCTCGGCTTGGCCCATAAATCATTTACACCCTACAATTAATAAGTATTTTATTATTATTATATTTTGTATATGAAACTATCTATTCTACAATTAAAAATATATATATCACTTGATAGTAATTTTTTAATTAAAAAAATCAATAATGACATGTAAAATTGTGAGACCTCAATAACTTTTGTGTCAAAATACTATAGGGTAAACCAAAAGTCAAACATTGTGGATGTAACATTACTCTTATATTATTGAAAATTACTTTATCAAAAAATATATATATTATTGAAGATTAGTGCACCAGGATGATTAAAACATGGTAATAAATCATTTTATCCTATTAAAACATAGCAATTAATTAGTAACATTTTTCTTGCCAAAAAAAAAAAATTAGTAACATTTTTTTTTATACAATATAAAATTTATACTCTAACCTAATTTAAGTGTATATGTGTGTGAAACTCCCTCTTGGAAACTTGAACCCCAATCCTTGCCCCCCATACCCCACCAAGGATGCGCAATGGTGTAACATTTTGACATATATGCAAAGTATGAAATAGTGGCAGGCTAATTGAAGATAATTATAAGAGAAACACGTGCATGGTGACTATTTTTGTTGCAGCCTCTTTTATTTTTTGTCTAAATATAAAATTGATAATTATGGTAATTATTAGTTGGTATTTGTAGGGATATTGGGCCTAGGAGCTCATTATCTACGTATATATTGGGCCTGGGGCCCAATCTGAGAACGTGAAGTGATTCAAGGAGGAGTAGACATTGTCAGGGAAGTCCGTGTTAGTAAATGAAGAATTTAGTTTTGATCATAAGAGTCTATGAAGGTGGTCCGAGGATGAATGCATCCTTGGCTAACCAAAGCCGAGGTTAGTAGGAGTGGTTTGCCGTCCAGGGGAACGCTTTAGGAAATTCTGTTGATACAAATAAGCATTACAGAAACATAGGACATGGGGGAGTCCTAAAATATTTAAGGAGAAAGCTGCTATCACCGCATTAAATGCTCTGCAGCTAACTCTCTGACCGCATTAATGTAGAAGTGATGCCTGAACAGTGGTCTTCAGCCTTACAGCTAGTACACAAAGATTTTAGGAAGGCGCTGATGGGATAAGTATCAACACCAACCATCTAATCTGCACGTGGATGGTAGAGATGAAAGGGAAAGACAGTATAGAAGAGGAAGGAAGCAACGATAGAGGGGGATCGAGAAATTAAGAGAGAAACATTGTAGCCATCAAGAACTGACTTTGTAATCACACTTGAGAGAAATATATACGAACTGATCTCTTCGGATTGCACCAAGGACAATTTTATTTAGCTTAAATCATTCTATCTTCCTTTTCTTGTTTCTTGAATCCATTATATTTGTTCAACTCGTTAAAACCCAGTTTTCCAACTCACTCTCTATAAATTCATTATTTTGGGCATTTTGGGCTTGAGTCCATCCCTCCTATGGGCCAGGAATCCGAATCCGGTCCTTACAGTATTTATTAGTCTAAATATGAATATTGATAATTGTGATGATTACTAATGGGTATTTAAATATGCTTGTGGCATTTACAAGTCTAAAATAGAATTAACCATAGAAATTCCTTTAAAATAAACCACAACATAGATTTTTCTTTTAATAACTAAAATATATCATTTGTTTTTTATATACATTGATAGTTGGGGGTGGAGATTTGAACCATGAATATCTTTATTGGAAACACCATGAGGTACTACTATACTAATTAAGCTACAAAATTCTTGCCTAAAGTATCTCATTTTCAAATCATACATGCAAATACTTTTAAGCAAAATGCTAAATGTACTACAAGTTTTACTACATAAAACTTACAAACTGATTTGGTAGTGAAGGTGATTGGTGGGTTTCAACAATCTCATAAATAAATATTTGAATTAGTGTTTTATAATTGGTAACACATCAATTTGTAAGCTCAATATAATAAAAGTTGTGATAAATTTGCACTACTCTAACATAAGTGCGAAATTTAGTGAGGTGGAAGGCTAAGAGAATTGTAAGAAATGCGATGTATGACAGAATCTCATACTCTCTCACATGGGGTTTATGTTATATATATACTAGTATTAATTTTAAAATCAATATCACTATATTTTGATTCTCAAAAAAAAAAAAAAAATCACTATATTTTTTTCATTCCGTAAAAAATGTATTAATATTGATTTCAAAATAGTTTCTAACCTCCAAATGTTGTTAGATTAGTTCTTAATCATTTAAATTTGTGGAAAACAATAGGAGCCTCATAAGAGAAATATATATTTATTAGTATTTTTTTTTTCTTTTCGTATATTTTGAGTTGAGATTGTTCAGTAAAACTAGTATGTAGCCCCGTGCTACCGCACAGAAATGGATATATTATTAATCATGAGTTTATTCATGTTTAAAAAGCTCAGTTAAGTCTAAATTCATATTATTAACCAGAAAATTTCATTAACAAAACTTAGCAGTATATATATTTTACACAGAAAGATGAACCTTGTGACAATGTTTGTCCAAAAGATCCATTTACGCTTTTGAATCTTCAATCTCTATTGGTGATTGAAATTTTCGCAGCTTAAAAAATTTAAAATTAAAAAAAAAAAAAAAAAAAAAACCCTCAGAGTTGTACTCATTTTGTAGTTTTACAATGGGTCATTTTGTAACATGATGGGCATTTGTGTGAAGAAAAAACTTCTGAAGTTCCATGGCTGATAAAAGAAATTCTCTCTAATCTCTTTTTATAGAGAGAGGGGTTTGTGCGTGTTTTTATTCATCCTTCATAGTTGTATTATCACGAAGCAGGTCCAATGGATTTAGATTGGTACTACCGATTCCCAAAGCATGAGTGTTTAATGTGTTATTAATTTTATCTCATTGGCTTCTGTACATGAGAGCAAAATTAAAAATAATTAGATTGTATACGTGTATAGTAAAATTGGACTCCAATTTCAGATTCTAATTGAACAATTGGAATGATAATTTATGATAGTAACAACAATAGGAAAATTCAAATAAAATTTCAAATTAAATTGTAACAATCTGAATAAAAAATTCTAGTAGAAAGACAGGGTGGAGTGATCCACTCCAAGAAGGCGACCAAACTTGCGTAAATATAGAATAATAAATCTCTCTCCGGAAAATTTACATTGTTCATAACCTTTACCTTCACTAAACATTTTAAAAATATAGTAACTCACATCTGCCATACAGACATCTACAGCCGGGTCCTCTCCAATTCGCATGAGATTCCATTGATTACTAAGTTCCTTTGCAGCCTGCAAAAAGTATTATCCATCGGTCCACAACAGTGCTTTCTTTATTTTATAGGTGCCAAACCTGAACAAAAAGTCAGATATAAGGATAGTGAATTTTAGGCATAATGTACATCTAATCACATAGTAGCAATTTATAACAAATGTAAAGATGCAAACTTTGTAAGTGAATAGTAAACAAAAGTCAATGTCAGAATCAAGAAGAAAGCACTTTAATTCGAAACTCAGTGCAAATGTAAAAATGCAAACTTTGTAAGCAATTTATAACAAAGATGCAAACTCTGACTTTGCTATCTTTTTGGAAATTATGCAATGTACCCAAACCAAGTTCTTATCACCGATATTAATCTCTTTGGTTTTCGCGTTTGACTACAAAATCAAGAAAAAACTTAATTAGCACAGTAACTCACTTGACCCGATACATAGAAGTGGTTTTAATGAGAATGAGCTCACCTACATTTAACCACATGATGCAAAATTCAACTTCAATTTCAGATTCTAGACACATGGCACAAAATTAGAGTTCTAATTTGGAATTCAATTTCACACTCTCTCTGCTTCACCTATTATTTTATATATAGATTACCCATTTCTTGTGCCTTTGATATGGCATATGAATGAATTTGTGCCAGATTTTATGGTTCACAACTTTAATCTCCCGCCTCCCTTATTGCTATCAAAATCCTTTCAACTTAAAATAAGCTAAGGGAGAGGAAACGTTAGTAAGTATATCTTGTTTGAGTGAACCTCTCAATTTACCATGACACCCTTTTCACGTTCAACACTTAATGATATTGACTTTTTTGCACATGTTTATAAAGATTAAGAACTAAATTCAAAATTTTGAAATATTGAAGATCATTTTAAAATATGGGACAAAAGTTAAGGGGAAAAAGTGTAATTAAACCTTTAAGGAAATGTTAAAATCAAATCAAATTTATCATAAATGAATTACAGGTGGAGTTTGCAACTTGCGATGAAAATAATTAGTGCCATTAACATTGTGAATAACTTTTATAATTATTTTTATGTTTCATATTTATAAATTGATATTATAAGATTTAAAAAAAAAAAAATTGTTGTTGTTGGATATGATATTATATAAGAATATAAGATTACCATAGTAAAATTTATCAATAATCACATTTCAAGCATTACTCTCGAAATAAGGTTGGTTGATGACATGAAAAGTGGCACATGATGAGTATGTGTGCGTTCAGACAGGTCACTGATAGATTGGGTGTTTAAAGACTCATTTACCCATCAACTGCTTATTTAATTGTTAATAATTACCATCACATGGAGACGTGGTTTATACGTGTTAATAGCCTGTCTTTTTTTTTTTTTTTTTTTTTTTTTTTTTTTTTTTTTTTTTCTTCTTCTTCTTCTTCTTCTTCTTCTTCTTCTTCTTTGTGTTTAAATGTCAGTTTTTTTTTTTGTTTTGTTTTTTTTTTTTTAAATTTTAGCTTATTACAAATATTTTATTGTAAAGCTTGAATGTCAATATATATATGTTTGTTTGGAAACAACTTATTTAATTTTTAGTTAAAAACTATTTGCTGAAAGTCAACTAAAATATACTTATAATTTGAAAAAATTGAATCTTAACAAATTATACATAAAAGTTAAAAAGCAAAAATTTAACTTATAAACTAAACCCAAATAGTGTAAGGGAGCAACAATAATATTTTAAGTCATATTCAATTAAAATATTTTTTGGATTAGGTAATTATATATTTGAATAACTATTTTTTTTTTATAGAACTGAATAATTATTATTGTTTACACATGTATATGAATGAGAACGATAGACAAGTGAGAAATTTGACTAAAACTAATGATTTCATTTTTTTTTTTTTTTTTGAGAATGTAATGATTTAAATTTTGTTTCTTTTTGACTATTTAAACCATATTAAAGGGTTATTTTTGGGATTTAAAAGTGGAAACCAATGACTTTGCAGTTTGCAAGTTACTTATTTGTGTGTATTACCAGTTGCTACTTTTGAAAGTCGGTGGAGCTTGTCACGGTTGAGAGAGAGAGAACACCCAGAGAAGAGCTTGTGAATTAAAAAAAAAAAAAAAATTATTTTTATTACAAAAATGCCATTGGTTATAAGAAATGGAGAACAGAAAACACAATTTAATTGTTTTCCAAAAATTGTTATGCAAACTTTCATGGTACTTTTTGGAACAATTTTCTAAAAACTGTTTTGTGGAAATAGGTGCCAAATGACCTAACCATTAGTGGGTCAACTTTCTGTATTTGAAAACAAAAACTGCTTTAAAATATAGCTACTAAAAAGATTCTAAATTTTAACTTTTCATCTCGACTCATTAATAAGATACTACATTCCCTAAGATATTGCACCAAATCTCGGTCATACAATCAGGAGATATTCTTATTTTGCCCATAATCACAGCCGCTTGTATGTTGTCTCTTTTCATTTATTGGCTTTCAAAATAACTAAAAAAGTGAATAGATTATTTGGAAATTTAAAAATATGATACTTATTCTAGTTTCTTTCTTAAAAAAAAAAAAAAAAAATTATATGTTACAAAAAATCAACTTCTATCTAATCTAACTAATCTTCAATAAACGGGCAACTAGATCGGACTGGACACTGAAGCATATGGCGTAAACCTAAATTTTATTCTAACATAGGAAATATTTAATTTTTATTTATTTATTTTTAACATGGAAAACATTAATGATTGGGGTCCTCGTACTTTTTTGGTGTTGGTAACATTTATGTGTATAAGCACAATGTTTTTCCTTTGACATTTTATGAAACATCTTCTACCAATGTTTCTTCTGAGATGTTAAGAACTCAACCGAGTATTAAGAAAGTACTTATTTGTGATGGTGAATTTTTTTATCTTTGTTTTTGAGCTAATATTCTTAATTTTATTATTATTATTATTTTTTAGAATCCTCGTATTTCTTAATTGATTATTGATAGTACAAGATTAGCTAAAAGAGATTAATAGTGCTATCCAAAATATATGCGAAAGTATTAAATATGTTTTCACCACAAAAAAAAAAAAAAAAAAAAAAAAAAAAAGAAGAAGAAGAAAAGAGAGTATTAAATACATGAAAGGGTCATAAGTTAGAAAACAAGAGCTTTATAGCAATTGTTTTATGTTTTTTCTTTAGCGGAAAACTGGATTTAAAAATTGATACCAAACAATCCCTTGGAGTATATGATTTAAATGTTTTTGGATTATTAGAGAGATTTAAGGCAAGATGTTCATACTGGAGTTCTATATTTCTTAGAGTGTTTTCTACCATTGCTGTACTCTTGTCACCTAGAATTGACTTCTAATTATAGATAAAATGTGCGTTTTCAAAACACAATAACTATTTCCCTGTTGCTGTTGAATGGGATAACATCAATAATAATAATAATAATAAAATATAAAAAAAAAAAAATTGACAAAGTCTTTCCTTTACTTTTGTTGGCGTCTACTTTATATTAACATTCATGCTTTATGGAAGATGAGTGCATGGAGAAAAAACGCAGTCAAATGCTTACTAATAGTTTTAAGAAGTATTGGTCAAAATTCAATATAATATTAGCTATAGAAGTTACCTTGGATCCTTCTTACAAGCTTTAATTTGCATATTTCAACAAAAATAAGTTAAACAGATTTAGTGGTTTCCCTGCATATATTTACATGCTATTGAGAAATTATTTTCTCTTTTTATGGAACATATACACATGAATCACTACAAAAAACTTGTCTTAAAACAGCGTTGTTTTTTTTTTTTTTTTTTTTTTTTTTCCCAGAAACTATAGCAACACTTTTAGAAACCCCTGTAATAGGTTGACGCTTCTCCAACTTCAAACCACACCTGTTAAAAAACTTGGTGGAATAGGTATTCCTTAAATTACATTCAAATCTTTTAGTAAATAGACTAGAGAGGTAATGAAGGCAGTTTATTTTCTTTTTAATTTAAGGATCATGGTAACGGGTGCACTTAGGGCAATTGTTAATAAACCATTTTAGAAAAATTTTGACATTGCTTTTATGGGAAATATAAAATACTATCATTTTCTCATAAAATGTTTCTAAAAATAGTTCCTAAACCAATGCTCTTAGAATACCTATTAAATTTTTCCTTAATTTAATGAGTTATGTGATATTTTTGTTTTTGTAAGAAAACATTAGATTGAAATTTAGTGACGTGGTTTTTTATTTTAGAATTTGTTTCATGTGAAAAGCATGAGTTTCTATATGTGCATATCTAAAAAAAGAATACAACTCCATTTGGAAAAAGCTAATAGTAGATAGGAATGCAAACTTGGACATTCTTTCATTTTGGAAAGCTAATCAATTTTGACTTTCGCTAACTTCCACTAGCTTCCATGAGTTCGTGATGTTTTTGAGCATTTTTAGGATCATTGCTACCAATGAGAATATCATCAACATAAACTAGAAGAGCAATGAAAAGCTTACCATCTTGCTTAATGAACAAGTAGTAGTCTGCTTTGAATTGTACAAAACCATGCTGCAATAAAGTGGTTGAAAATTTGGAGAACTATTGCCTTGAAACTTGCTTAAGGCCATATAATGACTTATGCAACTTGCAAACCAACTCCCCCTTGCTACCTAACTCTCCCTTACTGTGCAAACCAGGAGGAAAAGACATGTAGATTTCTTTATGAAGATTACCATTAAGAAAAGCATTATTAACATCTAGTTGGTGAAGGATCCAACCTTGCATAGCAACCAAGGCCAAGAAAAGTTTAACACTGACCATTTTAGCCACAGGAGAGAATATCTCAGTGTAGTCCAAGCCCTTTTGCTGGGTATAACCTTTGGCCATAAGCCTAGCCTTATACCTCTCTATACTACTATCAGCCTTGTATTTGATCCTAAACACCCACTTACAACCAAAAATCCTTTTATTGGGTGGCAAAGGAACCATAGACCAGGTATGATTCTGTTCTAGTGCATCAATTTCTGCTGCCATAGCAGCTTCCCAGTTAGGATCACCAACAGCTTGATGATAATTTGAGGTTCCTTAAGAGCAAAAATACTATTGCAGAAATGAGAATAACTAGGGGACAAATTTTGAGAAGATACAAAATGAGAAATAGGATACCTAATAGAAATTGTATTACACTTATAGGATTGAAGATATGGAGAAGGTTTAGACACTCTGGTAGACTACTAAGGGAAGGAGCAGAAGAAGTAGAAGGTAAAGAGGAAGGAATAGGATCAGGGTGTAAGATAGGATCATCAACAATGTCATTAGGTAAGTAGACAGATAATTCTTCAGGAACATTAGAAAAATGATCTTCAAGAATGTGAGAAACAAGATTAGCAGCATGAGAATCAACCTTACAATGTTTGATGGGATCATCTATAGGTAAAGGTGGAGCATTAGGAGTACAAAGCTGAGACAAAGGATTAGGGATGGCAATGTGGCGGGGCGGGGCCGAAGGATGGGATCTTCGTCCCCGCCCCGCATGGTTTTATCTTGCCCCATCCCCGCCTCGCCCCGCATGACGGGGAATACTTTCTCACCCCATCCCCGCCCCTTGGGGCCCCACGAAGCCCCGCCCCACCTCGTAAAACTCTATTTTTTGTTAATTTGCCCTACAACTAGTACAATTTTTTTAATGAAACCTATTTCATTAATAAAAATATACTTGAAATTACAACTAAATTTATCCCATGAAATCAAATCAATTTTTAGAAAAAATTGAATAATATATCCAAGTGTTTATCAAGACATTCATTAAAAAAAAAATAAAAAAAATAAAAATCTCATAGTATAACACAACAAAATAAAGGCAGAGAATCACATTGGGTAGAATAAAATATGCTAATATTAATATGTTTGTTTAAATAATAGGATTTTAAGGTATGAAAATTTTACAATTATAACTTTTAGTAGCGCGGGGCGGGGCGGGGATGGGGAGGGGCGGGGCGGGGCGAGGTGGGCCTAAAAATCCTAAACCCATCCCCGCCCCGCCCCGTAGTGCGGGGCTAAAATCTTGCCCCATCCCCGCCCCACCGCCTTTGTGAGGCGGGGAAAATCCGCGCGGGACGAAGCGGGGAGGGGCGGGTTAAGCGGGGCGGGGAAAAATTGCCATTCCTACAAAGGATCAGAAGGAAAATGTAAAGTGGAAGATGGAATAGACTGAAAAGGAAAAATTGACTCATGAAAGGTAACATCCCTCGAAACAAAAATCCTTTTAAAATGTAAATCAAGCAATTTGTATCCTTTAACAGCAAAGGGATAATCCAAGAAAACACATTTGATAGCTCTAGGATCAAACTTAGACCTGTTATGAGCCAATGTAGATGCAAAACATAGAAAACCAAACACCCTAAGAGAACTATAATCAGGGACTTTAGCATAAAGCAACTCAAAAGGGGTTTTGTCATGAAGAAGAGGGGATGGAAGCCTATTAATGAGATGCACTGCAGTGAGAATGCAGTCACCCCAATAGGCAATAGGCACATTGGACTGAATCCTTAAGGCTCTTGCAACACTCAAAATATGTTGATGCTTCCTCTTCAGAACAAAATTTTGTTAAGGAGTGGTAACACAACTATGTTGGTGTATGATGCCATGAGTCTTGAAGAAATTAGCCATTTGAAACTCAAGACCATTGTCAATTCTAAAAACTTTAATGGATTTATTGAACTGAGTTTTGATCATGGCATAAAATGATTATAAAAGAGACCTAGTATTAGACTTGGACTTCATGAAATAGACCCAAGTTGATCTAGTACAATCATCAACAATAGTGAGGGAAGTATTTGTGTCCATCAATAGTGGGAACTAAATATGGACCCCCAAATATCACAGTGCACAATATCAAAGGGAAATTCATAAATGTGATTAAGAAAGGGAAAATGTAATTTTTTTTGTTTTGCAAGTGGACAAACCTCACAATCTTTATTAAAGGTACAAACATCATCAAAAGGTACATTCTTTTTAGGAAGAAAATTTAGCATCAGAGGGATGACCTACCCTGAGATGCCATAAAGAAGAAGGTACAACAATATTATTGATTACATGAGATTGTGACTTATTGAAAACAGACTTAAAAACAGAATTAAAAATGGATTGAAAGGATGAACCAGAGTTAATTGGAGAGGTACAAGCATCTGAGGGGGAGTGTTGCAGCAAATACAACGCATCATGAACTTCACCCACACCAATCGTCCTCTAGCAAATAAGGTCATGTATAAAACAAAGATTTGCCAAGAAAATAAGGCAATAGGAACAAGATTGTGTGAGTTGACTGACTTACAACAAGTTAAAAGAGAAAGAAGGAACACAAAGAATATTATGAAGAGTTAAAGTGGCTGAAAGAGAAATAGAACCTATATGAGTTACCATAGCTGTTTCACCATAAGGAAGTTCAACAATACCACTAATGGCAGTAAAATCAGTGAACAAATGAACAAAATGCACAATGTGATCAATTGCCCCAATGTCAATAACCCAAGTATCTCCATTAAAGGCTGTCCTATTCACTACATGGGTAGAAAAAACAAAATGCCTCAAATCAATGCCTCCAAAGGAAGTCATACCTGACATGGTGAGAGCATTTTCAAACTTGGAAACACCTGCTTGGGATGCTGCCTGAGAATCTGAATAAGGACTTGCTTGAGATACTTCCTGAGAGTCTGAATAAGGCTTGATCACATTGCTAGCCATATAAACTTCCTTAGTTCCCATATTAAGTTGAGCAACTTGCATCTAATTGCCTAGCATAGCCAAGAACTGCTGACATTGTTCTTTAGTAAAGGGAAATTGGCTAGCATCAGTGATTGAGTGATTGTTCTCTACAAGGTCTTCTTGAATGCCTACTTGATTCACCATTGAAGTCTTTCATTTAGGCTTGATCCAAGTGGGAATCTATGCAGCTTGAAGTACTTCTCCATGGTATGACCAAGTTTCCCACAATGAGTACAAATAGGCCTATCTTTGCCTTTGGAATTCTTACCTCCAAAGAAAACAGAAGTGGAATTGGAACCTTTCACAGCAAGAGCAGTGGACTCTATGTGATTATTAGAACTTTCCACATGCCTCTGCCTTTCTTCTTGAATCAACAAAGAATAGACTTTGTTAATGGATGGAAGTGGTTCCATTACCAAAATTTGTCCTTTGATTTAAGAATAGGAATCATTGAGTCCCATTAAGAACTGTATCACTGAATCTTGAAAGTGAAGGTTCTCAATTCTTTGTGAGACATTACAAGTGCATTCTTCACAAGAATAGGTTGGAGTAGGCCTGAAATTCTTGAGTTGATCCCAATACATCTTTAATTAAGTGAAATAAGCAGTAATTGAAGAATCACCTTGATTGATTGATGCAATATCCTTGCAATTCAAAAACTCTAGGTCCATTGCCTTGAGAATGTGTGTCTCTAAGATCATTCCAGATTTCTAATGCTGTGACTCTATAAGTGATGCTAACTCTGATCTGAGGTGACATTGCCTTCTTCAACCACGAACCAACCATGTTATCACAACGAATCCAACCTCAACTGTTGCTGGAGTTTTTATCAATGGAGAAGATAGAGTAATCATGCCATCAACAAAACCTAACTTGTTCTTTGCAATTAAGGCCTTCTTCATTGATCGAGCCCAAACATGGTAAATTTCACCAATCAAGACCTTTGATACAAGCATAGCTCCAGGACTTTCAGCATGATCAAGATACAAAGGATTAGAGATATCCTCTACCACCGCTGGATCTTGCTCAAACGAAGTAGAAGAAGAATTTGTCGCAGAAATCGTGGAAGCCATTGAAGCAACTCCAAGCTTTCAAGAATGAAACCCTAGAATTTGATACCAAATGAGAAATTTGTTAGAAATGAAAATTTCTCATTCACTTGCTTAATGATACACACCTGTGCTCTTTTATATACAAAAACAGAGCCTTAGTGACTAATTTAACAAATACAACAAAACCTGTAATAGCAAAAATAAACTCTCACGTGCATCACCAAAGGCTATATACAATGATACTAAACTACCTATAGTTTATGCTATATACAATGAAATCAACAGAACTACAAGTCATTTACTCCAGAATATGTGCTTTTTGTTCTAATTGCTGCTCTGAATGCTTTGAATCACTTTGCTGCTGCAACCTTGATCTTTGACAGAATCATGTCTGCTTGTCCAACAGAACATTTTTGCAAACGTATTGAACACCCATCCCAAATGTCTTGTGCCACCCCACAGTCCCACAATGCATGAATTCCAGTTTTAGAATTACTCTTGCAAAACTCACAGGTGCTATCTTGAATAATTCTTTTCTGTGCCAAGTTTGCCAGGGTTGGTAGCATGTTGCGACAAGGTCGCCAGCCAAAGATTTTAAGCTTATTCGGTATATAAAGCTTCCATAGATGCTTCCATACTTGTGCTCCCAAAGCCCCAGTTGAACTCTCTGCCTAATACCCCTCCTTTGCCAACTGTCTTGCTACATGGTACTCTGATTTCATTGAGTACTCACCATTTTTGCTGTGTAGCTAGAAAAGAGTTAGAGATATACCTTTGACTAAGAGGCACTCGAAGAATTGCTTCAGCATCCTCCTTATTAAAAAGCTACATAATGAGGCCCCTATCCCACCAACATCGATCTGGGTCTAACAATTTTGAAACCGTCATCTCTTCCTCAATGTTTTATGGAGGGTGAAGAACTTTATTCATGGGATGATTGGGAATCTAGGAATCTTGAAGAATCCTGATGGAAGCTCTATTACCAACTCTCTAGCATGAACCTTTTTGTAAAATAGGTTTGGCTGCCATGGTACAAGTTTAATTATGAATATTTGTCCCCCCTTAATATTGATGGACTTATAATTGTCACTTAATTTGGTTTGGATAAAAATCAAAGAAAATCCTTACAAAAATGACATTGCACAGAAGATTTACGTGACATCATACTACTACATGAAATAGAAATTACAAAGTAATATCATAATTAAAATTTTAGAAATTAAAGTACGCATTGTTTCTTAATTACAATCTAAAAAATAAAAAATTACACGGATAATAAATCATCACATTTAAAAACTGTTGAAAAAACACACCTAATTTAATTATAATTTCTTCAAAAAATATTAAATCCAATTTAATGAAAATTTGTTTAGTATTGAATTCCTTTATTCCACACGATTTTGGTTTTGGTTTTGATTTTTTTAAGAATAAAACACTGTAAATTTTAATTATTTAAATTAACATAGTTTAATACTATTTGTTATAACTCTAAAGATAACTTATATGAACATTAAAATACCTTAAAAAAAAAAAAAACTTAGTGGAGGATCTTGACTAATCTAATGGTGGTATTGGGACGAAGTCACGGGATTAGAGAGAGAGAGAGAGAGAGAGAAAGAGAGAGGAAACTCGAAAGCGTGGGACTTGGGAGGTGAGCAAAGAAGTTTGGAGTTTGGACTCTATTAATGGGCCCTGTGAGCAAAGAAGTTTGGATTTGGGTTTCAAAAGAAGTCTTAACAGAAATCACATTTGGAGTTTGGACTCCATTAATGGGCCCTATGCGGCCTTTATACTTTGCATCTTGCGTGTACCAACACCAAAATCTCCAATCACTTTTTTTTTTTTTTTTTTAAAACATTAAAAATGAGATAACTCTTAATTTATTTTGAGAGAAAAAATTACTCTTAATTTAGTAAGACCATGATGGATCAAAACTTATAACCTTGCGTTAGAAAGGCACATATATAACGATGGAGTACATTGAATGTATACCCCAAATTTACTAAATTAGTTTTTAAAGCACAAAAGAATCAATTGGTAATTTTATAGTGATTCTCTATCAATCAATAAATAATAGTAAAGTGGAACAATTAGCATGGTTAAAGCTAAATCGGTTAAATTCCATTAGCAATGAGGTACTTTCTACTATAAGATTAATATATATTTTTTATATAAATATTTTAATGTTAATATGGAAATAATTTCAAAATGAATAGTTTGAAATAAAATTGAATAACATTGGCAGTCTACAAAAATTCAAGAAAATCCAATACGATAACAATTTGTCAAATTGGGATTTAGAGCTCTTTAGAGATAACTCTTGATTTTTAATCGTCCTCCTATTCTCTTTCTCCATACACCCAACATCAAACAAGAAAGAGTAATATTCAACACTCCAACCTTAAAAGAACTTCACGAACAAACTTACCTTCATAAAGCCCTAGCTACTGGGGCTATGCAACAATGCATGCAATATACGAGAAAAATCAACAAAATATATTTATATAATAATACATCTTTAACAAATAAATTTGAATAAATAAAATGTCAAAATTAGAAGATAACCTTTTTAATTTGTAGAAAATAACTTACCTAATTTAATTTGATTTGATTTAGAAAATATGAAACCTTTTTGATGAAAAGAGTACAAGAAACCTAATAATGATAATTTGTATAGTATTGGTTCGTTTTAGTAAAAAAGACATTGATGATGTGCAACGTACAGGCAAGTTTGACAAAAATATTTTATATACGATGCATATTTATTAATAAATAAAAAGTCAAATTAGATAGTACAAGGAAGTTTGACAAAAATATTTTAATATTTTATATACAATGCATATTTATTAATGAATAAAAAGCCAAATTAGATAATTTATAAAAAAATAACATACATAATTTAATTAAAAATTATTAAAGAAAATCAAACCTAAATTCAATAAGAATTTCTTTATTGTTAGGTTGTTTTATCCAAAATGCTAGTGATTTAAGGTTCGTTTGGTACATGTGTTTGAACACATGTTTTTCGTTTTTAAACAATATTATATGTATTTTCATACATTTTTTCATCCATATATATATTTTTAAAAATACAAATAATATTACCAAATAATCCCTTAATTGTTTTTAGGTTAGACAGTTTAGTACTGTTGCAAAATCTAGGCTTTCAAAAAGAAAAAAGAAAAGATAAAAAATGTGCATGTTATATTATAATAATCTAGAATTGATATATAGATAGGTGGCTCTCCGTACACCGTAAGTCTGGCATGGCCATACCATAAGAAACATAGAGCGTAGAGACACCATATATTAAACGAAGTGTTTTTTCAATATAAGTCAAGTTAAAATTGGTGCAATAGGGATTTCTTTGGGAGGTCCATATCCATATATAGCCCTAGACTAGTTGGCGACCCAAAAAAAAAAAACAAAAATCAAATGAGCACAAAATATATATATATATATATATATATGTGTGTGTGTGTTACTTTTACCCCTCCTACTAACAAGCACAAAAAATAAAAATGATAAAAAAATTTTAAAAAAAAGAGCACAAAATATATATACTACGACTCCTACTAACAAGCACAAAAAATAAAAATAGAAAAAAATATATAAATAAAGAAAAGAAAAAGAAAATAGTTTTAATTTAAAGAAGAAGAAGAGGAGAGGCTGTTGGTTCTTCATACGTTTCATTCCCCAGTATCCAGAACAACTAACAGAAATTAGACACACAACACAACACAAACACAACAACACACCCTCTCTCTCTCTCTCTCGCCCTTGCTATTAGTTTTTCTTTTTGCTCATATATCTCATTCGCACTCGCACACAACCAACCAACAAAACCCTATTTCCCAAACCCAAACCCAAACCCAAACCCCATTTTGAGAATTTCTATTTCTCTCTGTGCCGCTTTCGCTTCCCATAGTGTGAAAAACAAAAACACTCTTTCTCTCTGTTTATTTTGTTTTTGTTTTTTGGTCCCCGAAACGCATTGCTCTGGTTGAGAATACACTCAGGCGGTTATTAAAACGGTTACGTTTTATATATTAATTTTTTTTTCTCTCATCAACCAACCGCAAAGGCTAGGGTTAGTGCTCTCTCTATCTCTATCTCTCTCTCTCTCTTTAGAACTTCCTTCTATTTCGCCAAAATAATTTTTGTGATATTTTTCAAACCCTAGGTTTTGGGACTCTACAATACAAAAAACACGTTTGGATTTTCCTCATCTTTTCTAGGGTTTCTAAATTTTCACACATTTTCACTCTGATTCTATTTCTCCGTTAGGGCTTTTTTTTTTTTCATTCTTGTTTTCTTCACATTGGTTCTGTTTCTTTTTGAATCGGTTTTTTTCCAATTTTTCTGGGGTTTGGGGCAGAGATGAGGGTCTTGTGAGTGTGTGGCAATCGTTTTTCAAATCCATCTTTAATCAAACAAAAGATGGATTAAACCCATTGAACTCTCATGCATATTCTTGTTGCCATTGCCTTTGTGCTTGTGCCTTGGGTTCCAACTTGTATGAGAATTTGCTTCTTTTAATTCCATTCATGGGGTTTATTTGATAAACAAAACAAAAAAAAAGGAGGAACTATTTGAAGTTTAGGTTTGAGTTTGGTTGGTGATTGTGGAGCAAAATTGGTTGGATTTTGGGGAGGAAGAAAGTGAGTTTGTATAGAAGGATAACTCTCTGAGAAATTTTGTGCTTATTTTTGATTGACACATGAAGGACATATAGGTCCTAGATTTGAAAAAATAGAAGAACCCATTTCAGTTAATTGAGTGTGTTTGGAGGACTACAGGTTTTGGGGAGGGGAAGAAATTTAGGGTTAGGTTTTACGGCGTAGTAAGTCGGGGAAGAGAAAAGGGTGGAGTCGGTGAAGGGTAGGAGTGTTATTCTTGTTAATTCTGATCATGTTCAGTGCTCCTTATGGAAAGAAGTGAACCCACATTATTTCCAGAATGGTTGAGAAGTACTGGAAGTGTTACTGGGGGTGGCAGTTCAAGCCACCATTCTGCGTCAACTGCTTCTCATTCAGGTACTATCAAATGTCCGAGTTGTACTTACCATTATTTTGCTTTTGATGCACAGAAATGTATGTATGTATATTTATGCTTAGTTTTTGGCATGGGGTAAACTAGTGCTTAGGACATTTCTGTTGTTGAAATTGTAGTTGTTAAGTCTAGGCATGTTTAATGATTGTGCTATTGCTTCTGTAGATGGTCCTTTATTGGCTCATAACACACGAAATAGAACTTCTAAGAGCACGGGTGATTTTGATGCCCCTCGTTCTGCATTTCTGGACCGGACATCTTCATCGAATTCACGGAGGAGTTCTAGTAATGGTTCTGCAAAGCATGCATACAGTAGTTTTAATAGAGGTCACCGGGACAAGGACCGTGAGAAGGAAAAGGAGAGGTCAAACTTTGGGGACCATTGGGACCGTGACTGTTCTGACCCTCTAGGAAGCATATATCCAAATAGGCTAGAGAAGGACTCGTTGCGTCGTTCTCAATCAATGGTTTCCAGGAAACAGGGTGAACCATTGTCACGAAAAGTTTCTGTAGAGTCTAAAAACAGCAGCAGTAACAATCACAACGGCAATGGTGTGCTTTCTGGGGGTGGTATTGGTAGTAGTATTCAAAAGACAGTGTTTGAGAAGGATTTTCCCACACTTGGGACTGAAGAAAAGCAAGGAGCGCCTGATATAGGAAGAGTTTCTTCTCCGGGTTTGACCACTGCTGTTCATAGCTTACCTGTAGGTAGTACAGCTTTGATTGGTGGGGAGGGATGGACATCGGCTCTGGCAGAGGTGCCTACCATTATTGGTGGCAGCAGCAGCAGCAGCACAGGATCCTTATCTGTTCAACAGACTGTTGCTCCAGCTTCAGGGTCTGGGGCTTCAAGTGCAATGGCTGGTCTTAATATGGCTGAAGCATTGGCTCAAGCTCCATCACGAGTTCGTACTACCCCCCAGGTAATTGAGCAGGTTTTCCATGCATTATTTTAGTTACATTGTTCAATTTCCTATGTGCTATTTTGGTTACATAATCCACCCTTGTGGCTGATCTAATTAGACTTTTTATTTTATTTTTTTCTTTGTAGTTATCTGTCAATACACAGAGACTTGAGGAATTGGCTATTAAGCAATCTAGGCAATTAATACCAGTTACACCTCCAATGCCTAAAACTTCGGTAAGAGTATTTCCCTTCATTCATTCATGAGATTTCTGTCCCTTTTAACCTATCTTTTATGTTAAGTATTATATACCGACATCAATACTATAAGCCTTAGGACTTCTGGATATTGTGCAAATTACAGATATGAGCCACTTATAAACCTAATATTTAAGCATACTCCAATATCAAAAATGTATTCCAGACTAGAGTGACTAAACGAAATTATCATTCAGGAAACTGAGATGCACTGTTTTATTTTTTGGAATTATCTTTGATGTTTTATTAGGCTAAGAGCCTTATAGCTCAATTGGTTGGCACCTCCTAATGTTTCTAACAGAGACATCCAGGGTTCAAATCTGCCCTCCCCTGTTGTAATTATCAAATTATCTTTGATGTTATATTACTTGATATAATTTAAGTAGTTGGGTGAGGCTGTAAGCTTTGTTTTCCTCCTGTTTTGTCATTGGTGGTGTTGCCTTTTATTTTTATTCTAAATAAAAGTCATGAAACATAAGTGATAAGCCAAAATAGCATTTTTGCATTGAACCGGGGCAAATGCTTGATTTATTTTTGTGTCTGCTGTTTGTAAGTTCTGTATTTCGCTTCCTTCTACACATTGTTTTCTTTGGGCTGTTAAGGCTGGAAATTACTATGTAATAATTACTATGTAATACTGCTGATGGTGAACTCATGTTATACCCCTATTGGCTCCCAATGTCTGATATACATATGAAAATTGAAGAAAAGAATATAACATTGGAAGATTGACATGTTTGCAGCCTTCCTAGAATTTAGGTTTTGTAGGTAATAAATAATGTAGAAGTTCACTTTAGCTTTTAATTCATTATTGATCTAGGAAATGTCAAATGTTTGTACATTTTTCTTGTTGATGCTTTACCTCTTCCGATAAACTTTTTTTAAAAGAGTAGTTGAACATAAATAATATGCATGTACATTTTTTAATATATCTTTTGAAAATTTTACTGTCATTGCAGGCTGGTGACTGTTGTTATAATTTTTTTTTGGCTAGAGATTGTTAAAAGTAACTTGACATTAGAGGAAAAACACTTAAAAGCCACAGGCTATCGCTCTATCTAGAACTTCAGCTCTGTTTTGTCCATTATTATCGTTATTTTAAATTTTAGATTTATGTAATGAATTCTGTACAATTACCTGCTTTATCCAGGCTATTCATTATAAGTTATGTTTCTGTATACCAGATATTTTGAATGCTTTTACAGGTTCTACTTGTTGGGTCATTTTTGTAGAATGTGCTTATTGATGTGATTTTGAGGGTTTTCTTTTCTTTGGCCAGAGACATGATTTATAGGTTTATCACCTTGTCGTTAGTTTGCATTTGATCCTCTCCTTGTGTTGTTGTTGTACCCTCTCTATGCAAGCTATTGACACTTTTCTTTACTTTTGGATGTGTAAATTTTTTGGGCTGTTGTTTATGAAGTAGATAGTGGAAACCTTTATAGGCAACATTGTCATGAGTCTCAGGTTGAAGGAATGGCTAAAAAGTTAAATTTTCTGATTGTGTGAAAGAAAGAGTTTTGTCTTAAATAGCTTCATTTTAGAAATGTCATTATGCAAAAACCTTTTGATGGCAAAAGCAATAATACTGAGCTGCAAAAAATGAATTTTAGTCAAAATTAGCTGAGTCTCTAAGCGTTCCTAGTTATGTGATTATTGAAAAATTATATGGTAACTTAAATTGTAATTTAGTGTTTTGTTTTTTGGCTTCTTAATTTTCTTCAGCTTTTTAAAAGTATTTTCTCTTTTCTTTTGCCTATGGGATTCCTAGAGCTGTGGTGGTTGGTTGCTCCTTTTTATGTTGTTAGACGCATCTTTGCTCTTTTCAATTTCAATGGGAAAAAAGAGAAATGCATCTTTTTTCATCATTTATTGTGTGTTTTTGTTTATATGACTATGGGAATAGATATCAAATGTGAATTTCTCTACCCATCTCTTTCTTATTGTCGTTTTCGTTTTTTGGTTGAAGAGTGGTGTCCAATCTGAAGTAATAGATGTTGCCATAAGCTATTATTTTGTCAAACGGTGTTTTATAGTCTTAAAAATGATATGTGGTAGTTGAAAGCTTGCAATGCATGTGTCAGGATGTCTTGCAATGGTTTTAATATAAAAGGGTGATAAATTCTGCAAATTTCAGATGATTTCTGTTGAAGTAACTGTGCTATTTTGTAAATAAATTCAATACGCTATGACTGAATGGGTCTTTCCTTGATATTATAGTTTACAACAGAGATATATTTCTCCTTGTGTTTGTTTGCCCTGACCTTATTGTTATTGTAATTTAATATGATCTTGATATTTAAGTTTTGCTCGTTGGTGGACCTAATATTTTGTTTAAACATTGTATTTGTTAAGAGCAGTTGTTGTAGTTAATTCTTTATGGTTTAGTAGGATGAGATATAAATATTTATTGATCTTTTTTAATCCTCTTTTCCATTTGTCTCATTTTTTTTAATTAAACCAATTAAATTTTGTTTTAGTAAAGTTAGAGATAAATATTTGTGATTCTTTAATACTCTCTCTGTTGTGGGTAGGTGCTTGCTTGGTGAGGGTGTTGGCAGGAATACAGTGTGTGTGTGTATTGTATACCTTTTGTCATCAGATGCACATGTTAGGTTTAAGCCAAACAAGTCGCTTTATTAGTATTGATCTATATGTTTTCCCATTATGCCAAGACTAGGAGCTTGTATGGTTTCATCATCTACTTGTTAGAAACTTATTAGAGTACGCGCTAATTAAATAATGATTGAACTAAGATGAAATATTTGTTTTGCTGATAACTAAGATGGAATACTTGACAAGCATTAATGTAGTACAAGATGAATGAGATATCACACATTTACCTGGAAAGCATCCTTATATTATGTTAAAAAATTAGCCTACTTTCTGTTTTCTTGGTGGACCATAGAACTTTTCATTTAAAGGAATGTAAAACCGGGCACATTTGTGCTCTAAACATTTTAATTATGGTAGAATCATTATTGGGATGCTGACTTTTATGTTACCAAACAGAGATTTTTTATTTTTTATTTTCTTCTATCTTCCTGCTTGTGCAAACTCTTGGTTCAAAATCATGAAAACCATGAAGCTTTGTAACTTAGATTGTGGATTGTCTATGTGGACTTTGCTTGCATACAGATCACACCTGGAGTTGGCTACTGTCTATATGTCAAAACATATACATACCCTTATACATATCAAGATTCTTATTAAGTTATCTATTGCTGATTTCCTTTACAGGCCCTCAATTCCACTGACAAATCAAAGCCCAAAACAGCGGTCAGAACTACTGAGGTCAATGCAGCTGCCAAGAGTGGGCAGCAGCAACCATCTCTACAAAATGCTAATCAATCTCTTCGCAGTGGACATGTCAAATCTGATGCTTCCAAGACATCTCATGGGAAGTTTCTTGTTCTGAAAGTGCCATGGGAAAATGGTGTTTCTACTTCTCCAAAGGATGTTGCTAGTCCAACAAATAATGCCCCCAGAACTGCTAATAGCCAGCCTCCTGTTACTCCATCAGCTGCATCTACTCCTTTGAGGAGCCCTAACAACCTTAAGAATTCCTCCTTGGAGCGCAAGGTTGCTGCATTTAATCAGAAATCAGGATTTAAGGAAAGGAGACCTTCCTCGTCTCAAGTACAGAGCCGGAATGATTTTTTCAATCGTTTAAAGAAGCAAACTTCAACAAACACTTCTACAGTTCTCCCAGATTCTGGCCCTGTTATTTCATCTCCTACCATGGAAAAATCTGATGAAATAATTGGGGAAGTAGTCAGTGCTCCTGCAAGTCCTCATGCTACTGAAAATGGTGCTGAGGTCACAAGCAATGGTGATGCCTGTGAAGTGGTTCAGAGGTTTTCTGTTGTTGGAGAGGACAACATCAGCTCCAGTGCAACAATTTGTCCAGATGAGGAAGAGGCTGCATTCCTTCGTTCTCTTGGCTGGGAGGAAAATTCTGGCGAGGATGAAGGCCTTACAGAGGAGGAGATCAACTCTTTTTATCAAAGGGTAAAGAACTTTTGCCTCTATGACTTTTACTAATATGACCATAAAACTGGGATCAGTTTAAGTTCACATTTCCTTTTTAAGAGCTCTCTATATTGGATTAGTTGGAAGGTGGAATTACATCCTAACTTGACTCAATGATATCCAACCAAAGAATTATATGGAATTTTTTTTCCTATTTACATCTTTTGTTTTCTTTTGGAGGGGAGTAGAATTAGTTTTTCTTTTATTACTAGAGGTTTGAACATATCAAGTTAGGGTTCGAGCAGTTAGTGACTGTGTTAGTGCCACTGGCTGATTCAACGGAGAAGAGTTCTTTCTGTATTAAAATATGAAAGTTAAAAAGCCATTATAAGAAGTTTGTTACAGCAATTTGCAAATGTAGTTTTACTAATTTTATGTGTACTCTGTCTTGTGCAGATCCAGATCATGAAACTGAACCCATCGCTGTGCCGAGGTGTGCAGCCAATGCTTTCAAAGTTGTCTGAATCTCATTTGACTAGCTTGGGTGGAGCATCCTCTGAGTTGAGCCCACCTGACTCTGGATCTGAAGCTTGATTTACTTTTTCCATCACCCAAGAGATCCGACGAGTTCCAAATTTTGATGGCAGATGGTTTCTTTTTTTTATATTGTTTTGAAAGAAAGCTGACGAGTGGGTGTGAAAGAAGAGATCAGGTATTGGTTGGAAAGTCTGCATTTTGCATAATGCAATAAGTTAAAGGTGCCTCAAGCCTGCCTGCCTAAAACAGGGAATTTTTTTAGGTTTCAGGATTGGTTGGGATAGGTAAGGTTAGGGGATATTTTGTCTGCAGTGGAAGATGCTGGAGAAATCACATCTTTTGGGGGGTATTTTGGTCCGTTTTTCCTTTTCCTTCAAATAGGGTTCGATTCTACAAGATAAAGCTTATGTGTTTTTGGTCAATTTTACGGAAAAAAGAAAAAAAGAAATCAGAAAATTCTATTTTTAGTTTAGCTCTTGTCGATATATGTTTTCCAAGTTTTTGGTTTTTTGGGTAGTGCAGATCCTGTTGATAGCACTAATTACACAAATAAGAAGAAAATAGAAGAATTTGAGTTTATAAATTGATTTCTCGTGGTGGCTCGCACGGTAAAATGCGTTGATTGAGCAGGAAATATTGGATCATTCAGCAGAAGCCAGACGAGAAAATATGTTTTGAGACCATTTCAGGCTTGAAAAGTGACAATAGGAAAGGGCAGAACATTTATAAAATCTCTATTACCCTGCTGTCTTGCATTAGATCTGAAGGACAATTTGAGAGGAATGAAATGATGTTTGGATTACTTAATCTGAGGTTGAGCTCAACTCTGGCTGGTTTCAAATTTTCAGTGAACAATGGATAAGTTGGTTTGGTCATTTGGATGTCAATAATTATTTCATGCATTCTCTCTTTGATGCTTATATCCTATGTATGATATCTACTCCTTTGATGTCCTTGTACTTGTGTCATTGAGCTTTGACACAAGTACCCTGTAGACCATGAATTCCTTGCGAAGTTGGATTGAAGCGATAAGCATCGAGTAGGCTAACATAGTGAGGCATAATCTCTATCCAATAGAAAAATTGTTTCTATCCAATAGAAAAATTGTTAAGTGTGAGGCCTAAGCAAATATAAGAGTACAAATTTCTCATAGGGGTGCACCAGTAAGTGACAAAAATGCGGTCGGACCCTTCCCGAACTGCACTCTTAAAGAGCCCACGGGGGGGGGGGGAGGATATGAGAGCTATTGTCGCCGCAAAAGTTGTCAAACTTAGTGCTAGTCATATATTTTGGTCATTGCTTGAGGGATATATGGGGATTAAGGTCCTGGAATTGTATTGTTTGTTAAGGTGGTCCAAGATTAAAAGGCCAACATTAGAAAAGTTGCTTATGAAAGTACTTTCTGTCTACAAAACTTCCACTTTTGCGTAGTCTGAAATAGGTGATTAGTAGGTAGTCTTACTCCTAATCTTTTTTTATGGAGGTTGATCTTGATACTCGAACAGTAGTGACAGCTTTAGGAATCTTTTTTAGGATGGTCATTGAGAAATTTAAATTATACAAAATCTAATAAAGCAATAATTTGAATATTTACTATAATTGTGAGTCAAGTCACTAAAGAGAGTAAAATTGTTGTGACTTCAAAGCTAAAAAGAATATGACTGTCATCACTATCAAGAAGAAGTGACAATCACAATATTTTCTTGGTATCACTTTTTAGGGAAAAGTGAAATTAGAGATTATTTTTATTGAATAGGTTGAACGAACTACAAATTTGAATGTTTAGTGATTTTTATCCTTTTGTTTTATAGGTTTTTTTGTTGAATAATTAGATCTTGTTATTTGGTCTTATCTTGTTTTTGTTTGGTTTATGTTTGTTGTTATTTGGGCTAATATTTATTGTTGTTGTTTAAGATTTTTTTTTTTTTTTTTTTTTTTTTTTGTTTTAAGGGATTAAGGATTATGTTTGGGGGGCATAATTAATTTTGGATTAATGTTACGCCTACAATATTTTTACAATAAATGTTATGCAAAAAGTTGATATTGGTGGGTAAAAAAATAATATCAGTATTAAACCCAAATTAGTATCAGTAATAGCTTACCACATTGGATTTGTTGTAAAATTATTGTGAAAATGTTGTGAATGTAGCAGTATTTTTATTTTTGTTGAACCCAACTTTTTGTAATTCTCAAGTCAGGGTGTTCAACATTTTTATTAGGGCAGTCACAACAGGTTAGTTTAACATATAATTTTTTTTTTTTTTTTTTTTTTTTTGCCAAGCGTATATATGTCATTTTTTGCAATTCAGAACCATCCTGTAACCACCTGGCTTGCATGTAGAGCGGCCAGTAAACATGTCATTTTTATTGTGCTAGAAAAGTGCTTGTGGAAGTATAAGCTCAACTGTAAAAGTCATTTTATTTGTTAGAATTTTCATGACAAGTTCAACCATCCATCAATTTCCATTTGCTTCTACTAACCTCCAACGCATAATTGTAAGTACCAGGATTCAAGTCCGAGGAATCAAGGGAAGCTGAGTTACTAGTAATTAGTATCATAGCAATCACGAACATAAAGCTGGCCCATATGCATGCCTCAATGGATGTAACTTGGCTTCCTTGTGTAAACGGGATGGTTGAACATATATTTAGAGAGGCTAATTTGGTGATTCATACTTCATAATATCGTCAGTGTAATTATTTTGGAATGATTTCCATGTCCTACCATTGGGGATGGGGTTGATTGATTTTCCTGTTTTTGTCTCGCCCTCAGTTTGAATTAATTCATTACTTAGCAGAGAGAGAGAGAGAGAGAGAGATCTTGCTTTGATTGGTGACAAATTAGTGCATGCATCTATATTGATAGTAATTTAGTCAAATCATTTTGAGATATACATCATACAGTTCATGTAAAGTTGTCATTCACCAATCTCAACCTTCTTCTAATTATTTTTCCTGTTGGCTTCGTAATCATCATGTTTTTTTTAATGAGTGAGTTTGGTATAAGGGGAGATTCAAATCAGTGTCTCCGTGTGCGTGTGTTTTCCTTGCCTTTTGTAATCATTATTTTTTTTAATGAGTTTGGTCTCGAGAGATTCATATTAGTGGCCTCTGTTTTATGAGGTATGAATCTCGATTGAGTGGATTACTCCTTGAGATTTTTATAAGCTAATTTATGGAAAACTATACAATACTCCAAAATTATAATAACTCATTGCAGATTCATGCAATGTGCAGAAAAATTTGACGGTTTATTTTATTGTTAACTGAAAAATGAAAATAGCATACGAGACCTATAAGCCAAACATTTCTTAAATTGATGTGATTATTTTCTAATAATGTATAGTTGATTCAATATATATTATATTTTCTAAATTAAGCTATCTATATTTATTATTTAAAAGTATTTTAAATTTTGTTAGTATTTTTTTTAAAGGAAACATAAAATACATTTTACATTTATTATTATACAAGGCAAGATATTTTTAAATAATGTAATGTGTAGTTGAAATTTGTTTTTAGTGCTTCTTACAAATGGTTCATCCTTTACACATCTTGACTGGTCTAAAGATTAAAAAAAAAAAATTTAGTAGTATAAAAAAATATAATTTTATCTAAAACTTACAAACATTATACTGAATATGTGATATAATTGTCAATAAAGCCGCTTCTCTTTCTACACAAATCTCTCATACCAATGCATTAGCATTGTTTAAGTTATTTAGTAGTAAATTACTTCTATTATACATGCCCAAAAACTCATATTCATACACCTATCCATCACACTACCCCTATTTAATTGCAAGTCAACAAAAATACATTGAATTGCAAGAGCATGAAGATTGCTTGCAAAATTTCGATTTCTCCTACATGCCAAAATTATCAGTCTTTTCAATTGTACGTATTAAGAACACTCCATAGTACTTACAAACCATCATAATAGAAATAAATCATAAAATAAAAGAGAAGAAAAAAAATTGTGCAATACAAAATGTAGATTATATTTAATTTTGCCCTTACAAATAGAAAGTTCTTAATCATTTCATTTTTCTTTTCATCTATTTTATTTATTTTTTGAAATACGAGTAGTTTGTGTTTTGGATGTTTGGGAGAGGAATTGTAGAATTTCATGTGTATTATTATTATTATTATTATTATTATTATTATTATATTTTTTTTTGGTATTGAATCTTTGCAGCATTTTTTTTTTTGTTGAGGTTATTATTTAACATAATTTTTCTGTGTTTTAGATATTAGAGAGAGGAAGTTTTTATTTTGGTGTAAATTAAATATGAAGTAAAAGGAAAAAAATATGTAAATTACTTTATAGCATCATTTTGTTTTGGACTTTAAGAGCACGAAAAATTAGGTTTACAAATTTGATCTTACAACTAGGATTTTATAATTTATAGAGGCACTCTTTTAAACTATGAGAGAGAAAGAGAGATGAACCAAATGGACAGATGTGGACCGAAATGGACCATTGTGGACTGAACTGGATTGAAATGGATTGCAGTGACCCGAAATGGACCATAGTGGACCAAATTGGACCGAAAATGCTGATGTGACTCAATATAAGTGTAGCAAAAATAAATACTACCTTTAAACTTTTAGATATTATATAAAATATAGATGGCATACTATTTACTCACATAAATAGTGGATCCAACCATGAATTGAATTAGTGAATAGTGAGATCTATTATTATGTAAGAGAAGAGAGTGTATAGTACTCCCAATAGACATGTTGTTAGAGATATCTGTGTAGCAAAGCTATCATTAACAATAACTGATATGTGCAGACGTTATCTATCTCTCTGGCCATATCATTGAGGTCCAAATAGTGATTCCTCATGGGAAATAAAAACACCACTAGCAGTTTTGTCTCCCAAAAATGAAAAGATTAATATGAAATAGGGCCGGGTTTCTGAAAGATCTTGTACTTAATGATTATAGGCTTAGTAATGCTTACTCTCTCTTCTTCTTCTTTTTTTCTTTTTTTCATTTTCCCTTCTTTTTGGGTGAAAAATGATGCTTACTCATAATAAAGTCCACACTTTTTACAAAGGCCCAAAACACAACAAATTTCCTCTATTATTAGATTTAAGAACAATGCATTTCCCCATGCTAGAGATCAAACAATTGCTGTATTTACCATTTGGGTTATTATATTTGAGGCCCTCGGGACTGTACCAGTTTGCATGAAACCATTTAGCATATAGGAGAATCAATTACTAAGAAAGATAAGCATAATGTTCCAACTTCCCACTTTTTATTATCATCCAGGTGAGTTAGTTGTTTTAGGCTTTTAGCAGAGTCTACCTTGTATCATATTGATACAACAGTGATATGCATTGCGTTCTAGTATTACTAGCAGCTTTCAAATTTTTTATAAACAGGCCAAGGGTCCAGATTGAAGAGTCCAATGCTCTGCTCTTCTCCAGCTGGTTTCTTATCTTCATTGAGCATTTCAAACAATAATGTATAAATGAGGCAGTCTGGCGTCCGTGGCATCCCACTCCTCACCAAATGAACGTAAGGTTTGCCTTGTCATCTGTACGTGAGTGCATTTTCTTAGCTCATGTAGGGATTCCTTCAGGCACTTGGCCAACCAGTCTCTGATATGGCAACAGAAAAATTAGCTATGTTGTCTCCAATTCTGCGCAAAAAGAATTAACCATGTCAATGAAGAGACTAGTTTATCATTTATCCATCGAATGTGGCGTAAGAAAATATGCTCTGGGTCTGAGGCATAGTCAAAGTAAGGGTCACCTTGAGCATAAGGGGTGAAACTGTGCGTACCAAAAATGATGTGTCATCCTTTGTTGCAATAAATGCTTCTCCAGAGAATGCCCCAGCTGAAGGAGGATAAGAGGTGCCGAGGATGTTCATGTAACAACCACTGTGATCCTAGTGCTAGCCTGGCCGACTGAAGTAACAGCAAGGTCCATGTTGTTCATTACACTAGCAACACATTAGGCGTCAGGTCCAGGGATCACCTTGTTTCCTAATGTGATTTAGCCAAACAAATCGTCAATTGTGTAAGGGAAATTTGAGCACTAACCCATTAATTGGCCAAATATTGACTCCAATGCAAGAATTTTCAGATCTTGACTTGCCACGCCCAAACAGAATTGGAGATTTGAAACTTGTAATGCTTCGAGTACTTCAGGGTTTGGCTTGAATAGTAATGAATATGAATCCACATCTTTGACGAAGTCTTATTACATCTTTTGGAGAGAGAAGATTATATCCATTTCTTCTATAGTTGACACCAATGTGAGAGGTGCCTGCATTATTAACAAAACTGTTTTAGCATCATCAACCGTCAGTATCTGTTTGATATAAGTTTTCAAGAACTAATTTTATTGACATTCATGTATTGCAGTTTTCAGATCAGTGTTTATTTCATAGAAGTAGTTCTGTCCAAATACCATGAGAAAATAAAGGAACCAGATTTAGTTCTATAGGCTACTCATGCAGGTTGAAATTAAGTTGATCTTCCTTCGTAAGTAATATCAGCTACTCCTAGCCTGGCTCTTTCATAGAATACAAACCTTAAGAGGATTCAGCCTATGCTCTCTCACACTAGAACTCCTCTGCCTTGCTACATCAAATATGGAGCCTGCTGCATTGAATAATAGCCGGTCAATCTCAGTTGACAGCAACTAGATGAAGGGTGTAATAGTTGAAACTAGTAAGACGTGGAACATGAATATGTAGGAACCAGTATGTGTTTGCTAAGTAGTAAAGAATCTTAGAACCACTATATATCTCAGAAAAAGAGAAACTTCATACTCAGTTCACACAATTCCTCAACCAATGTAAAAAATGTGAACAAAAACAAAATTCAGAAACTAACCATGAATATTTAGTGGCAGCATGTGGGATAAGGATGGAATCATGGTTAAAACATTTAAAAAATTTAAATTCTACGTTAGCTAGTTACCTTTCCAACTTTTCCCAAATGTTCCATGCCAGAGTCTAGAGTGGTAGGAGTCCAACTGGAGAAAATTATCACTATGATAATTGTCAGTTGTCATACATAAAACTTCTGCCAAGTTGACATCCACTTAATTGGTAACAATCTGTTGCAAAAGAAAACAGTTGAAGCTATACCAGACCACAAATGTGGAAAACCAATGCAAAAATAACTGCTTAGCCAATTAAACATTCTGACTATTCATAGGCAAAATACAACAGTAGCCAAGACAAGAAGAAACAGAAAACTCAAATGCTTGCCCGATTGATATATTATCCTTTGAGGCTGATCTAGTGAATTTCCCAAATGAACTGTGCACCCAATGAGAAGAACAGTATTCTAGAAAAAGAAATTACGATCAGAATCACATGGTAATCTTCTGCCTAGATAGAATTTGATGAGGCTACACTTAGATAGCTTGATGCTCCATCAATGCTACAAAAGTGATTGAAGGTGAAGGCTTTCTTATATGCTAAGAATTACATACACCTACCTTAGTGAAATCAAACCTAGATGACAGCACACATAGTAACTGATCAACTGAAATTCTCTTTTACACATAAAATCATACATTAAAAGTTTCATATAAGTATGGCAATTTAAAATATCATCCAATTTGCATAATCAGGGGGTTTTGCTATTCCATGGATATAATATTTTTAAAATTGGTAAGTTACACTTGCATCCAATGAGTTTTGAACTCACGACCTAACCCTCCACCCACACTTGGGAGAGGAGGAAGTGACATTTAAGTAAAGGCTTATTGGCACTATTCCATGCAGATATAGAACATGGAAGCCAAGGCTAAAAAACAGCTCATTTGACAAAGAAAAAAGACTTGTAAACTAATCAGATGACTTCCTGGAATATTAAATGGAGCAATTATCACATAAGGTGAAAAGATTACAAAAACTGAAACACTGGGAAATGGATAATATATACCTGCAGGTGGAAATGCATGGTTCTTATCTTGCATAAAAGGGAGAGGAAGTTCCAAGTTCAGTAACAGATATCCAATTTTTCCAGTTCCATTAATCAGCTGTATCCAAATTAGAAAGCATTTCTTTTGCTAATTGACCAGCCTTCTGCAGCTCCCCTCTTGAACAGAGTGAAGCTAAGACAGTGTAGAAATTGTCAAAGTCAAGAAATTTAGATCTTTTCCCTGATCGATCATAATTTTTAACCGCCTTCTCTACCTCCTTAACATCGGACAATCCAAACCCCAAATCAATTTCAGAACGCCATGCTAAAGACTTCGAAGCAACTGTACCAAATCCCTGCCGTTCATGAAGACTTTGTATATCTGATTTATGATGAGCACTATACCATCTTTGAACAGGAAAAAACATAGATGCAACTTCATTAAGAACTGTAATAGCTTCTTGGATACTTCCTTGCTCACATAAATCAACAAGAAAACTTCCTATTGACTCTGTTTCAACCTCAGTATCAACTCTGTTTATAAGCTCCACAACTGACTGAGACTGAAGCATTTCTCTCAAGATACTCCTGGCTTCTTCCATCCTTCCTTTGGCACATAGACCTCTGATCAAATACAAGAAACCCAAGAAATCAGGGGATACACCTTTCTTCTTGAATTCGATAAAAAATCCTAGAGCCCCTTCCATGTCACCCTTTTGGCTATAGCCATTGATAACAGCACTAACAGTGAATTCCTCAGGCTTAAGGCATTTTATCTCCATATCATGCAGAAGCCTAAAGGCTTCTTCCATTTTACCGAACTTGCAATAACCATAAATTAGTGAGTTATAAACATGTGTATTTGGTTTGAGTCCCCTCAGAACCATTCTCTCAAACAAACGCTTGCCATCTAGCAATAGTCCCTCCCTACATAAAGTGTCTAACAATGTAGCATATGTAATTTCAGAAGGAGCTAAATCAATTCTCTCCAATGAATCAAATAACCTAAATGCTTCAACAAGGCAACCCTGACGGCACAAGCCATTTATAACAGAATTATAAGAGATGATGTTTAGGGTAATCCCCTTCTTTTTAACAAATGTACAGAGATCTAACGCTTTATCAAAATAGGCTCCCTTGCAAAGTCCATCAACTATAATTGAATAATCAACCACATCCATAACAGGTAGATAATCTTCAGCCTCAACAAGAAGTTTGTATGCATCTAAAACTCTACCATGCTTTACGAGTGCCTTAAAAACAGAAACAGGAAGAGTGACAGCTGAAATCTTCTCCTTGATTCTGTCAAGAAATTGAATGGTGCTGTTGGCATCTTTTAGACTCAAGTAGAATGCTAATATCTTGTTTACCCTAGGTTCAACTAGGCCATATTCTTTTAAAAAGGCAGTCAAAATAGGCTGACTTAGCCAAACTTTTCCGCCACTAATAAGCCCTTTTAAGATTGAATAGTAAGACTTGAGAGTCACAGTTGACCCTTTCCTTCTCATCACCATGTACACTTCACCTGCTGTCTCAGGCAAACCTCTCTTGCACAAGAAGAATATGGCAGCATTACATATAACATCATATTCTGGCCTTTGATTATTCAATCTGCAAACTACATTTAAGATCCCATTTGCACTTTGTGCTTCAAAAATTGCTCTGATCAACATCATGTGGATATTACCATCCAAAGTTAAACCTTTCTCATTGAGTTCAATAAACACTTCAGTGGCCATATCCACCATACCCTTCTTACAAAGCCCGTTAATAATACTATTGTAGCATGCAGCTGAAAAAATAGGTGTCCTCCTAAACTCATCAAATATCTCAAGTGCCTCATCAATTCTATTTACTTTACAATACCCATCGATCATTGTACAATAAGTAAAAGAATCTGCAACTATATCCATTTCTGGCATTCCCTTGTAAAGTACATAAGCATCTTCAAATGCCCCAACCATAAAGAGTGCTTTAATAAGTATATTACACATAACAATGTCCATACAAACTCCAGCTTCTTCCAATCTCCTCTTTGTTTCCAAAATCCCAGTTATATTTTCTTCCCCAATGTACCCATGTAACAATGTACTGTAAGTAATGACATCTCCAGTTACGCCCTTTGATACCTTATCAGCCTCGGATGTCCTCCCAAATTTGCACAATCCATTGATCACAATATTGTACGTCACAGTACTTGGACTAATTCCCCTCTTCTCCATCTCATCAAGCAGATGAAAAACCCGATCAAAATCTCCTCTCCTACACAACCCATTAATTAAAGTTGCATACATAAATTCGTCCACCACAATCCCCAAATCATCAACCATTTTGAAAATGGAAAATGCTTCTTCCAATTTCCCTCTCTTGCAAAATCCCAACATAATTGCAGTGTAAGTTACCAAATTGGGCTGTACTCCATCTTTTCTCATCTTATTCAAAAAACCAACTGCCTTTTCCACATCCCCAAGCTTGGAAAACCCATCTATCAGTATAGTATAACTCACGGTATCCGGGTTTATTCCCCTTTCAACCATTTCTTTCTTCTTTCTAAACACATCCATTAAAAGCCCTTCAGCTACATACCCACAAATCCAACTACTATAGAAAACAACATCAAATGCCATTCCTAGTCCTTCCTTCTCCATCCTATAAACCAAATCACCAACCTCATTCACTCTTCCCAACTTACAAAGAGCACTCACAAGAGCTGTATAAGTCACAACATTAGGTCTCAAAGCACCTGAACTCACAGCATTTTCAAAAAACCCCACAGCAAGTTCAGGTTTCCCAATCTTACAAAACCCAGAAATCAATGAAGTACAAACAAAATTGTCAAAAGGGAATCTAACATTTTCGTCTGTCATCAACTCTAGCACCTCAATTGCCCTACCCATGTTTCCCTCAGAGCTAAATCTAAAAATCAATGAAGAAAAAGTGAAAGAAGAAGGCACAATACCATTGTTTCTCAAGCAAAATTGCAATAGTGATAGTGCTTTTTCTGGGTTGTTTTGTTTGGTACAAAGGCCTTGAATCAAAGAGTCCCACATGCGAGTTTTGGGGGCTATCTGATCATGGGTCTTCATGAAATGCTCTGCTTCATCAAATTTGTGGGATTTGAGGAGAGCCCATGTGAGGATTGAGTGGGTGTGAGAGTTGGGTTTGATTTGGTTTGAGCTCAGTTGAGAGAAGAAGTGGATGATTGAGTCGTATCTGTGGGTTTGGGAGAGAAAGAGAAGGAATTTGTTGATAGATTTGAGAGTGGGAGTGAAACCTCTTTTGAGTAAAGTTTGAAGAGAAGAAGAAGAAGAGTGGAAGAGTTTGGTGTTGGAGTAAAACATTGTTTGTGGAACTAAGAACTTTGGCCAACGATGTCGTCGGTTGTTGTTAGGAAGAGAGAGCCAGTCTGTGTATATTGGCTCTCAACCTCGGACTATTTTTTTGCATTAAAAACACACCAACAAAAACACCTTGAAATTTTTTTGTGTGTTTCAATTGAAATGAATTTATTTTTTGGTTTAGAGAATAAAACTGAAAGTATAACCATGATCGTGCATGTTTTTTTTTTTTTTTTTTTTACATTATTGGATCTAAAAAATAAAATCCTAACCATTAAATTAACTTTCTCTATTTTAATGAAATAAAGAGAATTTGTTCCTATTTAGTCAAAGACTTTTGTTGTTGTAAAATAAATGAGTTTAAACTCCATCTACACAAACAAATAGAATAATCCAATGGTATCTTGTCGTTGGTAGTAAAAAACAATATTATGGAATGGGTCCATAAGTTTCTAATCCTATTATATTTATTTTAAAAAAATTAGGATGAAAAACTATAAACTAATGGGGCTTCTCATACTACACTTTTTTTTTAATGATTTCCAATTAGAAAGCAAATGTATTTTCAAAAAATTTAGATTAAAATGCATACCCAAAATTTGAAACCGTTCGTATTCATACCCATTGTATTTTAAAAAACAATAATTAAGTATAATTCTTGTGAATGATTTTTTTTTTTTTTAATGAAAAATTCTGGTTATCCAAGTTAGTAAACTATTTGACAAACACCATTGAACGAGAGAGACCCATAAATCTTGTTCTTTCATGAAAATGTTTGTCATGAGAATTTAACGAAATTTTAAGGTTGAAATTTACACAACACTAAAAATAATTATTAAAAAAAAAAAAAAACATAACTTTTTTTCCCGATAAACTCAATAGTTACAATAAGAATGATAGATTTAAACTATCTCTGTTGAAAAACTCAGAGATGTAAGTTGAATTATAAGGTTTTTGGCATGAAAAATAGAACCTGAAATTGTACTTCAATCATTTTTTTTAATCTTTCATTAGGTCTTGGGGTTTAAGTGATAGTATAATAATGACAACACCTATGGTATTTGATTTATATGGTTTGAACCCACAATCCCTCTCCCCCACTATTTATCTATCTATAAATAAAATAAAATAACAATGAAGAAGGGTACCATTTTGCGGTTTAAAAAGTTGACAAAAGTTTTGTCGATGTTGTTCGGGGGCCTTTTTCGGTTGCTCGGCCATGTGTTATTCGCTGGATTAGTGACTTTGCTAGGCCCGAGTTGTGTTTGGAGAGTTGTGTCTGAAACTCAACATTGGGCCACGTGGTCCAATGGTTACCAACGTATTTTTAGGCCTACAAAACCATTAATGCTAAAGTTTAAGAATCATGATAATAGTCGAATAAATATATAATATATGTTTGATATAATGGCTTTAATTAATAGTTATAATAGTAGTTGGAATAAAGTAATATGTATTTAAAGGTGAAGTAATCATATACTCAATGATGTAAATTTAAAGTTAAGGAAGTAGAGTCACTTATCTTTGATGGTCTGTAGATCCAGCTATATAACATCAGTGAGTTGACAAGATTCTAGCAGAATGACTCCAGCGATAGAGAGACAGTTTGCCATAATAACTTCAAAATTGAAGGGGAAAAATGGGTGCAACTGAAGGGAGAGAGAATATGTTTAGCTATATGTAGAGGCTAATTAAGCTTGCTCCTTTTATCATGCACTTAAATGAGTTTAAGTTTTGATTAATAGTGGTAAAAGTAGTTAGAATAAAGTAATATGTATTTAAAAATGAAGTAATCATGTACTCAATGATGTAAATTTAAAGATATGGACGCAGAGTCACTTATCTTTATATGGTCTATAGCTCCAACTGTGTAGTATCTGTGAGCTGATAGGATTCCAGCAGAATGACTCTAGCTATAAAAGGGCAGTTTGCCATGATAACTTCAAGATTGAAGGGGGAAAATGGGTGCAACTTGAGGAAGAGAGAGTATGTCCAGCTTTGTATAAAGGCTGGTTAAACTTGCCCCTCTTATCATGCACTTAAATGAGTTTCCCCCTTGATAATGCTCTTTTACTTGTTGTGAAGTTATGAATAGTGTTGTCTTCCATGAGAATGGCTTTTGTATGAAGTATTTGTGCCTTCTAAGAGAAAGGTTTTATGTAAGATAGATTCGTGCCTTCTAGGAGAAATGCTTTGATATGAGATCTTGGTGCCTTTTAGGAGAAATATTTTAGTAATAGAAGTTCATGTCTTCTATGAGAAGGGATTTTAGTATGAGTGCTTGATATCTCTTGAGAAGTGTGGAGATAGTAAAAGATATAAATATTTTGTGGGATGTAGTATATGTAATATGTATGATATATGGAAGTATGAGAGATATGAAGGTTAAAGATAGTAAAAATATGAGATTATAACTGTTGAAGAAGTTGTAGAGATTGCTTTCCAAGAGGAAAGATTTTGCAAGAGAAGAGTATGGAGATGTGTTTAGGTATTTGGAGATAGGAACAATAAGATAGATGTATTTTCTGAATATGGAGAGTAAGAGAATGAGTATAAGAGGAGTAATAGTGTTGTAGTGTGTTTAGTAATGCTGCTGAGATTTTCTGCTGGAGGATGAATGAGGGCTTATGAAGGGTAGTTATAAGCTAAGGGCTGAAAAGTTTAGTTCCTAATTTGGAAACTAAAAACTCAAAAGCTCAGAACTTCATTAAGAGCTTAAGAAGATAATTAGAGGGAGAGAGAAGTTTATAAGAGAGTTGTTCTTCGCTATTGGTGTGTCCTTTTGAGGTGTTGATGAAGGGTTCTATTTATAACTGAGTTTAATGGGGTATTTTAGCAAATAATATCAATCAAAATCTATCTCAATTAGGAATGAATCTTTAGAGAATCCATCTTAAGATTTGGCCAAAAATAATATGTTTAGTTTTAAGGTATTCTTGCTATTTTGGGTAAGAGCTGCTGGGGAAAGAGTAGCAGAAAATGAAAGTATTTTAGCAAGAAAGAGATAGTTACTTTAGTTGGTTTTGGTTTTTAGCCAAATAAGGAAAAATTTGTAATGCTAAGGTTGTTGGGTCAACTGTTACATCTGTTCTGAAAAAGTTGTCCCAGTTGTCAGGAAAAGCTGTGACAACTATCATGAGACAGCTGTCATAAGACAGCTATTGCTTAGGGCAGAAGCAGATGAGGTCAGATGTTAGGCTGATGGGATTTGAGCATTAAAAGGCTAATGATGTCACTTCTAGCCTAGTGTCAAGTACTGAACATACTGCTGGAGTTTTGCTAGAAATGTTTCCTTTTTTGGGTGTTTGTGTTTTTGGTCCAAGGTTCTATTACAACAAGTTTTTAGTAAGTATTAGGACGATTGATTGAAAGTGAATGAAGTTTTAGAGATTTAGTCAAGATCTCATTGTGTTGTGACTTAATCTTGGTGAGCAAGAAGAGCATTTAATGCTCTGCTCTGGCAGCTGGCAAAGAAATATATGGTCTGATTGTGGCAGATAGCAACTGGATATTGGAAATATCATGAATATTTTATGTATTTAGATATTAAAGATAGTCAATCAGATTAGGCCATGTGTTTGAGTTGAATTTTAGTTGAAAGTAGCAATATAGATTTATGTAGAATAATATAATGAAATTTCTAAATCTGTATAGGAACTGCTAGAGATTGAATGAATAGTTATTTGTTCAGCATTTAGATGGCTGAAGATATTGAGTATTTGTCATATAATGAATATTAAGCTTTAGAAAAAGAGAAATGAGAAATTTTATCATTTTAAGTGCTATGTGATAAGAGATGCTTACCATATATTACCCACTACACACGGACTTGTCAAAGTTCAGGGAAATGGAGAAGACATGCTAAGCAACATGTTTCTTTTAACGACTTTAAACCGCTGGAGCTTTACTGAAAATACATTTTGGCCCTCCAAACCACGACTTCCAAAGTTTCCCCAAAGAGACTTATGAGCTTGGATGATAAGCTGAAGATGAGATGACATACCTTGAGTTTTGATGTCATTTTGTGTAAATATGGGCTTTTGTTAAAGAAGCCGCTTGCCATGAGTGTAAGAGAGGTAATATGGGCCGTAAGCTTTGATTCATTGCTTGAGCCCAATTCATACGTTGATATTGATGATGTCGTGGGGTTATGATCCCAATTGACGAAGAGGAAATGTGGACCATGAATCTGCCTCTTGAAGTAAGGATCTTGTGGGCCATGTGAGCACAATCCATGTAGTTGAATGAGATATGAGCCTATTTCGGGCTTTAAAGAGATTTATCAAAAAATCAATAATATGTTGATGTGGCATGGGCTACCAATGAAGTAATGCTATGTGAGCTGAAAAAGAGTCCTCAACAGATGTATTTCATGACATTGTCTAAATATAAAATTTTAACGATATGGAAGAATTGTGTTTGAACCATTTTATGAAAGACCTGGTAAATTAGAGTGAGTTTAATGTTTTAAGAGATACAAATGACCCAAAGGGGACAATAGCAACAACAGTAAAGGTAGAAAAGTGGGAAAAAAAAAAAAAAAAGCCTATATAGAAGAAATATTTTGAACATATGTCCAACTTTACTACCTATCTCAAGTAGCTGAGGCAAAAAGTGGAGCTTAAGACTAATCTCACTAAGTTACTTGTGTGGAAATAAGGAAGAAGCGGGAGTCATATGATTGCAACATGCAAAATCAATAAATCAAGGGGATTTATATGAAATGATAGACATTGTAGTAGAAAAAGGGGACAGAAACTAGGTCCTAGTTAATTGGTGCCTTGACATAGGCTGCAATAAGTGGAGGGGATTTTGATGTACTATTAGCAAGAGGCTCAGGAGCAAAGAGTGCAGAGGGACTAACAGTAGTAGCTTGGTGAGAGGGAATGGTTTTCTTCAAAGATGAGTTGTTTGATTGTAGCCTCTAGAAATAAAGGAGTACAATGCAAAAGATAGGCTCATGTGTGCTCAAAGTCCTCTTGGATAGCCATCATGAAATGAATAAATTTAAGGTGATCCCAATAAGTTGCAACTAGCTTTGCATCTTTTAAACAAGTTAGTTGAAGATATGTAGTAGGCGATTATTCACATAGGTTAGTGACCTGGTAACAAAAATCAACAATAGATTGATTTGAACGTCATATGTTGAAACTCTCTAAAAAAAATGGTCAATATAAATTTGGGTCTTGATTGGATATTGCAATGATGGATTGTGCGAAAGGATTATAACATTTAGGTAAAAAAAATCTCACGCGGTTTCGAGAGTCCTAAACTTTGGCAATAGGCTGTTGATGGAAGAATTGAGGTATTAATAAACCATAATAAATGTAACAGATATAACATATATAACATTTCATGGTTTAGAACTTTATATTAAATATTACAAATTTAAAGATATATCTTGTGTCACATCATTTCAGATTTTAAATGATACGACACTCTATACATTATTAAATCCAGAAAATAAAATATCTATTATGAAATGGAATGATCTTATTCCACCCAATTTATCATTTAAATTCCAATGATTTTTACATGCTAGTACTACCCTTATAGAAAGGTTGCTAGAACAAAATGCTAAAAGGTCAATTCATAATGATCCAATCTTGAAGATTAGTCATCGACAACTAATAAACTTGTATGAGTTGAATACCTTCTTACTGAAATTAGGATAAAAATCATATTAATCCAACATTGAAAGATTAGTATTGTAATATTAATGGCATCAACAACCAATAAACTTGTATGAATTGGATACCACCTTACTGAAATTAGGATCCAATTGAAGAGTGGCTAACTTCAATCACTCATGCCTCAACAAATTTCATAACAAAGTAGCAAACACATATATATGTCATATGAAGTAACATCAAATTTTACTTTTTGAAACAGGGCACATGTGACAATGTTTTAGAATATCCACAGTATAATTCAAATTTTTGAACATCCATGCACAATGCACTGTTTAATTTCGTTGCAGAGGAGACCATCCTTTCTCCAAAGACAGAGAGCTAAGTTCAATGGGTTTTCTTTTTTCCATTTTAATTTTTTTCTCACCTAACCACATTGCACCAATTGGTAAAATCAAAGGTTTAAACAACAAAGTATGATTGCTTGTAATCAAAAGCCAGTGGGCCCAGGACCCATCATTCAAAGTGGGACCCTGTTCTATCTTTATGCTGACATGGCTGAAAAGGAATTTGGTTGCTTGAAGCATGTGAATGTAAAATTGTAACCGAAGTTGGCAAAAGCCTAAAGACAAAACTGAAAGTGCCTTACAATGTTACATTGCTACGTATTTGGCGTCCACTTGTTCACAAATGATAAGCTCTGGTGTTGCAAGAATGCAAGAAATCATTCTCCAACGGTTTCCATCTTTTCCATGCAAGATTATCTTCCAGCTCTCCTCTCTCTCTCTCTCTCTCTCTCTCTCTCTATATATATATATATATATATAAATATATATACACACACCCATGGCCTGCCCATTTCTTATTCTCTAACATCTACGTATCTCTCACTCTCTTTCTCTCTCTTTCTCTTTCTTTTTCTCTCTCTCTTTCTTTAAGAAATTGCTCTATAGGCTTTGAAAAATAGTATACAAGAAACGATGGCTTGGGATCTTGTGCCTTTCTTGGCCATTGCTCTACTGCAAGTGGGCTATGCAGGATTGAACATCATATCAATGCTTGCCATGCAATCTGGCATGAACCCTCTTATTCTCGTCGTTTACCGGCTAGTTTTTGCAACCATAGCAATCGCTCCTTTTGCATATTTTATGGAGTGGTAACTATAAAAGCTCAAGAGTTGATATTTATTCACCATAGCTTTACTTTAGTCACATTTTGCTTGTTTGGTATGGTGGCGTTTAGACTTTTCAAATAGGAATTTCTTTTTGATTTCTTGAATTGGGCTTGATAAGTAACATATAATTTTTTTTCTAGACAGAAAACCAGTCTTCATTAAAAATCAATTAGAGTTTGGGCTAAGAAAACAACAGAAATGAGCAGAAAACAATATGTTGTATATATCTAGTCAAGTTTTTCATTCTTTTGGGCTTTCCTTAAGTAACTTACCAAAAAAGAAAGAGTTTCCTGGTGGAAAGAGAAAGCATTTCAAAAGAAAAGATCTTTAAAAGGTCCTTGAAGATATTGAAACTTCTAACAACATACAAACAAAAACGATTTCACAGTGCGTTACGCAAAAAAGATAAAAGGCAAGTTACATCTGATGTAACTCTTGCTTAGTATTACATCACTAAAAAACTTTTTATTAGATCACTATCTTGAAAATCACACTATTGAGTTATATGTTTTTTATGTTGTTAACATGCATGCCAAATTTCATGTGAACTAATTTTAATTTACTATTTGATTTATAAATTCATGTTCAGTACATAAATTTAAATTTCAAAGAAAAAAAAAACCCTTAAAATTTTATACATAGATAAGATAGTTATTGATTTGTTATTATTTTGATATTCTACAAGCCTATAAGTTATAGAGAGACAAAATAATTCAATAGTGAAATAGAAAGTTATTGAGTAGTACCATGTCACTTCTTCTTGCTAGTGTTAAGGGCCAGCTAGATAGCTAGCGTCTCATGGTTGCCTTGCGTACCACATGATTAGCACATGGAAGTGGATCCTTCCTGGCTATGCAAATTAGAAACGTATGATTAATATGTTTCACCTAATGCTTTCAACTCCTTTTCTCATACCAATCCTCATCAGGTTTTCCTAAAGTTCTTTAAATTCTCATTGGTGCAGTTCCTCTTTTACATGACCACAAATCTTAGCACTTTACTCTCTCTCTCTCTCTCTCTCTCATATTATATGTTGCATGGGAAGCTTGCATATTTTTTGATTCCTCATTTCTATTTAGCATTCAGTTCACAAGTCTATGCTTGTTTATAGAGGCAGAAGTACTCTGTCAACATTTTCTTTAATGGGCTAATCAAGTGCCAGGACATTTCATATCTTTCTGCATAAGTAAATGCTTGTTCATCATTAACTTTAGAACAATATATTGACATTTCATATTTCCCTGCAGGAAGACGAGACCCAAGATAACAATACCTATTTTGTTCCAGTTATTTTTGTGCTCCTTAACAGGGTAAGTTTTCAATTCTATTCCAAATGTAGGAGATGAAATATTTGTTCAATCTTTGCATAGGTAGATTAAATCTTCTAGTCTTTTTTTGTCTGCATGCCCAACACAAACATTTTAATGTGTACATTTTATCTTCTACTCTTTTGGTTTTCTTTTTACAAATTAAGTTGTCCTAAACTACACTTAAAATGCAGGGGAACTGGAAATATGCTCTTTTACCTTGTAGGTTTAAAACACTCAACCCCAACAATTGGTAGTGCATTAAGTAATACACTTCCAGCATTCACTTTCATCCTCGCTGTCCTTTTCAGGTAGTTTATTCAATTTTGTTTGTTCATGAAAATTAAACTTGGTTTCTTTCTTCCAATTCGTATGAATTGAAAGTTTTTGGCTGATGTTTTTGTAGGCAAGAATCTGTGGGAATTAAGACCAAGCCAGGGCAAGCAAAGGTAATAGGGACAATTATATGTGTAGGTGGAGCCCTTTTATTGTCATTCTACCATGGACACACCATTGGTATAAGTGTACCTAGCATGCACTGGACATATGCTGAGAATATGGAAAAGAATAGTTCCACTTCTAGCAGCCATGGAAACGCCATCATTGGCCCCTTGCTCATAATTGCTAGTTCTCTCTCTTGGTCAGTTTGGTTCATAATCCAAGTAAGTTTAGCTCCAATAATTCTATAAACTGCTCAGATGGATCTAACAAATATCACCCAAGTTTTTCTTTTGGTTGTACTATTGGATCATTTGCCAAGTTCTACTTCAAATATTTGGTATATGGTCCATGGCTCAATCAATTACTGAGATTCATACTTAAAAAGTGAGAATAGTTTTATATTGGTTTGTGTCACATTGCGTGCATGGTTCAAGTGCAAATTTTCAGATCTTGATAACTCCTTGTACTAATTCATTTTATAATTTCAGGCAAGAATGAACAAGATTTTTCCAGCTCCTTATACAGGCACCACATTGATGTGTTTCATGGCCAGCATTGAGTGTGGGATCATTGCCTTATTCGCCAAACACGACATTTCTGCATGGTCGTTGAGCAATCCAATGTGGCTTGTTGCATCTCTCTATGCAGTATGCTTCACTCAATTTGCCAACAATAATTTGCAGTATTAGTGTTTCTTTCTTTTCTTTTATTTCTCTTGGGACAATGAATGCTTATTTCCAGGCCTAGGAAATTCTCTCCAAAGAAAGCTGAGTTGACAAGGCTAACAATTTCACTCACCATAATTGGTGTCAAATATCGTTAAGCTAGTGAGCTCTCCATTTTTATGTTTCAAAACACTTCTAGCAGCCATTTCTATTAGGAGTTTGTACACCAAATTAAGTTGTGAGAGTTCTAAAAAGTTTTTTAGTTAGCCAGATGATGTTTCATACAGCCTATAAATTATCAGTTATTTGAACATTCAAGATAGTTTAAGGCCCTAATTTAATAATCATGCTGATTTCAGGGGATTTTCTGTTCTGCACTAGCATTTGTCATCACTTCCTGGGCTATCCAGGTGAAAGGTCCTCTCTATGTCTCGGTGTTCAGCCCCTTGTTGCTTGTTATCGTGGCTATTTCCAGCTGGGCCCTGCTTCATGAGAAATTATATGTTGGAACGTACGTATAAAAAGAAAAAAAAAAATTACTTACTAATTTGTTATTATTTTGAATTCATTTGAATCTGAGTTTTAATTTCAGCTTGTTGCTTGGTTATTATTATTTTGAATTCATGTTTATAACAAGTTTAATCAGCATATTTTTTTTACTAAACCTATATGTTTAATTCAGTGCTTTAGGGTCTATTCTAATCGTCCTGGGGCTCTTTGCTGTTCTATGGGGGAAGAATAAGGAGATGAAACGGATTAGTGCTATTGAAGAGATAGAAGCAGCAAAGCTAGATGATGCCATGATCCAGAAGGACGACTTGGAACTGCAGGTGATTGCTGATGATGACAATCTTTATGTTACAACAAGAAAGGAGAAGCATCAAGAAAATTAATCCAGTTCGGCATTTATTCAAGAAAAGGAAACAGTTGCACAACATTTCTTGTCACGACTCGTGACTCTCTATTTACTTTGTTGTAAAGGTAATAATGGCTTCCACATTCCATGAGGACTCCAATGAATCTTAAATTGAGAAGTTATTTCTGTAATCCGTGAAATGCATGCTTGTGTTAATGATTTTGAGTTTTCAATGGTGTTGTTGCCTTTGCTGGCTCATGTTTCTGGTTCATAGTAAGGATGATTTGTTTGGCAAAAAAAGGGTAAACACAAAAAAGACAGCTTATGGATACTCCATCCAGTTTTATTACAATTATAATATAACGTTCCAGAGTAGTTTTGTTACTCCACAATAAATATGTTATACAATCAAACATACGGCCAAAGATTTTCAACAGAACAGCATGAAAATGTTAAGGAAAGTAAAATCTACACCAGTCATCACAAATTCAAGAGTTGCCTTGGGTTTACTTTGATGCTCAAGATTGTTACCAAAACACACATTTACATAAGGTGAACTATTTTCCATCTCATTGATTGAATAAGTAAAAAGATACATGTACAAATGGCTACCCCACTTGTAATTTCAAGCACCAAATGGAAAGCATATGATTCACATTAGTTTACTCTGGGTGAGAAGTCCAATAAATCAGCCCACTGCAAGAAACAAAATTTGAGTTAGTGAAAAAACTAGCCAGTAGCACAACATTCTAAACATTACAGTGATGTATAAATATAGCTTCAGAACTGAAAGCAGTGTGATGCACGTGTGTGTGTGTGAGAGAGAGAGAGAAAGAGATGATCATCTTAGACCCACAAGGCAGCAAAACCCTTCTAAGTTATCATGAGTGTGCTCAGAAACGAGTTATCATCAATGTGCTCAAACACGGCGTTGAGTTGCAAGTTGACTGATATTTAGGGTGAAAACAAAGTCATTTAAACCAAAAGGAATTTTTTAACAAGATTAAAATTTAATTCTATTGAAGAAAAAGCCAGCCAGCAAACCTAATTACTGAAAAAATATTCTCAAAACAAAAAATTCTTTGGTAAGCTCCACATGCACCCGGTGGGTTTTGAACCCACAACCTTACCCTCCACCCATTCTTCTTATTCAAGGAAGAAGTGTCCTTTGAACTAGAACTCATTGGCAAATCAATACTCCCAAAGATGCTCTCAAAACTAGGAAAAGCAGAGGGAAAAAATTTGGCTAAAAAGTACTTATACATCACCTAAAAATACATACTTGAAAAGGCAGTACTGATATGGTAATGTGCTCTTAAAGTTGTCCCTTCACATTTATAACTAGGAGAAAAAGTACACAAATAAATCAATCTTAAGCTGAAAGACCTTTTTTTACCTGATCAACACAAACACACATTGCAAGACACCCGCAGTTCCTGTCCACACAGAAGGGCCAGTTGTTACAAGTGAATCTTGTATTAATAGGCCCACTGATGCCGCTAGAGATACAAATGACACAACATATGCGAAGAAAAGCCAAAGTTTCAATCTGTTGCAATAATGGAAGGATTAGCAGCCATCGACCCACTCAAAGAAAAAAGAAGAGGGTGCAATTTCTCATGTCAAATAAATCTAGGAATAATGCAATAGAACAGATACCCACACCACAATGGAGAGATCAGTGCTTCAAAATTATTTATTAAAAAAAAAAATCTAAGGGAGATAATTTTGGTTGAATTTCATCTGATTAAGGCATAAAAATCTTAAAGATGTCTGCACTTTCACCCAACCAATCAGAGGTCAAATCACAGTATACAGATCACTGGCTCATTGCTTAATTTACCTAAGTCAGTCATTGCTTGGTCTGACAGGAGAAAGAAGAGAATTTTTTTATAAATAAAACTTTATGTGGAACAAAAAGAAGAGAATTTTAAACCATCATACTCCAATGACAAAAGTCACATGAAAGATTAAACCCAAAATCATTCCCACATCATTTTTGTTTTATTTAATGCTTATGTAACATGAGTGTACATAAATAAACATCTGATATATATTCTTATAAGTTTATTCACATATCCATACATACTACGAATATGTATTGAAATAATTATATAAAACAATAGGCATAGACATGTGTTTAACTACAATGGACTTTTTTGATAAGTTTTATGGCAATAAAACTACCTCAGGAATATTACAAAGCACAAGATAGCTTAAAGAATTGCTATTAAAGGAATTAGACGCAAAGAGAAATGGAATTCATAAATTCCGTTAAGGTGCCACTGTCATTGAGACCCACAACCATGGACCACCCACAAAGTATTCTAAGAAACAAGAGCTTCAATTACATCTCCGACACTTCCACATTTTCAAAAGTATGAAAATTTCATTCCCTCCACAAAAGCCATATCAAACACAACAGAGAGAAGTTCCACACACCAAATGAGCATTTCCCAAACCAATTCTACCAACCAACTTGTAAATCCATCACTCTACACAGCATAGCCCAGTGTTCTCCAAAGAGACTGAAAACATAGCCCCATAGTTCACAAGCAAACTCACACTACAGTAAGAGAAGATCCCACAACTCCCCACTATGATGGACTTGATCTTGTTTTATCACAAATCTTTTTAAAATCAATGCCAGTATTTTTCCCACATTAAGAACAAACTGAAGTGCCTATCAGGTTTTTTTTTCCCGTTCACTTTCCTTCATTGGCTTCCCTTAATGACTCACTCCCAAGTAACCGGACTACTAGTGGAACTTATTCTTTTTGATAAATAACATTACTAAAAACAGAAAAAAGTGCCACCCAAGTACACTAACTGTATACAGAGGGACACACAGGACAAGAAAGAAAACAAGAAATCTAAAAATAAAAAAATAAAATTCTAGGAAAATCTCAAGGAGGCCAAATAATCTAGGAACCCCAAACATGAAAAGCTCAAAGCATGCTGAACTCCTGTTGGCAAGGGTTGTCTGGTCAGCATAAAATAGCCTCATTGGGAATGCAAGTTCACATTGCAAGATATGGAAAGGCAGAATAATAGAATTTTTGACAGTGTTAAGAAGTCTATATCAAGATCAAGTATGCTTTTTTGTGTTCTTTGTTTGAACATAACCTTGTTATTGGCAGGGTATCTTGTATTTCCTTTGTACAGTTTGTGGATTTCTCAAACCTTATATTGTAATTAATTGTATTTGATTTCTTATTTCATCAATAAAATTTGTAAGTGAATAAACACCACTAACACTAACTATTTTTCCTCTACACATTTTTTTAATTTTCTAGAACTTCATAATTCTTAAAAGCATTTTCTATATACCTATAGTGTACTAAGGTCATAACCCATTATTTGTGTTTATCTTACTTGTCAAAAAATAACATCTTTCTTGATTTCTCCATGTAATTGATGAGGTTATGCACTTCCAAAACAATATGCATAATTCACTTGATTGGACAAGTTATGATTCTTAGGTACTATGAAAGAATCTTAAGGTATGGATTTATCTTCATTTCTTTCAGCTTTTCCAACTTCATTTGAACATGAAAAAACGAGACTTCAACAAGGGAACATACTCAAGAACGTTTTTATGAGATCATTTGGAAATTTTTTGACCTCTACAAGATACGTAGTTTTCCAAAAGAATTGATTATAAAAAATAATAAAATCTAAAAAATATATGAATAAATTGGACCATTTGCTAGTATGCATTTTTATAGCTAATATATGCAACTATTCAACAAATAAAAGCCCCAGATGCATTAAAAGCCTGCACCCCCTCCTAACTCCTAATTACAAAATCTTATTACATAATGTACAACCAGGTACTAAATAACGATGTTCTGTGTTTATATGTGTGCATGCATGCACTAACGGACCTAACAATTAAGGTCCCCTAATTGACCCCATATTCTCATGAAGAGTGACTGTTGAATTTCAACTGTCTGCCTAACAACAACCCTCCTAAATTCTGTACTTGAGATTGGTTGCCCAACAATTGAGACAATTTTTATGAAATGGATGGAGTTTGCACTCTCGCACCTTCGAATTTCCAAGGACAAATGCCTCAGCAACCCATATCCAAAGCCTGCTCTTATTCCTCCTACTTTTAACCTTTCTAATCCCTTTAAAAAAACTAATCCACACTCAAGTAAAATGTCTAGCTGACTCTCACCACACACAATTGAGTCTTTGTCTTCAGCATTCGAATTTCTAGATTAGCATTCAACCAATATAATTAAACTTCCATCAATCGGTAAAACCTAGACACTACCTTGAAAAATCAGCAGTACATTTGTTGCCCGTATTCAAAATCTTCATTACACATCACCACTACTTCAAGAACACATATTCTAAAAAACCAATACCAATTTCTTTTAAATTTACAATAATTTTTTTCATTGCATGTAACTAGTATGGGTATGGACCACTGCATCAAGTCCCCAGATTCTTTTTATTATTATTATAAGTAATCATCAAATTTGTTAATGAAACAGGTTACGCATGCTCATGAAGATGAACACTTATGAACAAAAAAGAAAATGAGTCAACGAACCCCAAAATTCTAAAAGACCCAAAACAATTTTTACATTCCTTTATGATAAATCTTAGTGCAATTAGCTATTATAGACATGAAATCTTAAATTTCTGGCCAATAGTACCACAACATTGTTTATCGGTGCTCTCATTTTGATGTTTAACATCATTATATAGCATTCAGATTGAACTTCAAAATTCAATGACACATTTGAACTCGGATTGAAATATCAATGACAATTCTCGAGCAAAAAAATCACAAAATCCAAAAATAGACAAATAATAAACAGAGAGAGAGAGAGAAATTACAGACCTCCACTCGCCTTCTTCGTAGGGAGAGTAATCGATGTCTTCTTTCCTAACGCAATTGAACATCAGAGCCGCAAAAGAAGCAAAAAATCCTACGAAACCAACGACAACAAACAATCGAATCAAACCAAACCCTAATTAACACAATCGATATAATTACACAGAAACCAACAAAAAAAAAAGAGAGAGACTGACCAGGAAGGTAGTGGACGAAGGAGACCGAGACGGAGCTGCAAACGACGGCGTCCACCCAGAACCACCACCCGGCGCCGAATACGGCGCCCGCCACTCCTGGCCCGAATATTGCCCACAGCTCCGACAAATCCATTTCTGCGACTTTTGGAGCGATAAGAATTGTTGGATTTTGTTTGTTACTTTTTAAGAGCTGAGCTGATCCACTTCCAAGCCTAATGTGATGAATACTGAGAATTTGCTGCACTTCCTTCCCAGTATTCTATCCTTTCTTTTCTACTGTTATTTCTGTTTTCCTCTGTATTCCATTTTTATCTTTACCTTATATATATTTTGTCCTAGTAAAATAATAAATAAATAGCAGCCTCATCGCTCTTTTTTATTTTGAGATTAATGTAATTTTTCAATTTAAATTTATTTATTGTTAACGAGATTTTGAGATTAATGTAATTTTTCAATTTAAATTTATTTATTGTTAACGAGGTTATATAGGAAATAAATTTTAAAAAATTAAAGGTATGTTTGGTAACTGTTTTTCTCTTTATTTTCTGTTTCTAAAAGTAATTTTTTATTTTTGAGACTAAGGTTCCGTTTGAGAAGGGAATGAAATGAAATGGAATTGAATAAAAGGAATATTTTTAGAATATTCTTCCCTCCTCTTATTTGAGAGTTTTAACGGAGGGAATGGAATGTCTATTCCCTCGTTTGGGAGTTTAAGTAGGAGGGAATGCTCATTCCTCCATTTTCCCTCAAAATCTCAAATTTTTGTTCCCCTCAAAATTAGGAGGAATAGGAGGAAATGAATTTAAGTTTAATGAAATTTTTGTTAAAATCCCTAAAATACCCCTTTAATATCAACCTTTTTTTTCTCATTCAGCCGTAAGAAAAATAAAACTATAATTCTTGCACAATATTGTCCGTCCTCTACAAAGTGAAGCTGCTGCCGCTGGTCTTCTTTTTTTTTTCTTTTTTTTTTGTCTACTGCAATTTTCAGATATTGCTCAAAATAAGTATGTTTATCTTTTTCTTTTTCTTTTCGATTGTTTGCTAGTCTTTTTTTTATTTTTATTTTATGAACTATTTGCTAATGATTCATGAGAGTGATATATAGTGTTTTTGTACACCTAAAAACCAAAACAAACTACATTTTGTACAACTAAAAACCTTGAAAGTGAAAAGAAGCGAAAAAACCTTGAAAGTGAAAAGAAACGAAAACTATTGTTACCTGTACAGCTAAAAAAAAATTGTATTTAGAAATTTGAAAGTGAGAATTGTTGGAAAACTGCTGTAGAACTGCTGTGAATTTGAAACTGAGAATCGCTAGAGAACTCAAATTTTCTTTTTACTCTGTTTCCTCTTTGATTCTTCTATTATTTATGAAGCAAGTGGTGTGTTACGTACACTTGCAGTTTTAAGTCAACCATCCAATTAGTTAATAGCTCCAAGGCTTCACCATGTGTATGGTTAAGAGGAAATGTCTACAAAAGCTAGTGTACAAGTTTAGACAAAAGATAGGTGTGTGGTTAAGAAAAAAGCAAGAGTAAAAAATAATTTAAATGAGAAGAAACTGGAAAGTAATGCACTGTTGCAGAAAATCATACACTGAGTTAGCATAGAAATTTTTTTTTTTACTATTAATGCTGAACATGAAAATGATTCAGCCTAGAATCGAGTAACATGACTCTGCCCAAATTCAAATCAAGGCATTTCATTGAATATATTCTTAACCAAAAATAATTCAAACAAATTTATTGCCCACTACTTATTCATGAAATCACAACAGAATTCTTGCAATGCAAATAACAAAACTAATATCAGACCAAGATAGTTCCCTTTTCTATCCATCAATCTATGTTATAATTTATCAACGTCAATTCCCTTTCTGTCTAAACAAAATATATACATAATATATTTTATGCATTTGTTTACAACTTATTAAGATGTTAAAGCTAGTGTACAAGAACAGGTGTGTGGTTAAGAAAAAAACAAGAGTAACAAAAAATTTAAAATGAGAAGAAAATAAAATGAAAAGTATTTTAATTAAAATAATAGTAGTTTAGAACTTTAATAAGTTGGAGTAGATTATTTTTAATATAAATTTTTTTATGCCTGAAGCCTACATATTTTTTATGGAAAATCCAACATATAAAGAGACGTTCTTTGGTTGCCCAGATCATGAGCGCAAATGTATCTTATTGACACTGATGTCTAGGCCTAAAAATTAAAAAAGTGTGGGATTTTTTGGCCAACCTTAGTTTTGGAATGGATTATGTTATTTTGTTTTGTTTTGGCATGACTCATTACCGGAGTTTTTTTTTTTTAAAGATATTTGTTTGCATTGTTAGAAAATATTTATTTTGTTGAGAATAAATATGTAATGCGTGAATTGCTTTACAATATAGAAATATACATAACTTGTTTTTTTAGCTACAATAATTTTTTTTTCCTTAATGAAATTGGGAGATGGAGATGTATTAAATTATCAAATCCATTGTAAAGCATACTAGCCAAAAAAGATCCAATCTAAAACTAGCAACCCCTAAAAAAAATTTGCAAATTGAAATAAAGAAATTGTACTATTGTTAATTTTTCATGCCATTATCTTCATCTATTAAATTATTGATTAGCGTGATACAATCTATTCACCTTAACAAAACAATATTGTAATTCAATAATCTAACATAGACCCAATTGTGGCTAACTAGTTTCACATCATCCACTAAATACTAAGCATTTCAAAGCAATTATAAGTTCTCATTTATTATTTTTTATGTTCTTTAAAATGAGGGGTATAATAGTAATGTTATTATAAAATGATTCCATTCCATTCCTTCTAATGTCACTCTCAAACGGTGTTACTTACTTTCCATTCCATTCCATTCATTTATTTTATAACATCCAAACAAGATTTTTAAATCACATTCCATTCCATTCCTTTCCCTACTAAATCCATTCCATTCTATTCCATTCCATTCCATTCCTTTAATGATCATTCCATTCCATTCCATTCCTTTAATGATCATTTCATTCTATTCCATTTCATTCCTTTATAAACTCCCAAACCGACCCTAAGGCTCCATTTGGGAGGAGGGAATAGAATGAAATGAAAAAGAATAAAAAAAATAATTTTAGAATATTCTTCCCTTTTCTTGTTTGGGAGTTTTAATGGACGGAATAGAAAGTTCATTCCCTTGTTTGGAAGTTTAAGTGAGAATAAATGGAATTGGTAGGAGGAAACACTCATTTCTCTCTATTCCCTTAAAAATCTCAAATTTTTATTCCCCTGAAATTAGGAGGAATTGGAGGGAATGGAATTAGATTTAATGATTTTTTTACTAAAACTTCCAAAATACCCTTATATATTCAACCCTTTATTTTAAAATAGAGGTTTAATAGTAATATTGTCATAAAATGATTCCATTCCATTTTCTCCATGATACTCCAAAACTGGATTACTTACATTCCATTCATTTTCATTCTTTTTCATTCATTTATTTTAAAATATCCAATCAAGGTTACTTAATTCCATTTCATTCCATTATTTTCCCTTACTTAAATACATTTCATTCCATTCCATTCCATTCCTTTATGTCCATCTTATTCCATTCCATTTCATTCCCTCATGAACTCCCAAGCAGAGCCTAAGGCTTTCGCTTGGGATGAGGGAATGGAATGGAAATAAATGAAAAGAATCATTTTATAATATTCTTCCCTTCACTTGTTTTGGAGTTTTAACGGATAGAATGGAAAGCTCATTCCTTTGTTTGGGAGTTTAAGTAGGAGAGAATGAAATTGGTAGGAAGGAACACTCATTCCTCTCTATTCCCTTAAAATTTCAAATTTTCATTCCCCTCAAAACTGAGAAGAATGAGAGGGAATGAAATTAGATTTAATGATTTTTTACCAAAATTCCCAAAATACCCCTGTATATTCAATTCTTTATTTTAAAATAGGGGTCTAATAGTAATATTGTCATAAAATGATTACATTCCATTCCCTCCATGTTACTCCCAAATAAGATTATTTACATTCCATTCATTTTCATTCATTTTTATTCGTTTATTTTAAAACATCCAATCAAGGTTACTTAATTCCATTCTATTCCATTATTTGTCATTCATTTTCCTTACTTAAATGCATTCCATTCATTTCCATTCTCTTATGATTATTCTATTCTATTATATTCTCTTCCCTTATGAACTCCCAAGCGGAGCCTAAAAAACTTGTTTGGTAATCCAAAATAGACAGAAAACAAAAACTGTTATCAAAACTCAATTTTTAAAGGAAACTAAAAACATACAAAAAATTGTTTTTAGTTTCTAATTTTTAAAAGTCAGTATTTAATTTAATGAACTTGTCTCATTTAATGAGTTAGTATTAGAATTCAAATTCTAGTAACAACATATTTTATTATTTACTATTTTTTTCTTAAAAAAAAAACTATATTTTTAATTTCAACTAACCAAACATGTTTTTTATTTTAAAAATACAAGAAAATTGTTTTTTCTTTATATTCCCAAAAACAAGTTTTTGAAAATAGAAAATAAAAACTGTTACCAAATATAACCTAAAATTTAGGATTTAAAATGAAATAAACTGCTAGTATAATGTTTGCTACTTTTTAGGAAAAAATTTATCAAATGTGTGTGAGATATATTTAAAGAGAGGTGCTACGTCCACAACATTTTTACAATATTTTCACAACAAATCATAGGTGATTAGTTGTTATTGGTTCAAATTTAAATCTAACACTAAGATTACTTTTTTGCCCTAACAATAACAACCAGTAACAATCTACCACATAGAATTTGTTGTAAAAATGTTGTGAAAATGTTGTTGTGGGTACCTAAGGCATGCTCAGGCATGCTTGGCAACGTCCTTGGCTGTCCTCGGCATGCTTTGCAACGCACAGAGATGCTTGGTGGTACACTACTCTCTTTGCTTCACAGCTTATAAGGTAGAAAGTGGGGGGATTTTCTTTCGATGTGGGACGCCTAGGTTGCAAAGCATGCCAAGGTCGGCCAAGGACGTTGCAAGCATGTCGAGAACGTTGCAAAGCATGCTGAGGACGGCCAAGGACGTTGCTTGAATGCCTAGGACGTTGCCAAGCATGCCGCCCTTTTATTGTGGGTACCTAAGGCATGCTCAGGCATGCTTGGCAATGTCCTAGGCATTCAAGCAATGTCCTTGGCCGTCCTTGGCATGCTTTGCAACGTCCTCGGCTGGCCTCGGCATACTTTGCAACCTAGGCGTCCCACATCGAAAGAAACCCCCCCCACTTTCTGCCTTATAAGCTGTGAAGTAAAGGGAGTAGTGTACCACCAAGCATCTCTGTGATCACAAGAGGCTTGGTGGTACACTACTCCCTTTGCTTCACAGCTTATAAGGCAGAAAGTGGGGGGATTTTCTTTCGATGTGGGATGCCTAGGTTACAAAGCATGCCGAGGTCGGCCAAGGACGTTGCAAGCATGCCAAGGACGTTGCAAAGCATGTCGAGGACGGCCAAGGACGTTACTTGAATGCCTAGGACGTTGCCAAGCATACCTGAGCATGTCTTAGGTACCCACAGTTGTAGACATATCATTTCTCATATTTAAATAGAGAGTATGCTAATTTTTAAGAAAAAAATTCTCTAATAGTTTTTTTTTTTTTTTAATTTCGTTGAATTACAATTTTAACCCCATTTTTTATTTTGTAAGAATACAGATTATTTAATTAGATTAGAGGTTTTTTTGACATTTTTAGAAATCATAACTAACTTTCTGAATCCTCTCAATAGATGGAGATAAACCTTTAAATATAATTCATTAAAAAAAAAAAAACTCTAAATGTAATTGAGATTGGGATTGTCTAAAATAGCCTTATGTTTTATTTTAGAGATTATAACAATTTTTGAATTAGTTTATTTTATTTTATTTTGAACAAAAATTAAACTTAAGCTTGAGCTTATGAAAGTGTTAGATTAGCCATTTAAGCTCGATTAGTTTCCTTACCAAATAAACTTGAGTTTATTAATAAGTTACGTCAACCAAATATAACAATCTTTGGTTTGTTTTTCTCTAAATATGGAGTCATATATTATATTAAAGTTGAAGTGCAATTAAAATCTAAATCAAGTTAAAATTAACTTTATTCTATATAAAAATAAATAAAAGTCCAAGTTATGTCGAAATTTTTTTTTCTTAATTTGGGTTATGTGTGAGCCTTTTCCCCAATGTGACTGGTTAGGCCCTCAATTTAGTTATATGAAGCGGGTAATGAGATTCTTACAATGGGAAGACCTCCTGAGGCCAATCTGGCAGCCCAAATGAAAGAGTTTATGGTCCAGCCCATATCCTCCTACCCCTTTTATGTATCCCCCCAGGAGTCCTAGGCTTAATGGTGAGTTACTCCTCTTTTGTCGTTCCTCACAATGTTCACTCATGTGTCTCTCGCCCTGAATTTTTTCAACCTCCTTTCTCACTCCTTCGGCCTCTATTTATAGACTTCCTATTAGTGAGATTGTTATGATGATGGAGAGGCTTTTTAGGTAAGTGGGACCCCTTTTGGGACATATTCCTGATTAGATGGGGCTCACTTCTCAAGACATATGTGACAGTCTTGAAACTTACACCTGCTGCCAATTAGTTATCGACAAGCGATTTCCCCCAAAACATTACCGTTGCCTAATAGTCGTGTCCCTGATATGTAGCAGATTTTTGGACCGATGTGTCCTACTACCTATTACTGGGCTCAAGGTTCTCGGAATTTTGAGGTTGATGGGCTGGGCCTCTATATCACGCCCGTGCAATGGACTGGACCTCTATATCATGCCTGTACAATGGATTGAGCCTCTATATCATGCTCGTACAAGTTCCAACCGTGAAACCTAAGAAGACTACAATAATAACTAGCATTTAAACATTGCTTTGGGATTCGGTAGTTTTAACTTTTAAATATCTATAATTTATATATTTATTTATCTTCCCGTGTTTCATGAGGTTGTGCGGCAACATAAGAAATTATTATTTATGTTATCACCTAAGTAGGTCATAATAAGTAGCTTATCACAAGTTTTAACTAGCTACTATTGCCAGTTGTTAAATACTAGCCCCTCGTTTGGGAGGAGAGAAATGAATGAAGTGGAAATGAATGAAAAAAAATAATTTTAGAATATTATTTCATTTCCTTGTTTTGAAGTTTTAATGAAGATAATAAAAGTCCATTTACTTATTTGGGAGTTTAAGTGAGAGGGAATTGAATGGTTAGGGGGACTTATTTCTCTCTATTCCCTCAAAATCTCAATTTGTCATTCCCTCCAAAATTGTGAGCAATTGGAGGGTATGAAATTAAATTTAATGAATTTTTTACTAAATTCCTAAAATACTCCTATATATTTAGCTAATTATTTTAAAATAGAGGTCTAATAATAATATTGTCATAAAATGATTTAATTCATTTCCCTCTATGTTACTCCAAAACAAAGTTACTTACCTTTCATTCATTTATTTCAAAATATTAAAGTAAGGTTACTTAATTCCAATTCATTTCATTTCATTCCCTTCCCTTACTTAAGTACATTTCATTCATTTTAATTCATTTATGATCATTTTATTCTATTCCATTCTATGAACTCTTAAACGAAACCTAGATTATTCTGTCTCTAGCCTCTAAGTAGCTTGATAAATAATTTTTAAAACTATCACGTACAACTATCTCAAAAAAAAAAAAAAAAAAAAAAAAAAAAAAAAACTATCGTGTACAAGTTAACCTAACAAAATGTATTTATTAGTTTTTTAGTATGAAACTAACTTCTTTAATTCTAAAATACACTAAATTTAGCTCCACCCCAAAAAAAAAAAAAAAAAAAAAAAAAACTTTATAGTAATTTCTTTTACGGGCTTCTACCTTTATGAGTGTTTGGAACGCTAAATGATATTCACAAGTTAAAAAGTCTTGCTAAACTAGAAGTAGTTAAAATTGATAAAATAGTATTTGCATGTTTCAAAACCAAAGTATATGCATTTCATTCGAAACCCAATATGTTCTAGTTCTAATGTTTTTTCTTAAACATGACAAAAAAAAAAATGTTTAAATGGTAATTTGACGTGTTTCAAAACCTAACTAAAATAAATATTTTTATTTAATTACCAATTTCAATTCTATAACAACACAAAATATCTCAAAAATAAGCTCAACCACATAAGAATACTTGCGTTTTAAAAAAAATAAAATAAATAAACATTAAAAATAATCACAACTTATAAAAAAATTATTGGGTTCCAGTTAGTTTAATTGGTAAAATCTCTGATGGTTGAATAAGAGATCTAGGGTTTAATCTTTACCTACACAAAAAAACCGATTGGTGTCTTCGTCATAGTTTGAAACTCTCTCAAAAAAAAAAAAAAAAAAAAACCTATAAAAAACTAAAAGCATTAGACCACACACATAGCAATTGCATGAGGCAACTAATAAGAGTAACAACAATAACTAGCCCTTCTTAAAAAAATGCAATATATTTTAAAGTTGTAATTGGAAATTTCTAAAAAAAAAAAGAAAGAAGAAGTTTTAATTGGAAGTACTTATAGTTTAAGTATTAAATGTTTGTCATTATTTGTTTATCCTTTTATTCTTTTTTTTTAAATTATTATTGTGGGGCCTGGCCCAGAAAATAATGGGCTATTCCAAATTCAGGCCCGTCCGAGGAGCGTCCTGCCCGAAGAGAAACCACGTATGAAGCATTACTCAATCCCGATAAACGCAAGGAATCCTGTCCGAGGAGTAAATCCTCCTCGGACATCACGAAGCCCAGACGAGGAACTCTCCCCAGCCACTTCAGTTCATCCTCCCAACATATAAAATGAATAAAATCCAAAATAGCCCATGGAGAGCTACCACCACATTAATTGCGCCCCAACCACCCTCTTGGCCGCATTAATGAGGAAATGACTCCTGAACAGTACCGCCTTGGCCTCTGCAACTCACATGAGGAGAGATGAAGGCGTCTGATGGAACAGCCACTCAAGTAGGTGCTTAGATAGTCAACAAGTGTAGGGTTGAGATGAGAGAAGGAAACTATATAATGTAGTGGAGTCCCTTAGAGAGGGGGACGAAAAATTCTGTATGAGGAACTAAAGAAATAAACTTATACGTGAGAGATCCATTCTGGTGTTTTTATTTTCTGCAACAATGCTGCCCATGCATCAGACCGAATAGACTCACTGAGACCAAGTTCTTTGACCCATCCTCTACAAATATTCATTGTGGGTTGCGCTTTGGGCCAGGACTTGATCAATCGAATTTGGGCCAGGAAAATCGTGCAACTACAATTGGCGCCGTCTGTGGGAAGAACTAGAGCATCAGTTAGCACAACAGTCAAGCATGGCAGAACTAGGTCCGCACCAGGAGAATCCTCACGAGGCTGATTCCCAACAGACACAACCCGCCGAGTCCCAGAGGCAAAATAACCCCGTCAACCCAGGCCATGGGGGAAATCGCGAGGGAAGTGTGCATATTATCCGGACAAGCCAGAGTCACACTCAGATAGGTAGTCACGTGTCCCAGAAGCGAAATAGTCACCAGGCCATGCAGAGAGAGATAGATGATCTGAAAAGGAAGCTACGACGAGCACAGCGAAGGCGATCTCCTTCAGACTCAGACAAGTCCTCTAATGCGGAGGATGTGAGTTACCGACGGAGGTCAAGGATCCCCCCCAAGTGAAACCTTTACCTACGAAAAGGAACCACGCCCTGTGCGGAAGTATGAGAGCACATCTAGTAAGGGTTCGGGAAACGATGCCATGAAGAAGGCGTTGGATCAGGTTTCAAGGTCCCCCTTCACGTATAGAATTGAAGGGGCTGAGCTGCCTCGACGGTTCAACTAACCAGCATTCGCCATCTATAGCGGTCGATCAGACCCGGTAGAGCATGTGAGTCAAATTAACCAAAAGATGGCAATCTACTCGCAAAATGAGGCCCTTATGTGCAAAATCTTCCCGTCCAGTTTGGGATCAATGGCGATGAGGTGGTTCAACGGCCTGAAGACAAATTCCATAAGCTCTTACAAGCAGCTCACTCGGGATTTCTGCTCTCGCTTTATCACCAACACCAGAGTCCCCAGGCCCCTCGGTTCGCTATTGTCCTTGTCCATGCACGAGGGAGAAACTCTGAAAGCGTACTCCGATAGATACTGGGAAGTATATAATAACCTGGATGATAACCACGATGCTGTCGCTATCAGCACATTCAAGAGCGGCCTCCCCACCGACCATGGCTTAAGGAAGTCCCTCACTGGTAAACCAGTTGCCAACGTTGATCAGTTGAGGGATAGGATAGACAAGTACAAAAGAGTGGAGGAAGATCAGCTGCAAGGGAGGGGGAAGGAGAAGGTTATCCACCCCAAAGCAAATGATTTCAGGTCGGAACGGCACAATCATGGTCAGCCGAGGAGAGATTTTTCGCGACAGGTTGGGCAGAGTAGCCCGTAAACAGTGAATGCCATATTCAGAGAGCCCGTACAACAGGTACTGGAGAAAGTAAGAGATGAACCCTATTTCAGGTGGCCGGGAAAGATGGCTGGAGAACCTTCCAAACGTAACCAGAACTTGTACTGCCACTATCATCAAGACCATGGGCACACTACCGAGGACTGCAGGAATCTGTGGAATCATCTGGATCAGTTGGTCCGAGAAGGAAAGTTACGTCACCTGCTGCACCCATCGAGTGGCCACACCAGCCAAGCAACACAAGAACCTCAAAAGGACGTGACCTTAAGACCACCCACCGGGACGATACATGTCATCTTCGCTGCACCAGGAAGAACGGGACCACCCATCCCCAGGGTGTTAGCTGTTGATCGGCTCCCCTCCGGGAGCAGGCAGAGGGAACACAAAAGGTCAAAAAAGGGAAGCTCTTTGATACTGAGGTTCTCGGATGAGGATAAGAGAGGAACTATTCAACCTCACGATGATGCCTTGGTGGTCACTCTGAGGATTGGGGGCTTTGACGTGAAAAGGGTGTTGGTGGATTCGGGAAGTGCAGTAGAGATAATGTACCCTGATCTATATAAGGGGCTGAACCTGAAGCCAGAAGATTTGGCAGTTTACGACTCCCCCCTTCTTAGCTTCGAGGGAAGAATGGTTACGCCAAAGGGACAAATCCGACTACCCGTACAGACTGGGGCGGAGGTGGTGGAAGTGAATTTTATCGTCGTCGACGCTTACTCACCCTACACCGCGATAGTCGTCAGGCCATGGATCCACGCCCTGGAAGCCGTAACCTCCACACTTCATCAGAAGGTGAAATACCCATCCAAAGGACAAGTGGAAGAGATCCGAGGAGATTAGTCCGTATCCAAGCAGTGTATGGTGGCCGCCGTCTTACAACGGCCCCATGCCGAGTCCTCGGCCCCTGAAAGTTTATAGCAATCAGCCGCCTCGGCAGAGCAAAACGACGGACTGGCCGAGGAGATAGGGTGTGAAAGTTTAGATAAAATCGCTGTCAACGACGACCCGGAGAAGTTCTTTCTGGTCGGCTCGGAATTGCCCTCTCAAGAAAAGGAGGAACTGGTCGGATTTCTTAGAGAAAATGTCGACGTGTTCGCATGGGACGCCTACGATGCCTCGGGCGTCGATCCTATCTTTATTTGTCACCACCTGAACGTCAACCCCTCTTTCACTCCGAAGAAGCAGCCACCCCGACGCCCTTCAAAGGAACATGCTAGTGCCGTAAAAGACGAAGTGGCAAAGCTAAAAAGAGCGGGGGCTATCAAAGAGGTCTTTTACCCAGAGTGGCTGGCAAACACTGTGGTGGTAAAGAAGAAGACAGTGAAATGGAGGGTCTGCGTAGACTTCACGGACCTGAACAAGGCATGCCCAAAGGACCCATTCCCCCTACCCCGAATTGATCGATTGGTGGATGCAACCGTGGGGCACCCTCGAATGAGCTTCCTGGACGCCTTCCAAGGCTATCATCAGATACCCCTTGCGCTAGAGGACCAAGAGAAAACGGCTTTCATGACGCCCATCGGAAACTATCATTACAAGGTGATGCCGTTTGGGCTAAAGAACGCAGGCTCAACCTACCAAAGAATGATGACTCGGATGTTTGAACCACAACTGGGCAAGATCATTGAGGTTTATATAGATGATATGGTCGTCAAGAGTAGAAGGGCGTCCGAGCACGTGAAGGACCTCGGAACAATCTTCACCATATTAAGGGAGCACCGGTTGCGGCTGAATGCCTCCAAATGTTCATTCGGGGTCGGGTCTGGGAAATTCCTAGGGTATATGGTCACCCACAGGGGAATAGAAGTAAGTCCCGATCAAATCAAAGCCATTAACAGCCTACAGGCTCCTCGGAATCCGAAGGAAGTACAGAAGCTCACTGGTATGATTGCGGCATTGAACCGGTTCATATCGAGATCGGCGGATCGATGTCGGCCTTTCTACCTCCTGATAAACAAGTGGAAAGAGTTTGCATGGTCGGAGGATTGCGTTCAGGCTTTCCAGCAACTTAAAGACTACTTGTCCCGACCACCCATCATGTCCAGCCCTGAAGCAGATGAGGTGCTGTTTGCCTACATCGCCGTAGCTCCCCACGCTGTAAGCCTGGTACTGATACGGGATGATAATGGGGTGCAGCGACCGGTGTACTATGTGAGCAAATCACTACATGAGGCCGATGTGCGATACCTACCTTTAGAAAAGGTAATTCTGGCAATAGTGCATGCAACCCGAAAACTTCCTCATTACTTTCAGGCGCACACGGTCATCGTTCTTACTCAGCTTCCCCTCCGAGCAGTGCTTCGAAGCACTGACTATACAGGAAGGATCGCCATGTGGAGTGCGCTCTTGGGAGCCTTTGATAAAAAATATATGCCCATATCCTCCATCAAGGGGTAGGTCCTCGCAGACTTAGTAGCGGAGTTTGCTGAGCCCTCCATAGAAACAATAACCGAGAAGAGGGACATGGATGGGAAGTCGGTTGGTGCGATTTCAACAGGGAGGAACACGCATTGGAGGGTCTACGTAGATGGCGCAGCCAACCAGAGGGGGTCAGGAGTTGGGATAGTTTTAATATCCCCGGACGGTGCCGCCATTGAAAAATCATTAAGGCTCAGATTCTCGGCTACGAACAATGAAGCCGAATACGAAGCCTTACTTCAAGGGATGACGATGGTTCAAAGGTTGGGCGGAAGAATAATAGAAGCGTTCTCGGACTCCAGACTGGTAGTCGGACAGGTGATGGGTGAGCTGGAAGCCCGGGATACTAGGATGCAAGAGTATCTGGGACGAGTCAAGCGGCTGCAGACGAATTTTGAGTCCTTCAATCTGACACACATTTCCAGGAGTGTCAACACCCATGCGGACTCGCTGGCCACTCTCGCCACGTCCTCGGCACATAATCTGCCGCGAGTGATCCTGGTTGAAGATCTAGCCTAGGCAAGTCCCATCAGTAGAGGCCCTGCCAGAGTCCATCAGATCAGAAAGAGTCACAGCTGGATGGATCCCATAAAGAACTTCCTTCAAAACGACGTCCTGCTGGAAGAAAAATTGGAAGCCGAGAAGATACGAAGGAATGCTCCTCGATTTTGGCTGTCAGAGGACCAAAAACTATATCGGCGCTCCTATTCTGGACCGTACCTACTCTGCGTACACCCAGAAGAATCCGAATCTCTGCTTGAGGAGTTACACGATGGGATTTGTGGAAGTCATACCGGAGGGAGATCGCTGGCGCACAGGGCACTTACCCAGGGGTACTGGTGGCCGAACATGTAGAGAGAGGCCCAAGAATACGCTAAGAAGTGCGATCAGTGCCAAAGATTCACCCCGAATATCCACCAACCCGGAGGAGTTCTCAACCCCCTCTCGAGTCCATGGCCGTTCGCACAATGGGGCCTTGATCTAGTTGGACCCTTCCCCAAGGCCGCAGGGAACAAGCGATACATAATAGTCGGAATGGACTACTTCACTAAATGGGTGGAGGCTGAACCATTGGCCAACATTAGGGACGTAGACGCCCAAAAATTCATCTGGAAGAACATCATCACCCGCTTCGGGACCCCGCGTATACTCATTTCCGACAATGGTCTGCAGTTCGACAGTAAAAACTTTAGGGAGTATTGCCGCGAGTTTGGAATCATCAACCGATATTCCACCCCCGCCTACCCTCAGGGAAATGGACAGGTCGAAGCCGTGAACAAGGTCATAGTGAACGGACTAAAGAAGAGGTTGGACGAGGCAAAGGGGAGATGGGTAGAAGAACTCCCCCATGTCTTATGGACTTATCGGACGACGCCACGATGATCGACCGGAGAGACCCCCTTCTCGATGACTTACGGGGCTAAGGCCGTGCTCCCGATTGAGAACAACTTTCCCACACTCAGGTCTAGATCGTTTACCCCAAGCGATAACGACGAGTTATTGGAACGGAGTCTGGACCTAACCGAAGAAAGAAGGGAAAAAGCGATGATTCATGTGGCCTATTATCACCAGAAGCTGAGACAAGGGTATGATGCTAACGTCAAACCACGGCCTCTGGGGCCAGGTGATCTCGTAATGAGGAAGATTCTTGGCAGCGCAAAGAACCCCTCTTGGGGCAAGTTGGGGCCCAATTGGGAAGGACCATACCGTGTCACATCCGTGGTCGGAATAGGCGTCTACTACCTAGAAGATTTAGATGAAAAAACTGTACCTCGACCATGGAATGTAAATAACCTCAGAAGATATTATTATTAATGAGAATGGCTTAGCATACGTTTTCTTTCATGATTATCCGCTGCTTGCTGGGCTACTGACAACTATTCATAGTTTTAAACAGAACCCAAGTCCTGCATGGCTCCTCGGACCACAGACTTGGGGGAAATTATTACTCATAAGTTTTAAACAGAACCTAGTCCTGCATGGCTCCACGGACCACAGACTAAGGGGAAATTAATACTTAAGGCAACTATTCATAGTTTTAAATAGAACCCAAGTCCTGCATGGCTCCTCGGACCACAGATTTGGGGGAAATTATTACTCATAAGTTTTAAACAGAACCTAGTCCTGCATAGCTCCACGGACCACAGACTAAGGGGAAATTAATACTTAAGGCAACTATTCATAGTTTTAAACAGAACCCAAGTCCTGCATGGCTCCTCGGACCACAGACTTGGGGGAAATTATTACTCATAAGTTTTAAACAGAACCTAGTCCTGCATGGCTTCACGGACCACAGACTAAGGGGAAATTAATACTTAAGGCAACTATTCATAGTTTTAAACAGAACCCAAGTCCTACATGGCTCCTCGGACCACAGACTTGGGGGAAATTATTACTTATGGTAGATTGAGAGATCATTACTTAAAGGAAACCATTTTAATACGTGCGCGCAGTCTGGCACCATCGCAACCCTCAGATGCGCAGCCCAAAAACCCATTTTAACTTGACCGTTTATCTGTATTTACATAGTTGCAAATGTTTAAAGAAGAACGCTACTGACGTGCATCCATAGTAAGCAAAACGAAATTTTATATTAATATTCCGAGTACATTAGAAGGAGAGGTCCTTACAAAAGAGCGGGAAAATAGGACGACTCTCGGTCAAAAAAGGAAAGAGTACAAAAATCAAAAGCCTAGAAGGCTAAGCCTCAGCAGGAGGATCTCCCTTCTGCTCGGGCTGAGGAGGCGGAACCTCGATGGAAGAGTCTACGACGGGATCATTCGCCATATCGGGCACAAGGACAGCATCAGGCGTCGCCAGATCCTGCTCAGAGGCAGCTTGGACACCATCAGGATGCGCTCGGATCTCTTTAGGATAGAAAATGCTCTCGGGCAGTCTCAGCGCCGAGTCAGCAGGAACTCCTGCGGCGTCGAGGGCACGAGACCATGAGATATCGCAATACTCCCGGCATATCTCGGGGATCTCTTCGGATAGCCTGGCCTCCGTCTCTTCGGCCCCGAGTTGGCGCGCGGCACTCTTCTCAGCCTCTGTGGCTTCTCGGATCAGTTGGGCTTCCTCTTTGACCCGCCGCAGCTCATCCTCGACCCTTTGCAGAGCAGTCTTGAGATCCTGCACTACCTGTTTCTCGGTGGCAAGGTTAATCTGGGTCGAGAACAGCTCCTTGCGCTGGTCCTCCGCCTGGGCCTCAGCACTCTTCAAACCAGCCTCTGCAGACTTGCGCCGGTTCTCCGACTCCTTGAACTTGTCCATGAGTTCAGCGTGATCGTGCTGGAGGGACCCCATGGTTTTCTCCACCTCCGCTCGCGCCTGGTTCTCGACCTCAGCCCGACTACTGTTACCACGGCAAAATTCCTCAGCCACGAATACCTGCTGGGTAATCTACAAACGAAACAAGATTGCTGTAATCTCAGGTCAAATAAATTAATGAAACAATAAAAAGATTACTTACCATCGCGAGATCCTTTTTAAGGGATAGGAATATCTCGGGCTGAGAGAACCGCCTATAAGCCTCCATATCCCGAGGAAGGAGTAGGGGCTGCTCTAAGGCCTCGGCCACGTAGCCCGCCCGGCCTCGATTGTACTCTCAGATCAAAGCATTGTAGGGAATGGCCACCCCATCCAGCTCCAATCTGGGGCCCCATACACACGGGGTAGCACGTACCTCCGCAAGAGTCTCCTCGTCTCGACTCTCCGAGGAGTTGCCCCTCCTGCTCCTTGGCGCGCGAGTGGTTTTTTGCTGCTTGGTCGGCTGAGCAACCACCTCGCCCTCCTCAGGAGTGTCGGCCAGCCTTTTATTCCTTAAGTCCGGATTAACCTTAAGGCCAAGGTCTGAGGTGTCCGTAGGAGCCACAGGAGGGAGGGTCTTGCCCTGTGGTGGAGTTGGCGCCTTCGAGGACTGCCCTTTCGACAACCGGCCTTTCCCTCGGGAGGCCATCAGCTCCTTTAGAGTTTTTCCTTTTTCTGCCATGGGTTCTATCTCCTCGTCCGAAGTATCGTCCGAGCAGATAACGATGGAAGGAACACCAACTGCAGAATGCCGGTCCCGCTCTCCTTCGGGATCAGAAAATTCCACCAGGGGGGTCTATTGAACTTCCTCCTCAAAATGAAACTCGTCTATCTCTGCCTCAAGGGAAAGACGAGATGATTCAGCTTCCTCTTCAACCTGAACGGCAGCACCAGGCTCGTTTGGCGGAGGTAGCTGCTCTGCCAAGTAGGGATCTCTAACACCGGGCAACACAACTGGTGGCAGATCGTGTTCAGCTAGGAGCCCGTCCCTGGACACGTCAATTCTAGCCAACCTCGGACTACCAGCCCTTATGGCGTGACCGATAGCCTGGAAAGAGCTGCTCAGGGGTTGATAGCCCAGAACCAGATGGGCGGCACGCAACTGCCCGTCCTCGGAAACGTAGATCTCCGACCTAAGAAGGTAGTTCAGCGCTGGCACGTTCACAAAGTTTAGCCGAGGGGCGACGTGAATTTTATCTGCAAACAATCAAGGAAAAGGGGATTAGTCCGCGAAATCTTCCCATTATAAAGAAAGCAAAAAGTATAACCCCTCAATGCTAAATCCTATCCCAAAAGGGACCGATCCTAGAGACGCCACACCTGGGTTTCCTGCCCGAGTTGGACAATGAATACCGTCGAACCACTCCCCAGAAGCAATAAGGAAATCATTCTTCACTGTCTTATTGGATATTGGGAGACAAGAGATCAACCTAACGTCCTCGTTCCGGGATTTAAGATAATACCCCTCATCCCCGAGGCGATGACATTCGTACAGATAAGCCACATCGTGCCAAGTAAGGCCTAGATTCATCCGCTCGTTTAAGACATCTACACAGCCTAGTATCTTGAACATATTCGGGGCACACTGGTACGGCGTCAACCTATGGTTGAACAAGTACTCCCTTGTAATCCTACGCATGGGAAGTGTCATCCCTCCCTCTATGAAAGCAATCATGGGGATAACGACTTCTCCCTCACGCCTATCTGTCAATATTCCTTCAAGAGGACAGTACCGCAGCCCAACCCCCGGGGGAATGTGATATTTAGCCCTAAAGGCCTCCATAGCGGCGGGGGTGTTTACTAATTTCTCAAATCTACCCATCTGGACTGAACCGGGGAACAAAAGTAAAGACTCAGAAAAAAAAAGTAGAGTCCGAGGAGGAAATTGAAACAGCAAGATGAACGAAATGTACTGGTACCTTCACAAAACGTTCAATGAGGCGCCTGGGAATCTCTCGTGGACGAAACGCTTCACAAAAACGGCTACGATGGCGTAACGGTCGCAAGTGTTCGTGTATCTCTGGGGTTCGATGGAGTTCTCTGGAAGCCTCTAAGGTTTATGAAACGCAGATAAAAAGAAGGAACTAAACCCCTCTGACGTCTTAAATAGCCAGGAGGAGAGAGAAAAAAATCGTTCCTGCCTAAAAATACGAGAAAAAACGATGGCTGTTCGATCCACGCCACACCGTTGGATGAGGGAACATAACGCCTCCAGAAGTTAATGGCCGCGCCTCGTAAATTGTAGCGCGTCAAAAAGTAACGGTTCGCACGCGCGCCATACGCTCTCCTTATTTTCACCCTTTCCCAAATATCAAAACCCCGTTTTTTCCTCCTCTGAGGGAGATAGAAACCGGAGTTTTGAGGGGCTAATGTGGGGCCCGGCCCAGAAATAATGGGCTATTCCAAATTCAGGCCCGTCCGAGGAGCGTCCTGCCCGAAGAGAAACCACGTATGAAGCATTACTCAATCCCGATAAACGCAAGGAATCCTGTCCAAGGAGTAAATCCTCCTCGGACATCACGAAGCCCAGACGAGGAACTCTCCCCAGCCACTTCAGTTCATCCTCCCAACATATAAAATGAATAAAATCCAAAATATCCCATGGAGAGCTACCACCACATTAATTGCGCCCCAACCACCCTCTTGGCCGCATCAATGAGGAAATGACCCCTGAACAGTACCGCCTTGGCCTCTGCAACTCACATGGGGAGAGATGAAGGCGTCTGATGGGACAGCCACTCAAGTAGGTGCTTAGATAGTCAACAAGTGTAGGGTTGAGATGAGAGAAGGGAACTATATAATGTAGTGGAGTCCCTTAGAGAGGGGGACGAAAAATTCTGTATGAGGAACTAAAGAAATAAACTTATACGTGAGAGATCCATTCTGGTGTTTTTATTTTCTGCAACAATGCTGCCCATGCATCAGACCGAATAGACTCACTGAGACCAAGTTCTTTGACCCATCCTCTACAAATATTCATTGTGGGTTGCGCTTTGGGCCAGGACCTGATCAATCGAATTTGGGCCAGGAAAATCGTGCAACTACAATTATTTTTATATATTTTGCGAAAATGACCTTTTTGCTAGTGTGTGTGGTGTTGTTGGTGGGAGTATAATATAATGGGCAATTTTAAATTTCTCAATTTTTCCTTAATGTGCTTAATTTGTGTTCAATAAGTATTTCCAACTAAGTAATAAGGTGTTTTTTCTTCTCAAAAGAAAAGTAATAGGGTGTTTTTTTAAGCATAAAAAAAGACATTAGCAAATACATATTCTAATTATATATATATATATATATATATAGAAGTGCTGTGAAATTTGGAAATTAATGAAAAAACCTTTGAAGAATATGACAAGTGCTCAAAAGTAAGAGATAATTAATTAATGCAGGGGGGAAAAAAAAACAGCCTATAACTGTAAACAATTATAGTCACAAAATGGAGGTAATGGGCGAGTTTTTAGATAAATGATGTGTGGCCTCATTTTTTATTACTTTTAAAATTTAGTTATACTCATTTGTCTCCATTTATTAGTTGTTTATTTATTTTTTATAACTAATGTGAAGTGCATGCTTGGGAGAAATAGAAGGTGGACATTAAAAGTCTCTATCTCTCTTGCGCGTGTATACACGAGATTGTAAATGAATGAAGCCCGTTCATAAACAACCTGGCTTGACTTGATACAGAACTCATTAATTTTTTATTTTATATTTTATTATAAACAAGTCAATCCCAAGCCGTAGTTTTCGGTTTGTTTAATAAATGAGTCAAGCCCAAACTTGTAAGCAACAAAGATTAATAAAAATACAAGTTCGGCCTAGACTTGTTGTGGGCTTTGTGAGGAGCTTGAAATGTGCTAGACAAATAAACCCATATCCAAGCCGATAATTAATTAAGGGTTGGAACTACTTGTCCAAAACAAAACGAGCTCAATGATAGGCTTAGTTTGAGCTTGATAATGTTTGTTGTATTGAATCTCGAGTTTAAGAACTTGATATTGAGTTTGAGTTTAACTTAACTAATGAATTAAGCAAAGTTCAAGTTTGAACATTGTATGTAAGATTGATTTAAGTTGAAGCTGAGTTTGAATATTTACTTTTGTTGTCAAGCCAAATGCCTCTTTTTTGGGGCTAATTTAGAGTAGCCCAACATGTTCTTAGTTGTGATAGCTGAAAAGGTTTAATAATTTTTATTTTGTTTAATTACTGAATTGTATATATTAAAGCTTTGTTTAGATATGTCTCATGTTTGTTGCGTTTGCATTTTTACGTTTTTTTTTTTTTTTGCTCAACGCCTCTTGCATGAACAGTGCATTTAGACAAATGAACAGTAATTCATGCATTTATAGTAGTTTTTTAATTATTTTTTTTATTTTCAATTTTCAACAAAATAAACGATATCAAAATACACACTAAATACATAAAATATAATTATATAGTATTAGATGCGATATGGTGTGCTTTTTCGCAAATAGAATGGCAAATTGCACCATGATTTTTGCACCTCCGCCCTGGCTGGCAGTGTAGTGACAACATTTAATGATTGATTTTGGTCGGTTTAGATGTGCTCATGCGGTCGGAGTGAATTTTTGTACACCCAAATGGAAAAAAAAAAAAAAGAAAAAGAAGAAAAAACAAAATAAAAGGGGAACACAAATTCGTCGGTAAAAAAGAGAAAGTGATGCTAAGCACTCACCTAAAAAAATGCTAAAAATATTGACACGACGAGTGAGTTTGCATCACAGTCACGATCACAATCACTTAAACGACCTCCACGCTTCCCCAAAAAATTAAAATTAAAAAGAGCAAGCATCAGTGCATCACTTCACCAAGCCAATAACATAATGCCACGTGGTAATAGTTCTTTGACACACGAACGCAAATCTATGGCGTGACAACACACAAGAAAACCCCACCTATAAAAATATCTCCCAAAACGGACCGCTCTCACTAATCGAATCTCTTTCTCTCTCTAAAATATATTTTTCCCTCTCTCTCTCTCTCTCTTCACCTCGAAAGCGAAATCGAAGTACGAAAAAACAAAATCGTTTTTTTAAAATCGGATCCGAAGCAAAATACGAACCAGAATAACTGAAAACCCTAACCCTAGCCGCGACTTTATCCTCTCTTTCTCTTCTCACTCCGCATGTGAAAGACGTTAGCCACAGTGAGATTAGGGTTAGGGTTTCATTTTCGGCGTAAGGAAGGTCTCGAAGGAGAGCCAGATTTAGGATAAGGATTGGGATTGGGATTAGGGTTAAGAGTTTTGGGGGCTCCGGGGATGGAATGCGGTGGTGGGTGGTGTTGTTGTTGCTGATGACCGGAGACCGATGTCACCGGCAGAGGAAGATGATGGGTAGGGGTGCGGACGGAGGTTGTGGCACTGAGGAGAGGCCTTGCCCTGTTTCTAGGGTTCCGGCCAAAAATCCGGCGACCCAACCGGAAATTGAAGAAAAGCAGCGGACTTCACCAGATATTGATTTGTACTCGCAGGCTAGGAAAGCGCTCAGCGAGCGCTCGCCTTTCGACGCTGTTCCCGAGGAGAATTCGGCTTTGAGTTTGCTCACTTTGCCTAGTGGGTTGGCTAGTTTCTTGTGGAGGAGTTCGGATAGTCGAAGGCGGCACAAGAAGTCACATTCGGGTGCGGATAAGAAGTCTGCTCGGCCAGCTCGAGGTTCCAACATTTGGGTTGAGACTGAGGAGTACTTTAGAGACCTCACATTGCCTGATATTGAAGCCTTGTATGAGGTATCTTCTCCTCTTAGTTCTTTAGTGACTCGGAAGTGTTTTCTTATTCCGTTTTTGGAAAATGACCCGAGGGCGAGTGTAGGTAGTTTTGGAAATGAGAGTGTGAATGAGCAGGGTGGGAATGGGAATGGGAATGGAGATGGGGATGGAGATGGAAATGAAAATGGAGATGGAGATGGAAATGGGGATGAGAATGAGAATGAGAACGAGAATGGGAATGGGAATGGCAATGAGAATGGGAATGAGGATGGGAATGTAAATGGGGTTGTTAAAGAGGAGGTAAAGAGTGAGGCTGAGCAGGCTATGGAAATTGACACTGTAGGAGCTGATGTTTTGCCTCAGGATGAAAAGAGTTGTTCTGTTTCTGCTTCCCCTGGTGGGTTAGAGTGGCTTTTAGGAACTAGGAATAAGATTTCTTTAACTTCGGAGCGTCCTTCGAAGAAGCGAAGGCTTCTGGGTAGTGATGCAGGGTTGGAGAAAGTTTTAATTGCTTGTCCTTGTGAAGGGAATTCATCTTTGTGCCATTTTTGCTGTATGGGTGACACGGGCAAGGAGTCCAACCAATTGATTGTTTGCAGTTTGTGTAAGGTTGCAGTTCATCAGAAGTGCTATGGTGTACAGGAGGATGTGGACGAGTCTTGGTTGTGTGCATGGTGCAAGCAGATGAGTGATAGCAATGATTCAGTGAAGCCTTGTATGCTTTGCCCGAAGCAGGGTGGTGCTTTAAAACCTATTCATAAGACTAATGAAAATGATGGAGCTTTGGAGTTTGCTCACTTGTTTTGTTGTCATTGGATGCCCGAGGTTTATATAGAGGACTTGAAAAAGATGGAACCGATCATGAATGTGGGAGGAATAAAGGAAACCCGGAGAAAATTGGTGTGTAACGTATGCAAGGTGAAGTGTGGCGCTTGTGTTCGGTGCAGTCATGGTATGTTCTGTTGCTTCCTTTATAACATTCTTCATTTCATTTTTGGTTGGTACACCAGCGGAACATTTTAGAAACTGGAATATGAGGCCTAGTTGTGCATCCATTTGACTTCCGTGTTGGGTCAAATTTCAGTTCATTCAAGTTACATGTTATTTATTTATTTGTTTAAAGTTTTTCTGGATCTTAGAATTCTTTTTGATATATGTCTATCCCTGAGCAGGAAAATGATGGTTACATTTCCTTTTGTCTACATGATTTGTGTAACTGATGTACAAGTTGATTGGAAGAATGAAATCATTGACCCTGTTTCTCAAGTCTTTAAGGCTAGTCTGGCTATATAGTACATTATTTATCGTTGGATGCCTGAGGTTTTGTTACTTGGGAGTTGGGTAGAGATTCTTGTTCGTTCATTTTTCTATCTTGCATTGACAACTCCCCTATATCTAATTATTAATTTTAAGTAGCAACGGTTATTCTAACCTTCTAGATAAGCAAAGGAAGACATCAACATACATTGATTTCTCATTGAGTTCTATGTTCCTTAAAGAGGGAAACAAAGGAGAATCCATCTTGGGTGCTTAATCAACAAATTTAGAGTTCTCAATGGAACAAGAAAGCAAAAGAAAACCTCAATTAATACTTGAAAATAATGTATAATTCAAAACTACCTTTTGCTGTTTTTATTTTTTTGGGATAAGTTAAATTAAAGGGGTGCAACACAAGGACTCCCTACAAGGTCCCCCATCCTAGTACTACTCTTCCTATTGCTTTGTATTTTTAAGAATCATAAAACCTAAAACCCTGGAAAGAATGAACTATGAAAAAAGATATTGACTAATCCTAAACTGAACTTGGCAGTAGCTTATATTTTAGTTGCTGCCCCTGCTCCTAGCTTGTTTTATACTTTTTAAAAATTCAGCGATTCTTTCCTCTAATCCTCTCCACCTTACTTTTTCATATGCATTGTTCTACTGTTTCTAAAATTTGGAGGCTCAAATGTTTGCTTGTGTGGTGGCTTATTTCATCAAGTGATCTGTGGCCTCCTTTCCCAAACTTCTTCTTCTAACCTCTCTCTCTCTCTCTTGTTGGAGCTCATTGGGTTGTGTTACATCAAGTTCGTTCCTTCCATTCTACTTGTTTGTCATAACTTTAAATATACACATGCCAATTATGAAGGGTTGGTTTACATGTTTAGTTGGCTTATTGCACTAATTGCATCTGTTGCGGATGGATTTATTATATATATGTATATGTATATGTATGTATGTATATGCTATTTGCCTTCTTTCAAAAATTTTGGAACTTTATGAACCTAGTAAGTGAAAACGGTATTAAAGGGCAAGCATTTTTTCTCTTCTAATGAAATTCTTTTTGTATCTAATTAAGAAAATTGCTTGCCAATTACTTTTTTAACTCTTTCTAATTTATTGTTACATTTAAGTGTTGCTAATGGCATGCAAATAGGAAATTGAAGCACTTGTCATTTGCTATGCTTTGTTGGACACTTATCCTATTTTTAAAAATTTGGTGGTTTAGCACTTGAGTACATAAAGCCTGATTCTATCAAATATGCATTTTGAGTGCTTTGTTTAGAATTATAATTTGTTATACATTTAGTTAAAAACTTAAATTTTGATTGGTAAGTCACACACACGCACAACTGGGTCTTTTAGTACCCGTGACTTCACCCTTTATTCTGCTCTTACAAGGGAGGAGGTGCCATTTGAACAAGAATGCATTGGCCCATTTTAGAAAAATATGTATAGTTACTATTTCTTAGTTTAGTGACAATGTTCTTTATAGCATGCAAGAAAACATTGTAGCAAGTGAACTCTTAAACAAAGAGAAATATATATATATATATATATATTTATGCTTAGTAGTATAAATTTTCAAAGACTCCTATACATGTTCTCATGTTTAAATTTTTTTGTTAGTTGCCATGTCTGTCACCTTGTGTTCATTTATGGTCTGTTTGGTTGAATTAAAATGGAGGAGGATGAAAGATGGAAGTTGAAAAATTGTAGGATGGAAAAGGACCACCTGGGCCCAACCAAAAACCATCAGAAAAGTGGGGAGAACGTTTTTCAGTCTTTTAACTAAAGTCGAGGTCGCTAAGTGGAGTAGGAAAATAGGAAAGGATGATCTTAGTAGTTGTGAAGGGCTTCAATATTTTACTTGCTTACTTTGGAGATTCAAGTCTATGATCACAACCATTTTATCTTTTGAATTATTTATTTATTTTTTTGGGCTGAGCAAATTTAATATTATTTAGCAGAGAAGATAGTTCACATACTTAGGTTTTATATTGAATCACTCGTGAAGAAATACAATTTGTATGAAGAGTTTCTTGAAATTTATAAAAAGACAGAGTTTCCAGGAATCTCCTCCAACCCATAATGTGGTGATTTATAAAATTATCCACGCGTATTAAATCACATAGCTCATTAAATTATATAAACAAGTTATGTGACTCATTAAATAGGACAAGTGACTAAATCTACATGTGGTTGATTGTTTGAATAGCATGTTTGAATAACATCTTAGTGGATTAAGGATAAAAAAAAGAAAAAGAATTACAACTGTGGATTGGAGGAATTTTTCTCCAAACTGGTTTGGAGGTAAACTCTATCACTTGTCTTCCTTACGTTATGCAAGGCTGAAGAACGCTAGGCTTTCTTTGAAAAATGAAAAAAATTACTCAAAGGAGTGAGTTAGGGCATAGCTGCCAGCTTCCCCAACATCTCAAGTGATTAGGCGGGGACGGCCACAAGGCCTAGCATCACTGGCAGATTTGGAAGGAAATTTCAGACCAACAGATGAGGCGGGATTCATTTTGTTCTTGTCAATGAGCTCTAGCACCTCCCTCCTTGAAAAAACAAGGTAGTGGTTAAGGCAAGGTCGTGGATTCAAGACCATTGGGTGTGTGTGTAATTGCTAATAAAAATGTTTTCTAGCAACATGTACGTGTATAATATGGTGTGTTTAAATCTCTGCTCTTTTTCTTTTTGATGAATACAAGATTTTTTCCCCAAACCAAGGACATCTCTAAGGCAGGATGTAAACCAGCGAAGCTGCAATTAGTTAAACTCTACACTACCCTAAACTAGAACACGCTACACCAAACAAAAAAGATTATGAAAAACCTAACAACAAGAGATAACTAAGCATCTTCATGAGCTGAATCAGGAAACCTCCAAAAGGAGCATAGATTCTCATTTAAAACTGACTTTGGAATTCCTGATAGTTAATTGAAATCTCACAGCCCCTTTAACTTGATTAATCAACCACTACTCACTTCTAGCCCTTTTCATGGCCTATGTTTTAAATTTTTTGGCATGTATGGAGTGGGAAGTGGGGTATGAATTGAGCCTGCGTATGTTGAAGTCTTAAGGAGATCTAGAAAATCGAAAAATGACAAAAGCTAGATTTTTTGTAACACAACCATCTAGGTATACAAAGATTTTAAAGACATAGAACTCTGAATATTAGGTTGTTCTGTTGTATCCATTAAACTCTCAAATTGCATTAAGGAGCAGCACTCCAAGTTTGGCCTCATAAGAATATCCGCTTCAAACCCCAAGCTCTTTTTACCTTAGTGAATGTCTAATGCTTGTTCTCTCCGCATAGAAAGATGAGCTTTCAGTTGCCTCATTTGTAAGAATGCCATTGTTGTGAATTTTCACTGTACTAAAGTGGTTTCCATTCATTCATACCATAGGTCAGCAAGATAGTATATTTGTCTGTGTCCCTTGGCAAAGAAGCAAGCTAAAGATTGTTTAATGTTAACATTAAGTATCTTTGAATGAAGTGAGAGATCGAATCCTGATTTAAAGTTATCTTTCCTCCAAACTATGCTAGAGTGGACAAATGCTTAGGGTGTTTTTACTTTTAATTCTTTGGCTGATTTGCTTGATAGTTGTACTTTCCATACACCATGGTTTTGATGTTTTGTTGGTTCCTTAGTACACTGCCTGTGTGCTTTGGTTCCTTGTATGTTTTCAATTTTATTCAATGAAGCATTATTACTTTTTTTTTTTTTTTAATAAAAAGAATGTTAACATTAACTAGGCCAGAACTCTCAGTGAATGCATATTGAAGGATACCTGGCTTATTAGTGATCTTAACATAATGATCTTTTGGGATTTAGGGTTTATGTAATTGTTGAGGTTGTGGAATAGTATTCTTTTGTGCAAGCCTGTTTTCTTAACTTTTTTTTAATAGGCTTATTACTTACCCAAAAAGGTTTTTTATAGACTTCTTTTTCTACTCTTTTATGGTCCTTTAAATGGTTGTCTTATCTATTTCAATGATTTTTCAACTTCTTTTCTGTACGTACTTTGCAAGCTTTTAAGTTTGCTTCAATGAATTCTTTAATTGATGACACATACTTTGAGTTAATTGCTGCATCTTTCTGTACAGTTACCTCTTTTATTGCCTTACATCATTTAATATTTATTTAGTGCTGGATAATCAGTCGGCTTAAAATGCATTCTTTTTAGATGTGTTTATACTCTTTATTCTTATTCTCCCTCTGTTAACGTGTTTCTTTTTTTGGTTGTGGTTTATGTTCAGGAACTTGCAGAACTTCGTTCCATCCTTTATGTGCAAGGGAGGCAAGATTGAGAATGGAGGTCTGGGGAAAATATGGATGTGATAATGTAAGCCATCTCTATTTGCACCCTAGGATCAGAATTTCTTCTTATAGTTGTTATCAGTACTACTTCTGACATAAGTACTACTACTGCGGCTCTACAAATATAGTTAAGGGGATGTTTTTTTTAGTTTTCTTGCTCTCCAACTCGTCTTTAAGAGTTGGTTTTATGATATGAGGAGGATTTTTTGACTATGAAGCCTGCATGTTTTTGATACTTCTACAGGTGGAGTTACGAGCTTTTTGCCCAAAGCATTCAGATGTACAAAGTAGTAGCAGCACCTCACGTGTAGATGATCCGACTTTGGCTGTTGGTGGTGACTCCAATGTTGCTAACCATCTTCCGGTGGCAGTCTCTTTGAACAAACTGCACAAATCTAAGATTGACTGTCAAAATGGAGAGAACATTGCTGTCCATATAGGAACTCCTGATGCTGCTTCTAATAAATCGGGCGATAGTGGATTACAAGAGAGAGGGTTTCCTTCTTCCGGATTAAATACTGGGATTATGTCAGATTGTGGTGATGCACAGCAACTCAATAATGTGGGAACACTACAGAGGAGTACTGAGGATGTTAACCAATCTGACTCCCTTAATGTTGCACTGATTTTGAAGAAGGTACTTGTGTGTGTGTGTGTGCATGTGCTTGGGGCTGTTAATATACTCAAAACCTTTTATTTTAGCTCCAGCTTGTTTTTAGTTTGGTGTCCTCTATTTTTGCAGTTGATTGATCGAGGAAAAACCAGTGTGAAAGATGTAGCATTGGACATTGGCATATCACCTGATTCATTAACTGCCACACTTGCTGTAATACATAAACTTTATGTTTAATAATTAGTTTCTGTAAGTAGTAAGAGCACGTAGTTGTCGCTCTTTTGCCTTGTATGTAATGTCTTCACTTTCTTCCTGCAGGATGATGGCATGGTCCCGGAATTGCGTTGCAAAATATTGAAATGGCTTAGAAATCATACTTATATAAGTACTTTAGAGAAAAATCTGAAAGTTAAAGCAAATTCAGAAATTTTATGCAAGGGTCAAGGTGGAACAACTGATGGGTCTGATGCTTTAGCAGTATCAGATTCTAATAATCCAGATTCTGTTGCTGTTAAGTCAGTGCCCCCACGGAGAAGAACCAAAAGCAACGTTAGGATTTTGAAGGATAGCAAAGTAATATGTTCTCCAGAGGAATTCTTTAGTGACAATGGGATAATGATCGCTAAGAATAAAGTAGATCAATTTGGCAGTGAAGAAACAGAAAAATCAAGTAATATATCAATCCCAAATGCTACCGAAAAGGTAATAATTTTATAGCTTGCAGCTTTTTGTAGTAGTCAATTTGTGAATTTTATATTTTTTACAGAAGGGTTCATGTTCTGTTTATTGGATAGGCAAGCAACGAATTAGTGCTTTTGGATTAGAAAACTAATATATATGTTTTAGTTTGTCCTCTGATAGAAGTTCAACATGGGTTTCGCAAGCATGCTAATACCTTTTATGTGATTCCCATTATTTGTTTTATGGGTTCTTGGTACCTGTGTTTTGGTACTGCTTGAAATTTTCCTACTTGACATTGATTTCTTCTCACCAAACTACTGTGTTTCCTTTTTTATAAGGGGGGGGGGGGTGTGGGTTAAGGTTCTATTCTATCACTTATTGTGCTTTCCTGTTAGAATATAAATTTTGTTGTAAATGAGCAACATTAGAGAGATATGAGGGGAGAATGTTAGCAATGTTTTTTTGTTTTGGTTTTGATTCTCCTCAAGTTTCCTGTTCTATGGTTCTTAGGGTTAAAATCATAGTCTATATAAGCACAGTGTTATACTTGTTTGGGAGTTGTTACTAGTTTAAGAAAAATTTTCTTCGAATTTTTCCAATGGTCGTGTGCTGACTCCTAGGTTTTCTATCCCGCTTGGTGTTGACTCCTAGGTTGTTTTAAATTTTCTGTTCAGTTTTTGTGTCGCATAAAAAGTTCCTGTAGTTTTGTTTTCAGCCTAGTAAAATCCTTTTTCAATAACAACGTTTTAGTTTTGATGTCATTTTATTATGATTATTGTAGGTATAGAATTTGTTTTGCGTTTGGAAAGTTGGTTTCTTCAAGCTCTTTATGGTCAGGTACCTTCCCATGAAATCTTCCCTGCCACCCTCCAAAATTCTTCCACCCTTACTAGTTTGAGTAGAAATCATTCGCCATTTTCCTCACTTGGCCAATTCTTGAAGTCCTGAAAGTTGTTTGGAAGTGATATTTTTTGTGAGATCTGGGTCCTTTCATGTACTTCAGTGTAACATGTGTTTCTGGTCAAACCATATATGATTGAATGTATGGTGTGATCCTGCAGCACCATGGGGGGTGCCATCTAAACTCCTATGATCACAACCACCCATTGAAGTAGGACAAAGAACTCTGATTCCAAAAGATGGAACTTTGGGGGGGGGGGAGTTTTAGAGAAAATAATGAGGTCTTTGGTCTTAAACTTGGAAGATAGGTTTGATTTTAAAAAGATGGAACTTGGTGGAGGAAGGAAGAAGGATGATTCAGGGTTTGAGGAGTGATGAGAAAGTTGCTAGATATCACACCTAGAATTCCTATGCATTGTACCAACGATTTCCTTGGCTTCACACCTTGAATTAGGGTTGCATTACAATTCTCAAAGATAAAGAAAGCTTCATAGCTACTGAGATTTCGATAAAAACTCTTCTTTGAGTAGAAATCAAAGGATATATGCAACTAACTTAATCCTTATATGATTCGGATAACATGAACTTTGACTAGTTAGCCAAATTACAGAACTATTAATACCAACAAATGAAAAGCCCAATAACATAAGCAACTTATAATATAGCCGAATGGACCTAGCTACAGCCCATACCCAGAATGCTGATAATCTTGTAAATGCCCCTATCTCCTAAAATCAAATAAAAAAAATATAAATAAAACAAGCTTGTCCCTGCCTGCGTCACCTGTTTATGATTGTGTGGAAGATTTTCTGTACTGGGGCCCATATATAATTGATGGTGTTTCTGAAAAGTCAGCTTTATATGGTCATCTCAATGGTAACTATTGTAGGATTCCATAATTGACAGAACCTGATGCAGATTTATATTTTGCTGGTTATTCGTCTTCTACCTGATTGTTTTGAGGTTTGATAAAGGCGGATAATCACATGTCTGGTCTTTGCCTTGGTATGAGAAATGGTTTTTTCTTCTCTCCACTCCCCCCAAAAAAGAATGAAGAAACCCCTCTCTTCTTTATTATGCACGAGGTAGTTCGTTCAAAATAAAATCACTTTTTTATAAAAATAGAAACCCTTCAATTCATTTCAAGTTGGCATGTGTAATTGTGTATTGATTGTTAGGATGGTCATTACTCTTAAGTTATGTTTTTGGTATTATGACTGCATCTAAGATATGTATGGTAAGTATTTTTAAGTCGTTTGGGGCTTAGTGGGCGGTGCCATCGACAATTGCAGACCTAGTATTTGGATGGAGGAATCGGTTTGGGAAGCACTATTTGGATGTTTGGAATCTTACTCTGTTATGTTTGATGTGGATAGTGTAGAGGGAGCGGAATAGCCATACTTTTAAGGATATTGAGAGACCTCTTGATTGGCTGAAATCCTTGTTAATTCATTTCTTGTTTGGTTGGTTTCACGCATGCAGTTTTGCACATTGTAATTCCATTTTTGAGTTCCATGACTCACTTTGATTTCTATGATTTTCTGTATTTTTTAAAGATATTATTATTATTTTGATAAGTAATTAACTTCATTGAAAAAAATGACAGAATACAAAATCCAAGCACACAGGCAGTGTACAAAGTGAATGGGAAAACTCTAAAAAACTAGGACTCTTGAAAAGTACATCTATCTATGAAAAAAATATTTTGCCTATCAAAAAACTTTTTTGGATACATTTCAAGTAGGGGTGTCAATGTTCGACCCAACCCGTGAACATGACACGAACCAGACACGGGTTTTTTCGGGTTAGGGTTGGGCCTTAATGGGTTTGGGTTATAAACGGGTTGATCTGAAAGCGACATGATAAGAAACGTGTCATAAACGGGTCAACCCGCGTAACCTGTAATAGACACGTTTGACATGTCAATTTATTTGTGTCAACCCGAAATGACCCACTTAATACAACTTGTTTAACTCGTATAACAAATAAATAATTATTTTATTTTAGATTTGTCAAATACATTTTATATCCAACATATATTTTAAATTTAAAAAGAAAAATGAGTAATTACAAAAATTTACAAAGAATATAATTGGAAATTGAAACTTTATAGACCCTAGAACTACTAATATATATATATAATTTTTTTTTTTTGGGCATAAAACTTGCACAAATGAAATTGCATGAGCTTGTGGAAGATTTTATGAATTTGGACATCAACAAAGAATCTATGGACGATAATCGTGGTCATAGTTAGGATTAGTCTACTGTTTGCTCAAATTCTTTCAATATTGATACTTAGCATTTGGCGAGTTCTAAGGATATTATATTTTTGTTGAACTATGTTATTTTATTTTTGTTAAACTTTGTTATTTTGAATTTGGATTGAAGTGTATGCACCTTTTTTGGAGTGTAAAGAATTTATTTTTAGATGAATGTTATATTTTTGTTGAACTATACTATTTTGAATGTGGGTTGAAGACTTGAAGTGTATGCACTGCTTTTTGAGATGTAAAAAAAATTATTTTTAAATGGATGTTATATTTAATATTATACAGGTTGAAATGGGTTGTGTTACATTTGTATCAACTCGACACGACTCGTTTATTAAGCGTGTCAAATGGGTTGGGTCAGGTCAACCCGCTTTATTAACAGGTCGAGTTAGGGTTGAAGGATCATGACACGATTATTGAATGGGTCGGGTTAGGGTTGAGCCATTTAGTCAAATACTCCTACCTCTACACGACATGAATCCGACACATTAACCCGAATTGACACCCCTAATTTCAAGTGAGAGGGAGATTCAAACCTTGTACGTCTCCATTGGAAACACCAAGATGTGTCATTTGACATAAAGGCCATTGGCGCATATAAAATTTACTTCTTCTTGAAGAGAAAATGCTAGAACTATCACAAGTGATCACAACTAATTCATTTTTTACACCTCAAAATTTAATGGAAGGAATCCTAAAGTGGCCATCTGGGTTGCTGAATTCCTTTAGGATGTGTAGCCCGATGTCTGAAGGGTGGATGATCTGGTTTCTGCCATTGTTGACCTGTGGGCTGTGCTTTGTGTTCTTTATATCTTTGTGTCCTACTGTCCTGTGAGAGTGATCTAGTGAGGTAGATGGTTTGGTGTTTGTAGGAATGAGAGAGGTCAATTGAAGAAGGTGAAAATAGGAATGTGCGAAGCAAAACCTGTAGTTACCCTTCTGACAGTGGCATAAATAGGCTGTTGATTGTTAACAAACTTCCTGTCCTCCATATATGCTTTGTTAAATTTTTATTATTTGCTGAAGTTTTTTGGAGTTGCATTTATGCACTTTGGTCCTAGAGCTTATACATTTAGCTTTATACTTCAATTGAATTATTTTGGGGCTGCAGAACTCCACTGAGGCTGATGGGATTGTAGATTCTTTGCTGAGGCATTCACCTAAATCTGAAGGTATGCACTCATCTCTGTGATCTATATTCCTTTTTGTCAGTCAAATAGCTGTTCTTATTTGTACTTATAAAAAAAGCTGTTCATGTTTGTGGTTGCTTTTACGTGTGGTTTCAGGCTTTTAATTCTTCACTTCTATTTTTTTGAAGATGATAGTAGTTTGTGTGCTTCTTGATTATGGCTACTGTTCTCTTTTTATTTTATTTTATTTCTATTAATATCTGTTCTTGAGTGTCCTTTTACCTTTCTTAGCAATAGAAAACAAATCAGTTATCTGCAAAATGTAATGTTGATTTATCCTTTTATTGAAGAAGAGTTTCAAGTTCATAGTTTTCTTTATTATCACTCTTGAAGTGGTTTTAAGTCTATTATGAGGTCATGATTATTAGTCAATATACTATTTTACAGATGAGAGGCCTTGTTAGTTTTGATAGGTTGACACACTGTTGTTGTTTTTTTTTTCTTTCTAATTGTCATTTGAAACATATAACATTTTCCAGGTTTATGTTTCTTTTTTGTTTTGCAAGCAATTCAGGTATCTGCTCAGCCGTTTATATGTTCGTTGCAGGATGACATTTTGGTTTTATTTTTATTATGAAAATGCAGTTTAGCAAATTGATGGCAGTGGGAATAAAAAGCGTTTTGTAAATATTTCCCTGGTTTTTTTGTTTTTGTTTTTTTTGGTTTATATTTTAGTTATATTTTAGAAAATTTTATTAGTGAATGCATTTTAGTAAGATTCTAGCATATCTTGTGATTCTTGTCAAAATTTGATGCAATTTTTTACGATTGACATAAGATCTATTTTCTTTTTTTAAAAACTAGTATGGGTTACATTAGAATGGGGAGGTCTGATATTGACGTAGAAGTCCTCATTGAGGGATGCTGCAAAATAATAGTTTTGAAATATTGGCATGATAGTTATTAACTAGAGGACATAGGAAAAGCTCCTGTTGTTATATTAAGGGCACAGATTTTCCATTTGAGAATTTGTTTGGAAGTGATTAGACTGGCAATATTGTTGTTGACCTGTGAAGAAAATTTAATTGCACGATTTGTGATGCTATAAAAAAAAAATCTACCTCATGATAATTACTTTAGTAAATTTTATTATTTCTTGCTGTGTTTTATAGTTTTTATTTATTTATTTTAGTAGTGTAAATATGTGTTACTTTATTGATCATGCAGTTGTGAAGTTATTCTTGTTTGCACATATCATGCACGGTATCTATAGATGCTGAAATGATGATTATAATTAGGCTAAAGTATATATACTTGTCCCAAAAAAAAAAAAAAAAAAAATACAGGCTCTAACTTGGACTTGTTTTCAATTCAGTCTTTGAAGCTTCAATTTTTTTTCATCTCAATCCTTCACTCTAATCTATTTTCAATTTAGTCCTATCTAGTTCCGTCCAATCTCGCTGTTAGTTTTAGTATTTTTCACTTTCTAAAATGACACCATTTTGGTAGACTTAGCATTGCAAACAGGATGACAGGACTTCATTAGAAACAAAATGGAAGTCAAAAACTGAAATGAAAAAAAGAAAAAAAAAAAGAAACTTAAAGGACTAAATTGAAAAAAAGGTTGAAGTTAGAGGCTGTAATCTGTAATTTAACCTTATTATTACATGGATGTAGCTTTCCCAGCTTCTTAGGTCATATGTGTGTTAGTGCTTCACTCTTTGAAGTTGTTGAAAAAAAAATTTGAAGTAAATTTTTTTGTATTTGAAATAAATAGTGAAAATAAATATAGTTGCATTTTCTCCCAAAGCAAAATGAGGAAGTGTTGAGAGAGAGAGATTTACGGAAACGAAATATGATTTTTTATTTTTTGTTTATTAGTAGAATCTTACAGTTGGGACCTCCATGAATTTATTTTATTTTTTGACAAGTAAGATTACTTTTATTGCAAAAAGACGACTATGTATAATGGACACAGGAGTCTAAAGAATACAAAAGAGCTAAGCTTATGTCCAAAGAGTCAACAACTCCATAGAATCAGGAAGGGAACTGGTACGAGAGAATCCTAATGCTCGAGACCAATCAAAAAAAAAACAACTAAACCAATCTAACAATTACCAGTTGCAAATTAGCAGCATATTGGTGAAAGCATTGTTGATGCACACTTTATTTGATTGGTCTCGATGATGGGGTCTTACAAATTGTAGCACAATTATAGAATTCACAGGATCATTTCTTTTTTGTAATTCTTTTAGGTTACACAGTGCTCATGATCTTGAGCATGATGTCATCTTTTTAATTAATAAAATTTTCTTACTTATCAAAATAAAAAGGGTGTGATCTGGTAGAATTGAGTGAATATTTTGAGAATCTCATTTTACAGTTTTGATAAAGTAGATGCTGGTGTGCTACAAAGAGTGATTTAGTGGGCACTAGTGAAGTTTGAATTAGAACACACTATTCCACGTTCTAGGGCTTTGAACTTCCTGTGACCAAGTTGAAGCTTATGTTCTGGGATCACTCTTTGGCTGGATGGTTTCATTAAAGCATTTTTATATTTCCTCAATTTTTGATTTTTTGTACTTATGTTTTCCCTTTCTTCTTTTTTCCTCTTCCTTCTTAGATATCCATTCTATTTCTTGGTTTTAGTTTTTTAATAGGTAATAGAAACTTTTATTGAATAAATGTACATCGTGTTCACAATGGTGAACAAATTGTACTTGAAACAATTACAAACAAATCAAAGAGAAGAAAAAGTAGATTGTAGGAAATGGATTTACCTTGGGCGATTCTGATATTTAGTATGTATTTCTTGGTGAGTCCTTTGATACAAATTGCATTTTTTGGACAGGCAATTCTGATAGACCCTCAAATTACAGCTTTCCTGGAAGGGTTCATTTGGAGGATGTTGCCCTTTGTGAGCAGAAAGCATCAGTGAATGGAGACCAGGGAAATCCAGTTTGCTCCACTGTAAATTCAGTAGTCTCTGGTGTCATGTAAGCTTTACAATGGATCTTTTATTTTTATTTTTGTTTTAAGGATCTCTTGGCATTTGTTATGTGGTCATTTTTTGAAGCTCTGGCAAGCTACTCCTTTTTCTCTGTATTGCTAAGATGATGTGATTTCAAAAGAACTTTTATGATTTTGTTCTCATTCGTGAAATGTAGGAAAACAGAAGCAGTATCTAGTTTTTACATCCACCCTTGTATTTGCAAGAAATTGTTGCAGATGGAATGGGTGATGCTTTTGAAGCATCCAGTATATGAATTTAATGGTAATTTCTTTTCTGTTCTCTTCATGTATTTTGGATGGTTCTAAGAAATGTTTCCCTTGGCAGGTCCAAGGGGGAGAGAAATCTCTCGGTTGGAGGCATCTTCCACTGCCAGTGTTTGCTGTAATCACCAAAATCAACTTTCAAAGTGCAATAACAAGATTTGTAACTCTGATGGACTGAATTTAGAACAATTGGCTAAGGCTAGGGAAATGGGTGTTTTAGACTTGTCTCCAGAAGATGAAGTGGAAGGAGAAATTGTTTATTTCCAGCATAGGTTACTCAGCAATGCAGCTGCAAGAAAGCAGTTTGCTGGTCTCTTCTTTGTTCTCTTTAGTTTTTCAGAATATTTTGGACTTTCTGTCATTCATAAATTCTTCTACCTCTTTTTTTGGTTCCTGTCACAAGGGGCACAGGTAATTGTTATATTTCTGATGTATGACACATTGTGTATGGCTGGTCTTTGCAGATAATTTAATTTGTAATGTTGCTCAGAGTTTACCACGGGAGATTGATGCGGCACGTTGGCAGAGATGGGATTCTGTGCTTGTTAACCAATATCTCTGTGAGCTTAGAGAGGCAAAGAAGCAGGGTAGGAAAGAGAGAAAGCATAAGGAAGCACAGGCTGTGCTGGCTGCTGCGACAGCTGCTGCCGCAGCATCCTCCAGAATTTCATCATTTAGGAAAGATGCCTTTGATGATTCAGCTCAACAGGAGGTTATTAATTTATTGTTTTCTGAAATTTCTTTTACCCATTATCTAAGCAACCACTAATATTTGTTGCCTTTTGATATCTTTTATAATTTACACTTTTTTATCCCATCTCTTTCCCAGAGTTTGACAAATTTGATTACGTCTAATGGGAGGTCTGGCATCAGCTCCCAGTTGATGCCACGGGTAACAGAGACACTTCCAAGGGTTGCCCCAAGGGTTTCATCAGAAAGGCAGTCTGATTTTGTTCATTCGGTATCAGATCTTTCTAAGGAAAATCCTAGATCGTGTGATATTTGCCGACGGTCTGAGACAATATTAAACCCAATTTTAGTCTGTTTGAGTTGCAAGGTTGTCTAGTCTTAGCCACAAATTATTATTTGAAGACTTTATATTCTCTCTGCTTGAGTTTTAAAGAATTATTTTTCTAACAGGTTGCAGTTCATTTGGATTGCTATCGTAGTGTTAAAGAATCTACAGGTCCATGGTGCTGTGAATTATGTGAGGATTTGTCATCTAGAAGCTCTGGAGCTACACCTCATAATTTTTGGGAGAAGCCTTATTTTGTTGCAGAATGTGGTTTATGTGGTGGCACTGCGGGTGCCTTCAGGAAGTCGTCAAATGGTGAATGGGTCCATGCTTTCTGTGCTGAGGTGAAATTTTTTCTCTTGTTGTTTACTTATTTTTATTTCTTATTTTGACCAAAATTCTTAACTATAATTTTTTAATTTTTTTTTTTTAAATTTTATCATTTTATAGTGGGTCTTTGAATCAACATTCAGGAGGGGACAAGTAAATCCTATTGAAGGAATGGTATGTCTATTTGTTAAGTTGTGAGGGAATCTCAATTTTAAATAATTTATAGTTTGACTATATTTTTATATGGATTGAATCTGGCATGAGGCATGGAACTTGTGCTTTGTGCTGAACATTTTTGCAAGTTTAAGAGTAACCCTGCAATGATATTATGTAACATCTACAATTTCATGCAATGGAATGCAGGAGACTGTTTTGAAGGAGGCTCATGCTTGCTATATCTGCCGTCGTAAACATGGTGTATGCATAAAGGTTAGGGCCACCTTAAAATTTCTCCATTTTGTCATTTCTATTTTGGACTGCAAGGGGTTCTTTGCAATTAAGTTTATTCATGTTTGAACAACTGTAATCTCTTTATTTGCAGTGTAACTTTGGCCACTGCCAGATCACTTTTCATCCAACATGTGCCAGAAGTTCTGGCTTCTACATGAATATAAAGAATTATGGTGGCAAGTTGCAGCACAAGGCTTATTGTGAAAAGCATAGCTTGGAACAAAGGGCAAAGGTATAATATTTTATTCGGTGTTTGTTTGGGGATTTAAGGATTTACAATTCCTTAACTGATTAAATCTGTGCAGGCTGAAACCCATGAGCATGGAATCGAGGAATTCAAGAAATTCAAGCAAATTAGGGTAAGGTTTATTGTTAATGCTCGTATACTTATCTCTATTTAATATTCAGATTTAGGATCCATTTGGATAGATGTCATTCATGTTGATAACTTTGTCAGATAATAGAAGTTGAAATGTATTGGAATCTTGAAATTACTTTGTTGGAGCTATTTCTGTAAAATGAAGGGAAGATACTTGATTTGATTTATATCTGTCACATTTGTAGTCCTTTCATTGGGTCCTTTTTTTTTTCTCTGGTTTCTGGTGGCAATATGAATCAACTCCAAGTCCTCATTCCTATACCTTTTTGTGTCAAAGACATCAGCTCCATCTCCCCACCCCAACCCCCACTCCATCCTTTCCAATAGTTTTGGGGTTTTGTGTTATACTAAGTTACCATAATTTCCCTGTTGTGTGTTCTTCCTGTGCTTTTAAGGAATTTTTTCTTCGTGCCTTTCATTTGGTGGTTGTTGGCTAGCCTATTTTATTGATAGTCTTCTTGATATTTTGGATTTCCTAAGTTGCTTTTTTCCTAGAGGTGCTCCCTATACACACTGTTGTTTGCTTTAATTTGATGCTTTGTGAGCCATTTAAAAAAAGAAAAGAAAAGAAAGTACTGTAGTCTGCATGCATATTTCTTGTTGATTTTTTCATGCCTTTTAATACAGAAAATATAGGTCAAAGAAACTGTGGTTGAATCTGTTTTAGGGGAAACTTAGGTGATGAATTTAAGTCTCATTTGGGAAATCCGCTCTCCTGATCAGTCAGGGTGTATGATTTTCTCATTTTTAATCGAGCTTTATCAGGAGATGGGTTTTGGAGGACAGTGGTGAGGGTGAATAGTGTTTTTGCTGAAGTTACAGAAGGGTGTATGTGGTTAGCTTGTGGAAGAGTATTAGGAGTGATTGGGATGCATAACTGTTTGGAATTTGATTTTCAGTATGGTAGTTGAGTTAGCTTTCAGCACAATTTTTAATGTGGGGAGGTTGCATTGGAACTCATATTTACTTATATGCAGTAGATAGAAGCAATTGTTGTAGACTATATCAATTAATTTACAACGCTTATTAGAAGCCAAGATTTATTTTTAAATTAGGCTAAAATTTTGGTTTCTCAAAATTTGGGTTTGTTATAATTTGAACTTGCAGATCATCATCTACGTAACCCTTTTGTTGATTCTCATTAACCTTCTTCTATTAAATGGCACATGAATCTGAATTATGAGAGCAAAATGACATTGTTTTGATAAAAAAAATAATGAACATCAAGTACAATGGAGGTATACTAGATGTAAAGTAAACTAGATGTACAATGATCAAGAAACTCCGATAAGTTTGAGAAAGAAAAAGTCCCCGAGTCTGATAACCACTCAAAAAGTCCACATAAAATGCAATTGTAAATCTGATTTTGACCACTTACACCCTTTAAAGTTTTTGGCATTTCTTTCCCTCCAAATACTACACATCAAATGATGAGGAATCGCCTTCCAAATCTCACTATTACATTGTCACCCGGAATAGGCTTGCCAACTAGCTAGTAAATCCACCATTGGGATGGGATGGATTTTATGAGGGGTTTAAGAAGTTGAAGGGAGGCTTGGTATTAGTTTTTCTTGTTGTTAGAACCTTTGCTTAGAAAATGTGAGAAAATTATACTGGTTGGTGCTATTTGCGTTTGAGATGTGTGTTTTCTTTATTTTGGTATATGTAGGGTGATAACAGAGTAAGTTGATTTTGAATGCTGTCCCATATATGGTGCATGAATTTGGAAAAGAATTGTGAAAATAAAGGCACCGAAGGACTGTTTTTAAAGTTGTTGATGTTGTTTTTGAGGCTAATATGAGGTTAAATGAAGACAACTAGTGGCTTCTCCCTTTGTGTGTGTGTATCTGTGTAATTTGGGACTTGATTTTCCATTTTTCTGCTTTGTTTTTTTTTTTAATGTTCCTCGTGGAATTTCCATGTACTAGGGTAACGACTGTGTTGAATATTTTCTATAAATTTGATTACTCACTAGGAAAAAAAAAAGAGGAAAAAAAGGAACAAATATACTGGAGTTGTAAAGAAAATAGAGGAGTTATGTTGGCAACTATTGCAGCTAAAAATCCTTTGCTAAATGAGCAATCCTTATAGCTTAAGATATCCTCCATTTCATTAGCTTGTCAACACACTAAAGATCTTATCTAAATGGCAGATAGTTCAATAGTGTTCTGATCCTATGAGCGAATTTGAGTGGCAATCTTTCTACTGGTTATCTACTGAATAACATTATATACTATACCTTTCTACATGAGGATTAGTGCTGCTACCCTCTTTCATGGTATATTTTTTTTCTAGTTCCCTTCAATTATAGCTTGATACCTGTTCATTGTCAATTGTTGTCATAGCTTCTAATGAAGACTCTCACAGTCCATGCTCTTTCTAAGCGTGCCATGGTAAGTCTGTGATTAGAATCCTCAAGTTCCCCATCTTGGCTAGTGGTCCAGGTGTATGAACTTATACTATGAGCTTATCTTACATTTTGTGTTCTCTACATCAAAACTTACCTTGTCATATGTTCCTGTCACAAATCATTTACATTAAGTCCTCTCCTCATTTTTTTTTTTTTTTTGTGGGGAGAGGGCAGGTTTTAATTTTTTAGGCTCTGTTAATGATTGATATTTGACCGATACCTATGTTTTTAAACTTGGTTTTGCTACTTTTAGACTGCTGTAATCTAGTGATTGAATCCTTGTATGTTTTGTTCAGGTTGAACTAGAGAGGTTACGCCTTATTTGCGAGAGAATAATCAGACGTGAAAAAAAGAAGGTAAGTAATTGTAAATTAAACAATGTGGTTTGCAACTGATATTGTATTTGTAACTATGATTGTTTTCTAGAGTTGTCTCTAAAGATTCCTATTATCTTCTGATATTGTCTAAGTTAGCCGAGATATCTGCTGCCATGTTGGCCTACTTTTAAATGTGTCGATATGAAACCTCGTTGCTGTGGTTCTGAATTTTGAAACCACATTTATCTATTGTATTGATATCATCTGAGGAATCTGACTCATTTTTTCCATGTCTTCTGGGGATGCTTGGGCTGGTTTAAGGTTGACAAGACAAGATTTAAGGTCATTGTTGAGGCCTATGACCATTACTGGCCTACCCAGCTTGATGGGTTGGAATGTTCTTTTCAGTAAACTGTTAGTCATTGCAGAACTGCTTTTTTACAATCCGCTGAAGTTATTTTATTTCAAGGATGTTATAGGGAAGGACTGGAAAAGAAAGAAATCTTTTCCATGCCTCCTTTAGTGGGCACTTCAAAGGCATGAGTCATGAATTCCAGTTTACACAAGACTGGAAAAAAAATTGGGAAAATTACAATCCCTTCCCTGTGAAATCTACACTGATCCTTGAAGCTTGACTATTCATTAGTTTTCTCTTTCAATTTATGTGTTTCTCTACACTTAGCTTCTTCCATTAAGTACCTGTTAACTTGCCAATAATTTATGCCTCTCTCTCTCCTTTTTTTAATTTTTAATTTTTTATCTCATTGGTAACAAATGCACCAAGCGGATCTTAAACACAACCTCACCCTCCTCTTTGCTCTTATAAGGGAAGGAGGTACCATTTGAAGTTAGAGCTCATTGACTTAATTTATGCAACTAATTAACCAATGATGTAGAAGAATAAATCCAAATTGCCCTAGACAATATAAAAATGAATTTCATTTAGAAGATGGTGCTTACCTCCCAAATTGCTTTTGACTCTTGTTACTCGCCAATTGGTCTAGTAAACCTACTTTCAACTAGTATAGATTGGTTGAACAATGCTAGGTAGACTTCTGTTACAGTGGATGTGCACCATGAATGAAAGTTCCTGGATTATATGATTTAGATTTTTGAAGAAAAGAGAAATAGGATTCATAACAGCACAGGCCGGCTAGATAACATCCTATGCTAGTAGTTATCCATGCCTGGCCAGTGCTTGTGGAGATGACTGCGAAACATTTTGCAATATCATCTACAAGCTTACTAAATATGAGGGAGAGGGTTAAAAAGAAGAGGGAGGGGAATTGAAAGAGAGGCTTTTTTGGTTTTTTTTTTTTAAATGTATGACATTTGGGTCTTTTCCCTTTGGAATCACAGTTTCTGTTTATCGCTCATCTGACAACTTTGACTGGATTGAATCATTGGTTTTGAGACTAAAAGATTAAAGCATAAGTTCAACTCCTTGTGAAGGCTTTTCATAATTTTCCCTTCTATAACTAATCTCTGCTGGCTTTGATTTTCATCCCTTATCTTGTGAGGATGCCATCTGTTGGATCCCCTGATGCTAAGTTGTTGTATGTTACCTTTTTATTTTATTTTTAAACCCTTCATCCCCCTGCCAAAAGTAAATTTAAAATAATAATACTCCTTTCTTGGGTGGCTGTTGCTTTTACAGATTCACCTTGTAGATGTAGATGTTAATTTATGGCTGCTCACTGCACTTTTTTTGTACTGTTTTTTCTGTTGATTCTCTCTCTTTTAGACACTCCATTCCATGTAACCATTTCTTAACAGCAATTTCTATCTTTATACATGGGTGGAACTTGTTTGATTTATTTTTTCGCCTTTTCCTTTTCTGAATCATTGCAGCGGGAGTTGGTTTTATGCTCTCATGACATACTCTCTTTCAAAAGAGATGAGATTGCTCGTACTCTGCTAGCTCATAATCCCTTCTTCCTTCCTGATGTTAGTTCTGAATCAGCTACAACCTCCCTTAAAGGGCACACTGATGATTATAAATCATGCAGTGATGCAATCCAAAGATCAGATGACATAACTGTGGATAGCACGGCTTCTGTTAAGCGTCGGATTAAAGTTCCTGTTTCCATGGACACTGACCAAAAGACAGATGATGACTGTTCCACATCCCATGTTTTTTTTACCCGAAAGCTCACGGAGAGGTCTCAATGTTCTGGGAAGCAGATTCCTCAGAAGCCTTCTTCTGTTGCATCTCGTAATCTTTCTGATGAGGGTGGATGGAGGTCGAAATATAGAAAGGTATTGTTTATTTTGGTATGGTATACCGTATTGTTTCACTCTCTTTTTTCTACTGGTTCTGGACTAATGCTCCTGCTGTAATTTTATATTTACAGCATGCTGAGACGTTTGAGAAAGAGATTATAATGACATCAGATCAAGCGTCTATGAAGAATATGCGGCTACCTAAAGGATATCAATATGTTCCTGCTGATATCCTTCACAGTGGGGAGCAGATAAACCAGGATGCCTCTTCTTCTGGTGAACCATTGGAACGTCATGAGTAAGTGGAGGCATCTTCATTTGGGTTATGATTTTGCCTACTAAGGCTACCACCTTTCGAGGACAAATATATTCTGCCCTGAGGCTGCGACATTTATCTGATTATGAAAGAGAGAAGGGCAGAACGAACACCGAGCTGGGGTTCTGGGTTATGGCCAGTGTCCTCATAAATGGGAGTCATACTGGATTGGGCAGGGAAATTTTGACAAAATTGTTGTATATTCATTGTGAGAGTAATTGTACAGTGGGTGAGGGTTATTCCATTTGCATGCATTAGAAGGGCATGAATGTCTTTGTATTAATGCTTTGTCTCTCTTGGGGAGGGGGTGGAATGGAAGTTCAATTCCTGCTTCTGGTTGTATACGAGGGAATTAGAGGGTATCACCTACTGTGCCTGCTCTGTAAAGTCGGTGTATATATTCCTACACAATAGCAATCATCAAAGAAATGGCGCTCAAGATTGATTATAGCTTTCGTTTAAATGCAACCTTACTGTGTTTATATTGCTCGTTAATTGGTCGCAATTTGACATTTTAGGGTTTGTAACAGGGCAATAGGATCCTCATTAGCTATTTTTTACATGTTAGACTATTTTTTTGTCAGTCAGATTTTGAGTTCCCTATATTTTATATTTATTTTTGTATCGAACAATAGAAACATTGTCAGTGGCCGCTGTACAGTTACTTTGTACCATTAACATATTCTACATATCAAACGAGACTTAGATGTGAGACTGGCTTCAACCATGGCATCTTGGCTTTGTAAAAGGGGTCACTGCTGTCTTGTTTTTCTAACGAAGGAGAGCTGTTTGTTCATTTTCTTTGGTTAAACGAGATTACAGATTAATCCAATAAATTTCTTGTTTTTGCCTATGGCCGTGGGTATGAATGATTATGATAAGACTCTCTCTCTCTCTTAAACCGCTAGCTTGATGTAAGAAATAGTGTCCTGATTTGATGGTAAACTCGAAATTTGCAATCGGTTGATATTATCCACGTTGTGCTAAAACACAACGGCTTTTTTGGCCCTGAAAACCTCGGCAATTTCTCTTCGCCAAGTTGCCTCAGCTCTGCTGGTCCATATAATATTTCGGGGTAATCATTTTTCATTCCTTTTACCTGAATTTATCTTAGAGTTAGAGATTTGGGTTTGGTTTTTGCATGGTGGGCTAATTTTTTATTTTTAATGAAATTTTTGTGTGTAGTGAATGAGTGGAGTTATGTAAGACTATAAGCCACTCTTAAAAAAAAAAAAAAAAAAATTCCCCCAAAAAGAAGTCACCCAAATAAAGAAGTTTATAGTATACACACAGGAAAGAGAAAGCCCATGGGCCGGTCCAAAGCTCTATAATTTTATTTTTTTGGAGAAAAATTTAAATTTAAATTTATATTATTATTTTTTTTTTTGACATCAATAATTGAATTTTACTTATTTTTTAAATAAAAAAGAAAACTAGCAGCATTATCCTTCTAAATTTTCTCTTCTTTTACTTAGAAATCCAAATGACTGGGAGACGGGTGTTGTGGATGAATTCCTTCAAACCCTGGGTTCTAATTTACCTCATTCTGAACAAGGAGACCGTATGATTTGGAAATTGTCGAAGAAGGGGGTTTTTGACATCCGCTCGTTCTACGATAAACTCCGAAGTTCCCTGCCTATTATCTTTCCTTGGAAAGGTATTTGGAAGGCTAAGGCTCCTACGCACGCCTCTTTCTTTGTTTGGATTGCAACTTGGGTGAAGATTCTTACAGGGGATATTCTGTGGTGTAGAGGCTTCGATTTTGTTGATTGGTGCATTTTGTGCTGTTGTAATGGGGAGACGGTGAATCATTTGCTTCTCCATTGTGAAAAAGCTTATCAGTTGTGGAGCTTGGTTTTTAGATCTTTTGGGATTTCTTGGGTCTTGCCAAGATCGGTTGCCGATACACTTTTTGGTTGGTGGAATTGGTTTGGAAAGCACTCTTCTAGCGTTTGGAATCTAGCTCCGTTGTGCCTAATGTGGTGTATTTGGAGGGAGCGAAATTGGCGTACTTTTGAGGACAGGGACAAATCCGATGACCAGTTGCTCGCTTATTTTAGTGGCTCTCTTTTTGATTGGTCTAGGGCTTGGGGACTCACCTCTAGTGATTCTATCCCTATATTCCTTAGTTCTCTTCTTTGTAATTAGTTCTTTGTTGTTTCCGTTTGTTTTCTTGTTTTTTCTTTTTCTTCTCTCTTTTTGTTTGTTTCCTTCTCTGTATTCTTTGTTCTGCCTTATGTTTTCATGACGTAGCTTCTTGAATATATATCTTTCTTACTAATCAAAAAAAAAAAATTACTGATTTTTGATTTTATGTGAACTGAACGAAATTGAGTCAGAAATGCCGGTGTTTGTAATTGAGGTTTTGGCGAGTTCAGTTGCAAGTGGAATTATTGATAACAGTGACTTGATTGAAGGTTGCTTCAGTAACATTGGAAAAAAGATTAAAATCGATTATGAATGATAAAGTATTATCGGCTGACTAACTTATGAAAACATTTGGAAAAATGAATTGGTCTATTCGTAGTATATATATATGACTAGTTCAATAGTTGTGGATGAGGAGATTTGAATCCTTGATGTTTCCGTTGGAAACACCAAGAGATGCCAACCAATTGGAACTATAAGACGCTTGGCTATATGGATGCCTATTTTTTACTCATAAAAAAAATGATAGACACCATATATATACTTTTCAATTTGTCAAATAAGCGTCTCTTCCTTTTTTAAATAAAGGGTAGAAATCAAGGAATTGGTCCAATCTTAAAAGGGTGGCCGAGTTGTGCTTACCAATGAGAGAGAGAGAGAGAGAGAGAGAGAGAGAGAACCATGGAATGTAGAACTTTAAGGGATTATCAATTTCACAATTGGGGTACAATCATGTATAGTGCATTAGAGAGAGAGAGAGAGAGAGAGAGAGAGAGAGAGAACTTGAGGGATTGTCGTATGACAAGTAGTGTACAATCATGTTTTAGTGCACTGGTTGGTTCACTAAATTATGATCAAGGAGGATCTTTTAGAAGAAATTTAAAATAAGTAATTTTTGTGGTTGACTTAAATTGAAATTGAAAGATGTGTCAGGGATTTCATGGGGCTGTCACAAATATATGCATGCTTACAAAATAAGTCACAACTATATTTCACAGCAATGTTCTTTTTTGTGGCTGCACCCTTTTCATTCCTTTTTTTTAATGAAGATTTATTACCATTTAAGAAAAACATTTTTTTATTTGGCATTCCATTGATGTCAAAATTGTTACACGCGTTCTTTAGGTAGGTCCTTCTCTTCACAATCCACATATAGTAAAGCGAGATTTAATTTTTATTTTGTAATGTGTGTGTGTACTTGGCTATTTATTAGTTTGTGCTTTTTGACAGTCAATAGGAGGCTTGATGAATGGGTGAAGCTTGAACAACTTTATCTCGATTCTGTAGAGACTGTTGTTGATGAGAAGGTGGAGGACTAGGTAATGAGTATGTGATATTTTTCTAATACCTTTTTTATTTGCTTCTCCCACAGAATTTACTCTTTCTTATTTTTAATACTAATCACAAGAATTGTGCGTGAGTTTTTCCAGGTTACAAGCTTGAAAATGACACGCCACCAGAAGCGAAAGATTGACGAGACACATGTAGAGGTAAATACAAGTAAAAAAATATTTTCAAATATTTTTTGCTCCATCTTATTTATATTCCTCTTTGTACTGAAATCCTGTCTAAATTGAAAGCTTAAAAGAAACCATAGAGATAAAGGGAACCAAAAGGTACATGTACTGGATGGGTTATCTGATCAGCTAGGATTAAAATGAAAGTGGAATCTGTAAGTTACATACTTTTCGTCTCATTCTCTTTTATTTTATTCTCTTGCTACATCACACACCTAGAGGGTCTTAATTCCATTATCTCAGCCTCCACTCTAGTGTTATCTAAGCTAGAGCCTTTTTTTCCTGAATGTTAAATGTATTACAAGAGGAAAATAATAGAGTTAGATTTTGCATTGATGAAGCTTTGAGAAGATTTAGCAGGTACTTATATATCAGTTTTGACTTTGAGCCGTAATCAATATGTCATGGTATGTCGTGTCACATGATTGCACTTGTTCTCTCTCTCTCACACACACACATGCAGATGCACGTGCACACACACACAACACATGTATACACACATGAATTCATAACAGAGTGGAAATAATGTAACATCTTTTTAATTTCTTGTGAGAAGTAAATGATTTATTTAATGAAATACCAAATGACATGAGCTGCTTACATTTAGAATTTTATGAGCTGAATCTCTGGCTGTCATTCGAGTTTCCTGCCTCCATCATAAGTCATGTTGTAATTTGTATTTATATAATCTGAATATTTTCTTCACAACTTTTAGGGTCATGAAGAGCTTGATGCTGCCAGCTTGCGAGAACATGAAGAGTTCACAAAAGTGAAAAATATAGCAACTATAGAGCTTGGAAGATATGAGATCGAGACTTGGTACTTTCCACCGGAATACAATGATCGTGTGAAGTTGTACTTCTGTGAGTTTTGCCTCAATTTCATGAAGCGTAAAGAACAACTTCAGAGGCATATGGTGAGCAGTGCTTCATATTCCACTGTCTTCACTCACTATATACTTTCAGTTTGTGGTATAGTTGGCCTTTAAGGAGGAATTGTATTGGCAGCACTGAGCTGCATTCAGTTCATCGGTTATAAACGTTAATGTTCTGAATTTTGTTTGTCAATTTGTAGTCTACTGTAATGACTTTATATTATTGGGTTTTCTCATATGTTCTTTGATTGCTTAAGTGAAATTTGTGCTGGACATAGTTTGTCAGAAGCCTTGATGGATAGAAACCACATGGTTTGAACCTGGTCTACAGGGCATTTAGATCCCTTCCTTTTGATGTCTTTAATAGATTTAAATTTTACTATAACTTATTACTATATTATTTTAAGAAGAGATAGGAGATAGAAATTTGTGTTATTGAGTGGTTAGATTTCATTTTCTTGGCTATCTTTTCTGTTAGCGATTTCCCATTCTTCCTTTAATTTTTTCCAATTTTTGTATGTATTTGGTCTATTTAATTCTTGTTCTGCATGTGTAGAGGAAGTGTGATCTCAAGCATCCCCCTGGAGATGAGATATACTGATGTGGTACATTGTCAATGTTTGAGGTATGTTGTTTTGTTATTAGTGGTGGTTTATTTGGGTTAATAAATTTTAAACATCTAAGTACAGTTTGTACGTAAGTTGTTTTGCATGTGACTATAATTATAGTTTGTAGCTCTCCTTCATCTGAGATTTCCTTTTCCCCAATTATTTTTTGGCATTTAAAATTTAAATGTGTTTCTTCTATCGGAGATTATATATCTGTTTATAAAAAGATATATGGTGTTAAATGAAAATATCAATTTGTATAAACTTCAGTAAACAGACTTCATGTATAATTTTATCAAAAGTACTATGAGTTTGGTTTACTTTTAGAATATCTTGTTATATAGTTTATTCAATATTGGAATATACGGTTTCCTTTCTTCTTGTTTCTCATACTCTGTTTTGTATTATTTGTTTTATAGGATACCCTGTTGTATATGAGCGTATTTAAATTTTTTAGTTGATTTAAGTTTTTCTTTAATTAAATGTTTCAAAACAGGTTGATGGCAAAAAGAACAAGGTTTATGGGCAGAATCTTTGTTTTTTGGCAAAATTGTTTCTTGATCACAAGACCCTCTATTATGACGTTGACCTCTTTCTGTTCTATGTATTGTGTGAATGCGATGATCGAGGATGACACATGGTTGGTTATTTTTCTAAGGTAAATTATTTATCCATTATTTTATTTTATGTGCTGTATGAGTGAAAATGTTGTCTTGTACCATTTTCTTGAGTATCATCACATTTTTAGTAGTCAAAATCTGAAGGCAGGAATACTGGCATAAGAAGCATGGAATTAATTGGTCATGCATTTAGGTAAATCCCGCATTCATTTGGACTTTACTCAAACAGTGGCTAATCACAATCCTACAAGTTAGGATTCTTTTGGCTTACAATGTTGTAGGATTGTGATTTATCCAAAAAAAAAAAAAATTGTAGGATTTTGATTAGGATTCTTAATTGGCATGAATGGAATGTATGCTTGTAAGTTGTAAGTTATTTAATTGCTTTTATGAACTATGGTACTATATCTTGTATTGCCTCTTTGCTACAAATGTATTTAGTGGTGATTATTTTTTCTTTCTGACATTCTTCTGACTCCCAATTCAATAACAATGTTACAGTAGAGTAATGGCTATATCCCTAAGTTAATACTATGTTTGAACTTGGCTTATTTCTCAGGACTCTGATTATAGAGGGCACTAAAATTAGTTTGAAGATACAAGGTTTAAGTGGTAGATTTTAGTTTCTACGTGCTTCTTGTCTTTTGGTTCATGACAATTTTGGAACTACAAGTTGTAGGCAATATCTTCAACCTCCCATCTCTTTGTTGTTCCATTGCTGACCTTCCTCATGAACCATTTGATCCCTATTTTACAAATTTTGTTAATGTTTGTTAAATATAATGGATAAGCAGAGGGACAATTTTCAATATAGACATGAGTTTGAATCTTTCTGAAATTTTTAAATTTACATATATACATAAGCATGTTTTATCTGCTGGTGCAGGAAAAACATTCAGAGGAGTCTTATAATTTAGCATGTATCCTCACCCTTCCTCCCTATCAAAGGAAAGGCTATGGCAAATTTCTAATTGCCTTTTGTAAGTTATCTGCCTATGGAAATTCTACTTTCTATTTTGCATGTCTTTGTTTTAGTCATGTATTTTCAAGCAGAAAGAGTATCTAACAATATTTCTTGCATGTAACAGCTTATGAACTTTCCAAAAAAGAAGGTAAAGTCGGCACACCTGAAAGACCCCTTTCTGATCTTGGGCTATTGAGCTACAGAGGATACTGGACCCGGGTTCTTTTGGACATATTGAAAAAGCACAAGGGAAATATTTCTATCAAGGTAGCTTTGTTTGAATGTTTGTTGAGATCCAGACAAGTTTGCCTTCTGTGGTTCAATTGCTTATTGTCTTCTGTGGATTTGTTTGGCGTGTGAATATCCCACAGAAATGGTTTGAAATGTTATGTTTAGAATTTTTACATCTCTAATTGCTCACATTACTGTGTCTGAAATGACAACATAAGTAATCTGCACCAAATGATTTTTGAAAAATAGGAGCAATGCAAAGATTGGGCTCCGCACCCTGAAAAGTAGAAAACATTGGATTTGTCTATAGATATAGTAAAACCTGATAATTTTGTACGATATATTAGTGTAGATGTTGATCTTTGACAAATCACTCTTAGCATTATCTCATCTTATCTTATCTTTTTTTCTGTCTGGTAAACATTTCTAGAGTTATTCCATTGGTTTTTATTTTATGAACTTTTCTCGTGAACCACCTGCTTTCTGCTGGTTATTATTGTATTAGTACTTTTCTATAAATCCTTCACTCTTTACAGGAACTTAGTGACATGACAGCCATTAAGGCGGAGGATATCCTGGCCACCCTTCAGAGCTTAGAACTGATTCAGTACAGGAAAGGGCAGCATGTCATCTGTGCTGATCCAAAGGTCTTGGATCGTCATCTAAAAGCTGCTGGTCGTGGGGGTCTTGAGGTTGATGTTAGCAAATTGATATGGACTCCTTATAAAGAACAAGGTTGATGTCAAACAATTTATCCAGATACTGGCTGCCAACTTAGACTTGTAACTGACCTCCGATTGTATAAAATATAAGCTTGAGGGTATGAAACTGAGTATTCTTCCTGGAGACTTTCTTGTCATTATCCATCTTATGACTTTGTATGTATGTATCAACAAATAATGATTAGTATATTCTTACTTTAGTAGGTGTAGGCTACAACTGACTTTTTGATTTTAGATTTGTGAACTACTTGTTCAGATGCATTGTAATGCTCTTCTGATGATGAGACAAAATGACAAAAAATTGGGAAGGTGATCCGTGAGAATGGATAAGATTGAATTGCCATCTCTTTGAAAATGTTTTGTAAAACCAAACGTCTGAGATCATTTTAGGCATAATTTATATCATCCTTCTTACTTATGAGTGAAGTATCTTCCTGTCAAAATTTGAAGCAAATTTGTTTGATTTTATGGGGAAGTATGTAAATGTTTGAGCTTTAAAGGAAAAATCAGAAATTTGAAGCAAATTTGTGTGGCTGTATATGGGGAAGTATGTAAATGTTTGAGCTTTAAAGGAAAAAAAAAAATTATGCCCAGGCTTTCTTCCTTTCATGACTGCCATTTGGAATCCAACAACGCAAACAACCCCATATTGGTGTTGCCACTGGTTGAGTCATCCTGGTTTGGCTAAATTTGTATTCGGTTTGGAGTGAGTGGTGGTTGCAAGAGCTGTTTATGTCGGCAAAACGCATGTACATGTACTCCTTTTAATTCTCAGCATGAGAAAACTATGGGCAAAAGGCTTTCCTTTTCATTTGGTTCTTTTTGTCCTTGATAAGACATTGAATTCCCTATTAATGCTACAGTCGGACGATGACACCTACAATCTCCAGCTTGATTTCTGTTTTGAGAAACCTCCTTGAAATGATGAGTTGAATTCTCTTGCTCTTCGTTTGAAATCCATGCACTAAAGAGAAAAATGAACTAAAAAGCTTTGGTATTTCAATTTTCATATCCCATTCCGTTCTGCACTCTTTTTCTTTGCTTAAAGACTAGGTTTGTCTTCGTTCCAATCCAATTCTAGTATTACTATCTATTCAATCGATTCCAATTACGTATTGTAACTTTTTTCTTGAAAACCTTTTGCCCTTTCCTTAGACTCGGTTCCCACTTCCCACTATGACACTATGGCAATCACCATAAGCACTCTTTCTCTCTCTCTCTCTCTCTCTCTCTAACTGGAGTAATGTTAACTTTTCCTATTACCGGAAAGATAAAATAAGGAGATAAGTTCGATCTGTTTTGCTATCACTTGGCTTGTCTGTTTCATTTACACAAAGTCAATTCTACATGTAAACAAACTTCTGAAAGGCTTTACGAGAAAACTTCAGGCAGGATGATCTAGTGGTGGCTTTTCTCATTGACTCATTTATTATGTTAAAAAAAAAAAAAAAAAAAAATCCCTGGATCTACATGAGAACAGTAACCACATACATCATGATCAGCAGCACCAAATTTTGAGCACAGGATTAAATAATAATATAATAAAAAATTTGTAAAAACTAACTGAGAACATTTACATTACTTTTTTTCTCCCCCTTTTCTTATGCATCAATTCTATCTCACTCACCTCTCAATGAAATTTTCTCATCAAACGGTGGTAGGTTGAAGATGATGCCTAGTATGATGAATTTGTTGAAGCTGTAAAGTTTTCAGTGCAACCCCACCAGATCTTCTCTTCCAAAGACTGTCTGCATCCTCTCCTTGAGGCTTTTGCTCCTTCTTGATGACTGGCAATGGAGGATCCATATCAACAATGCTTATACAAGTACGATTCTCATTGCTACCATTCATGCTCACTTGTCTCCTGCTTCCACAGCTAGCAGTGGTGGTGGTGGCCACTGTGGTGGGCAGGTTTTTGCTAGAGAACATTTTCTTGAGCTTGGAGTACTTGACACTGTTATTGTTGTTGATGATGTTGTTAGTACTATGTCTGGTGTTTTGGTTGAGCTTGCTGTGAGTAGCTGGAAAGCCAACTACTTTGTTGTTCCTTTTCACTTGGCCCATGCAGCTGATTCTGGGGGACAAAGGGTCGCTGGAGAAGGACACACAGCGATCTTCCCATTTGGGAATTATAACATCTTTGATGGATGGTTTTGAACACAACATGGGCAAGAATGTGTTTCTTGAATGGAGATTCAGTTTTTGATGGGGGAATCGATTGTATTCATTTCCCATTTGGAGTTTAGAAAGAGAGTAAGGATATGGGATATAATAATAAGTATATAATAGTACTTCTCAAACCTTCTTGGTTATTTTAAGAGCTTGCACACACACTCACACTCAGAGAGAGAGAGAGAGAGAGAGAGAGCAGTGAGATGAAAGGTTAACAAGAGAAGGAAATGGGCAGGGAAATTGATCTTTGTTCAAGTCTCCTTTGCCTTTGTTTTGGTCTAAGCAAGGAGAGAAAAAGAGTAGTGTTGAGATTGTCAAATACGAAGAGAGTGTTGTGTACTTACGCAACAGTGAGAGGTTACCCTTTTATCTCTTGTGTTAACTTAGTCTATGAAGTACAACTTAAAACCATAAGGAAAAGGCCAAGACACCGTTTGTTGAAGACGAATTAGTCTCGGACACGAGGTAGCAAAGGGGACCAATATTTTAGAGACTTTTGGAGTAGCTGTGTATGTACGTGTAAAATTGGATGAAAAAAAAAAAAATGCTATTTGTTACTAATTATTAAAGGGAGGGTCCAGTATGCACCTTCTACCAATTTTACCAAACCATAGCCAATTGATTCATGCCAAGTTCATACGCTACTTGTGATGAATCATTCGCTGACTCTCACTTTGTCTCCTTAGGGCCCCAAGTAACAATTTGTCTTCAGCTTGGTAAACTATCCTGGAGAAAAAAAAAACACATTTTTCATGATGTAATTCATAGGTTTAGTGATTGTTCAAAAACACAAAATAGCATATGTAAATCAATTAAGAAATTATTTTTCCAAGGAAATATCAGGATTCAGGACTCTTATCATTCTGGCCTTCATTTGGGTGTTTTATCAATGAAAAATCATTTTTAATCTCTCCTCCCTCCCAAATAAGCAGATACTCTGTTCATAAAAAAAAGAAAGAAAAAAGAAAAAAAAAAAAAACTAGTTAACCACTCGTGCAATGCACGTGAAAGTTCAATAAAATATAATTTTATCTTAAAAAAATGTTTTTCTTTCTCTCTTATTATGTATGTAAAATATAAATATAAAATTTGATAATTATGATAGTTATTAATAGACATTTACTTTGATTATACTTATATATGAAATATTAAATATGAAATGTGATAACTATGGTATTTATTAATAAGCATTTATTATAATTGTGTTTTTATATAGAACTATTAATAATATAATTGTGATAATTATTAAGTAAATATTTATTATAATTGTGTTTTTATGATTCCTATCATTTAATTAGGACTTTAAATATAGAATAAAATTTAAGTCCAATTAAAAGATATATAATAGAAAACTGATATGTAAAATTGTGATGACACAAAAGCTTTTTTTTTTTTAGAAAGGATGACACAAACTGACAAAAGCTTATATAGCAAAATATAATGAGATTAATTAAAAGTTAAATGTTTTATGTTATATATATATATCATAAAATACTATTATAAATTATTATAGATTAAACTCCAAATCAATTAATATAAATATTTTCAGTTTATATTATATTATTTTATGAGTTTATTTATTTTTCAATTTATACCATATAATCGAATAACTATGTTATTCATTACATGATGAACTTTTACAACATATCAAATACTATGTCCTTAGTGTGAAATACAAAGAAAAAAACTTTAGTAATTTTACATCATTGCATATTTAAGTCGTTGTGCAGAGTCGAAAGTCATCAAGCACACACTTAGATTAGTTAATGTTAATTTAAAATGAACCCTATTATTTCCTTTGCTTTTTGCAGAAAAAACCTATGACCGTCCTTGACTTGAAACATCTTAAACCGGTCAAAGAGTCCGACAGCTCACAATAATTAATGGGAACACGTATTATTAGGTGGAATCACGTTTGCCAAGAAGCAATTAAAACACGGGCTTCACTATATTATATACTATCATCATATTAAAACTATAGAATATAATAAAAAATGAAGATTGTACCACAGAGTAAAAGACGGCAAGTTTGTCATTTTCATCTTAGTAATTCGTACGGAGCACCACATTATCATTCATTTCAACCATTCTCTATAAGTTTATCACAATTTTTCTTGCCCCGTCGAATATATATAATAGAAAGAAAATCTCTGTGTTCCTATTATTTGACCACATTACTATAGCTTTGTTATTATTTTTTATTTTTTATTTTTTTGGGTTCAATAAAGATACCATTTATATTTTATTGTTGACCTCTATCAATAGAATTTTGTTATAATTTGAGTATAGTTCAAAAGTTGTTCAAATTTGACGAGATTAAGATCCATTTAAAGATGATGAATTGATAATTTTTTTAGCAAAATCTTTTACACTATAATGATTTTTTTTTAGTCAAACTTGTTTCATTTAAAATTAAACATATAAGATTTTAAAATATACATAAATCTAAACCTAATTAGATTTAAATGAGTGAGATATAATCACAATTATTTGGAATTAACACAAATGTAGTGTCATCGTGAATTCACTTGACTATTGCTCGAGCAAAATTGCATCAATTTTTACCTTATTTAATTTCTTATCAAGGTTTTTTTTTTTTTTTAGAATACTAAGTATTAAACACACACAAAGGGAGATGGGAGATGGAAGAAAGTCTTAAAGAAACTAACAGTAGTGTATATAACTATTTCAACTATTTCATATTTTTAACATGGGGATGCAACTACTCTAACGTTGAGAGAACCTCAATTATCTTCGCCTAAATTGTCAGAGAACCTTTCACATTGTAAGTTCTCCTTTCAAGTTGATGCGGACTGCGTTTGTTTGTCAAGGAAGTTCAATAAAAGATTTATGAGTTTTGGGGCCACTAGCTAGGCCCACTACAGAGGGAGGCTAATAATTAAGTTGTTTGTCAAAGGATATGAATCGAGTTTAGTCTGCAAAACGTTTTGTGAGTATAGATCGACTGTAACGTGTTTATTCTATAGTGAATTTCCCAGAGTTTGGCTACCCCAAATTAGTTTTCTTTCAAAGAGTTCTTCAAAAGTTTTCCATTACATCACCAAAACCTTTGCGTTGCTTTAATTGTTTTATTAAATTATTAACTTAGGGCATAAGTAACAATTAATCTGTTAATTGCAATGTTCTTTTGATCAATCTCGGATTTTTCTGAATTGGGGTGTTTCTTTAATTTGAATTTTTACCAACTTTTACAGTTTTGAGCTCCTAAAAAGCTAGAGTATGTGCAACTTTATTACAACTTTTGTTAGTATAGTTGACAACTACTACTCTAAAGTGTTTGGTCTCAACTTTGGCAGCCTCAATCAAATGACTTACCCGGGATCTATTTGAGTGTTAATGATTTATAATTACTGAAAGTATGGTTGTGGAGTCCCCCTCAATGATAATATCTTTAAATCAATTTCTTTGACAATTTGGAAAGCTCTTTACACTCTTATTAGACAAAAGTTACCATTTGGTACTTTCCTTTTCACATTATGAAATGGTTTTGAAAACCTATCAAATCATTGAGAGTTGGCTCTCTCTCTCTCTCTCTCTCTCTCTCTCTCTGATTTGACAAACCAATCCAAAACTTCTGTGCTTCTTAATTTGCGGTCCTTTAGATTGAATTTGTGTGTGTGTGTGTGTGTGTGTGTGTGTGTGAGAAATTACTTTAGATTGAACTTAATAAAGCATGATTGACAAGGGTCAAGAGCACAAAGTCTAAGTAGCAATAAATTATGAGTAGATCATGCTCTTAAAGCTAAGTGGCCTAAATCTATATATGCAATTCGAAATTTTTTCTGAAAATTAAAGGACCGATCATGATGACTAGCCAATGCATATCTCTTCCTTCGTCTCTCCCCGAACTCGGCTAAAATCAAAAACAAGAACAGATTATGTTAAATTATGATTCCCAAAGTTACAACAATTCAAAATAAACAGAACTTTCTTCTCATAAAAATAGTACTTTTTTCTCATGAACTGTTCAAAGAGGATAACAGGTCAAGTCATTTTAAGCTGAATTTTTTTTTTTTAAGTCGGGTCAAGTTAACGGGTTCAAGTCCAATTTTTCCAAGTCAACATTATATCATCATGTTAAATTGGTGATTTTTGATAATGTTGATTTTGTTGTATCATCTACGTAGTATTTGTGGCTTATAGTAAATAAACTGTTGTTGTAAGGGCTATTTTTGGATCCTAGGCCCAAAAGGTAAAAAGACTAAGGCTCAAAGAGTCCAGTACAAAGAATTTGTAAAATGTAGGTTGGAAACTAGGTTTCAATAAGTTAGACAACGCTCACAATGGATTAAAGATTGAAATAAAATAAAGAAAAACAGATTTTATGCGAATAAATCCTTCCTCAACAAAGTTCGAGGAGAGTAGTTCTTGAATATATTTCTCTTAGACTTGATTATAGTTACAGTTCTTAGTGCTATAGTCTTTTTTCTTTCTACAGATTCTTAGATGCCCCTCTATAATGGTGTCTTTCTTTCTTATATCCCCCTCTTCTGATTCATCTCCACCTTCCACGTGTAGGCCAAATAGCTTGCTTTGATCCCTGTCCCATTGGCACCTTCCTCAAGTCTTTGGAGGTAGTTGTAAGGTTGCATATTACTGTTCATATATCACCTCCACATTAATATGGTCAAAGAATTAGCTAAAGAGCATTTAATGCGGTGATAACAGCTTTTCTTTAGATATTTCTTAGCCTCTCTTTGTCCTATTCCCTCTTGATATTTATCCTTACCAATAGAATTGCTTTGAGCATTGCTCTTAATGGGAGGTCAACCTTTTCTGACCTCTACTCTGTTAAGCCAAGGAGGTCTTTCTCCTCAGATTGCCTTCCCAAACCCTCATGACCATAATCCGTCTGTAACTCACTAACTCGTACTTCCTTGTAAACATATACCTATCCTCGGACTACTAAATGTCTTCGGATAGGGCCCACGGCCCAATATACACTCTTGGGCCCTTCATCCCTACAATAGCCCCTTGAAATTCTCCTTTTTTGCTTCTCGAAAAAAAGGAAGATTTCAATATTACAACAATTATTCTGCTCTTCTCATGCGTCACTTTTGTTTGTGCAAGTGTCTTTTCAACTCCTCGAAGCACGCTTATGACATTTATCTGGGACGCGCCTCACATTTATTTTCTGCGGCTCTATGTTCCCCATGTTCTACGGTACAATAGAGATCCAACGGTTGAAAATTTTATGGGGATTTGAGCGGGAGTTTTCCCGCTTGATTTTTTTTTTCTCATATATATTGCTTGAAAACTTTAACTACTTCACTTTTTGCACTCTCAAATATCAAGAGCTAGTCCGAGGAGCCTTTCTTTCTTTCTGTAAGTCATCTTTAGCAATCTCTTCTTTTCATCTTCTCGTTTTCTCTTCTGTTCCTTTTTATCTAGAGCCTTTTCTTCCTCGGCCACTCTAACTCCTTCTCGTCCACTTATTCCTTTCGTCATCTCTTCCAAATGGTAGATTCGCTTACTTAGTAGATACTCCAGAGGGCATAGAGAGCTTCAAAGCTCAATATCGAATCCTACCAGGGGTTTCATTTAGGTATTGTAAATAGGGGGATTGGCATATCCTAAGGCAAGAGGGAGAAGTTGTAATTCCTATGATTGCCTTTATAGAGGGAGGGATAAGAATCCCTATGGGTAGAGTAACTAGGGATTATTTAATTTCCCACAGACTTTCCCCCACCCAGTGCGCTCCTAATATGTTTAGGATTTTAGATAGCGTAGATGCCCTCAACGAGAAGATGGGTGTGAACCTCACCCATCATGATGTTAATTGGGTTTATAACCATCATAAACTAACAGGGCAGAGTTATTACCTAAAAAATAGAGTCCTCGCAATTAGGCTCATATCGTGTCTCCCTGAGTCCAACAAGGGTATGAATAAAGACTACCTAATCATTTCGGGGGAATGGCACAATGGGCTTCACTGTCCGACGAGAGAAGGGACACCAGGTGGGATGTTAGGTCTAGATTTATCATTCTAACAATATATATATATATATATATATTACTAACAATTCCTATGCTCATCTTTTTTTTTTTTTAAATGAACTTGCAGACAAGTACTCTACTATTTTGAACTTCAGCCTTGTCAACGAGCCAGACCTGACCAAAATACTCAAGGCTGAGATTTTTGTTCATAAAGACGAGCAATTGAGGGTAACTCATCTCATTCTCGACTACAACCCTCTGTCATCCAGCTTCCTGGCGCCAAAGCATGTGATCAAGGCAAAAGACTACCGTCTACACTTGATCAACGTAGCTGTACTTGGTTTTCTTAATCCAGGCCCTACCCTAGAAGGCGTGCAATAGATAGAATTGCCATTCCAACACACTGTCGAGGAAGAAGCCACACCTTCCCAACCAACTATCAAGGAAGAAGATGAAAAAATAGTTGAAATTTCAGAGTCCGAGGATGATTTTGAAGTCTTCAACCAACCCCAGTCCCCAAAAGTTCTAGCGGGTGACTTCAGTCATCCTCCCCCAGCCTTAGTAAGCCACACCCAGGAAGCTCCAACAATTCTTGACGCCATGGTACTACAACGTAAAAGCAGATCAAGCCTCCTGGACCTGCTAGAGTCCCATGTAGGAGGCAACATGCTCGAGAAAGCGGTCCAACCCAAGCCCTCCACTCCTCATTCTAGTCAGGTTCCCCAAGTTGACCCACTTGACAAGAAGAGGAAGCGAGACCAGAAGGGGAAAGAAGTAGTAGAGGAAGGAAGAGGCTTCTCATCCAAGAAATTTGAGCCCCAAAAGGGGGCCAAAACAGCTAAAACCATACATACTAGGTCCTCAAGTGAAGGACCTGTGGTGGAGAGAGGGCGTGGCCGCCAGAGCAAAGTCCCAACTTGGAACCCCCCGTAGTGCTGGATGGAGCCCACTTGCCCACTGGTGCCTCTATAAGGGATTTTCAACAAGGGAAGGCCGGGTATGTGGCCAATGCTTTAGAGTAGGCATTTCTGTTGCCTGGTGACATGACTAACCTCAGGTCCATGAAGAAGCATAAAGTGTTTCTTAGCCTGAAGAGGGACCTTGCACTAGTAAGTGTTTTAACTTTTTTTTTTAAAGGTTACAATTACTTCCACTAATCATCATATATGTAAGGGCTATTTTTGGATCCTAGGCCCAAAAGGTAAAAGGACTAAGGCCCAAAGAGCCTAATACAAAGAATTTGTAGAGAGTGGGTTGAAAATTAGGTTTCAATGAATTAAACAGTGCTCACAATGGATTAAAGATTGAAGTAAAACAAAGAAAAACAAATTTTATTCAAAGAAATCCTTTCTCGGCAAAGTCCGAGGAAAGTAGATCTTGAATATATTTCTCTTAGACTTGATTATAGTTACAGTTCTCAATGCTATAGTCTTTTTTCTTTCTAAAGATTCTCGAATGCCCCTCTATAATGGTGTCTTTCTTCCTTATATCCCCCTCTTCTGATTCATCTCCACCCTCCACGTGTAGGCCAAATAGCTTGCTTTGATCCCCGTCCCATCGGCACATTCCTCAAGTCTTTGGAGGTAGCTGTAAGGCTGCATATTACTGTTCAGGTATCATCTCCACATTAATGCGACCAGAGAGTTAGCTACAGAGCATTTAATGTGGTGGTAGAAGCTTTTCTTTAGATATTTCTTAGCCTCTCTTTGTTCTATTCCTTCCTGATGTTTATTCTTACCAGTAGAATTACTTTGAGCGTTGCTCTTGATGGCAGGTCAACCTTTTTGACTTCTACTCTGTTAAGCCAAGGAGGCCTTTCTCCTTGGACTACCTTCCCAAACCCTAATGACCATAATCCATCCGTAACTCACTAACTTGTACTTCCTCGTAAACGTATACCTGTCCTTGGACTACTAAATGTCCTCGGATAGGGCTTATGGCCCAATATACACTCATGGACCCTTCATCCCTACAGTTGTTATTGTTTATGTGGTCTGAGAGAATTTAATAATACAATGTGGGAAATAATTATGGAATGTATTTCACATATCTTTCTCTACACTCCTTGATTTTTTTTTTAAGGTTTCTTTTTCTCCTTCAATTTTCACTCATTGTTGCTAGTTTGTTGTGTGGATGTCATTGGATCAAACTTTAATCCAGTAATGGTTTGAAAATTTTTCTTATGGTAACAGTAAAATTTGAATTTTTTATTATTTAATTTTTAGAATTAGTAAAATTTTTATTCAGATGCTACATGGCAAAATATAGGCTCAGTGGATGTGTTTTGTTAATTAAGTGTGTACATTTAACCCAACTCGATAAATTGACCCAGATCAATCTCAGGTTTTGGGCTGGTTTTTGACAGGTTGGTAGGTTGGTTCGGGTTTGGATTGTCTATATCTTTAACCAAAGTAAATAGACTAAACTCATGCTATTAATAGTTTAACAAATACGTGTACTTTATGCTAATTAGTGTAACTGTTTTTGGATTTCGCAACTAAATTTTAAAATTTTCATTTGATTAGTGTGACTATTTTTTAACTAATTTTTATTTTAGTACTTTGAATCTTGGTTTTGATGAAATTGAAATACTAGATCCAATTATGTATGCTGCAATAATTTATTGAACAGTAAGCATAAATAGTTGAATAAAAATTTCATTTTTTTTTAAAGATCCAACACAATGTATGTACAAGTTGAGATGAGATTAATTAAGCTGTCAACATCAAAAAATATTATCCATAAAAAAAAAAAAAAAAAAAAAAAATTTAAGAACATTAAAAAGACTGTCAACAATATATGTACAAGTTGAGATATGGTTAAGCTCAAATATAAATTTGAAAGTAAGACCTAGTTTAATTGAGAGTAAACATATACTATATATAGATTACAAAACCAATGCCAACATAATTGGATTTTGGGTTCTTCTAATAATGATGATATGGTGCAGCTCGAGATTTGATTAAGATAGTGTAGTCTTTTATTAACCATATTCACGAGGAAATTGGAGTAACTGTTACTCAATTCCTCTCACTCTTTTTTGGTGTAAATTCAAAGTGGCCTCCCAAAAGTGTGGCCCACATGCAATGAAATTAGAGGGAGACCCCACATCCACCGTCGGATCCGGATCTGGATGCCCTTGCCACGTCACACATTCGTGGTAACTACAAAATTCCTCTCGAAAACAGTTATTTTTGTCTTCAATGTTTAGACACAAGCAGTTATTTCTCTGCCTTCAATGTTGTGAGAGAGAGAGAGAGCACAGTTATTTCTTTGTCTTCAATGTTGAAAGAGAGAGATTCCATGTAAAAATGATGTTTCACCCTTCACAATCGTACGTACTATTTAGACAAAATTTGTGATAAAATGTGTTATCATAGAAGAACAATAAAATGCTAATGTTGAATCACTTTAGTAACATTTGAAACTATAATCACTACTATGTTAAATACTATAATAAATATAAAAATATGTTCAATTTTACAACTTACTAATTTATACGGTTGTGATTCTTGTGAATAGTGTGTCCATTATTAATTTGTGCGACTGACTACTTTTCTTCAATAATTTACAATTGTATAAATTAATGGGTTGTAAATTGAGTGCCGTTATGTTGATAGTTATATTGTTGTAAATATTAATCTCATCCACGTGTACGGATTTGATAAGTTTCAGATATGTAAATTTATTAATTTACTAATTGGCTAAAGGATATCTTATTTATTTATTTTTGGTTGCAAAATATAGTACCAAAAAATAATCACAGGTAGGAGACAGATCACATGCAGATCACGTGTATGGAAAATTGAAAATAAAGGGTGATGCATCCATCTTGACCGACACGCCATGCATGTCAACATGTGGGAGGCACGTGAAAGGCTCATTTTGTCCTCAATTAATTCTGGAACAATTATTTACACAATTTTTATCGTAACTTACTATATGGTAAGTGATGATTGGTGAAGGTGTAAACTTATATGAATTTATTATTATTATTATTATTTACCACTCATAACTTATTACATGATGAATTATAACAAAAATTGTGAATTTTGTTATAATTTTAACTTTTTCTTTTTCTTTTTCTCTTTTTTCTCCCTTCTAGTACAAGCCTATTAGACTATTACCTTCCCCGGATAGCAATAGAATAGTAGGCTACTATTAGTTAAGACCATAAGAATAAGAGGACAAATATATGCTTCTCAGAGGTGATAGGACCATCAATAAATATGACCACTGACCTGCCTAGTTGAAAATTCACTTTGATTTGTAGCAGCCTATGGTTGGAACTTGGAAGCTTGAGTGGAAAAACTCTTCTTTGTGAAATAAGAACGAGATTTTAGAATTTTCATATAAAAACTTTTGTCCTTTTCTTTGGGGGGGGGGGGGGGGGGGGGGGGGGGGGGGTTGGTTTGGGCCTCAAAAGCCCAAAGCAGGACTTTAGTCCACCCCAAAGAGCCTTTGAACTCATAGCCAAGCCCACCATTTATGGGCCCACTAGGATTGGTTTGATAGGGCATCTTGACCGAAAGTGAGTTGCGGCTTAAACTTCATGGAGGACCCTTGATCTCCTTAATGGACGTCTAGTTGCTAGACTTTACTCGGTTATCGACCTCAAGTAACCATAACGGTCAACTTTTCTGAAGGCAATATAGTTACCTTCTTGAAGACACCTTCTCCTTAACTGATCGATTAGTACAATTCTCCTTAAAAGGCCCTAATTCCCTTGCATATCAACAATTATTGCACACCACTAATCATCAATTGTATTTGACATGACTGAACCTATCCCTTGTGTAGTTATGATTGCAATTTTGGGGGTGCTACCTTGGCACCCATCCTCCCAACCTACCAAAAATATTAATCACTTGCTTGTCAAGAAACCTGATTTTAGGGAACCATTTCAGCCAAACCCAAGTCATCTTTGCCTTATAAATAACTAAGGTATGCAACTCTTCAACTACTATTACCATGTTATTTTACACTTTTGTGTTAACTTAACCATCAAAGCATTCTTGATCAAACCCCCACCAGTTGATCCTAATTGTACTAAAGATTATTTTTTTTCTTTGTAGAGAATTGAATCTTTGATTAGAGCTACTTAGGTTGAGTCTCATTAAACATTCTTGTTATAGTTTCATCTTTCTTAAATCACCCGCTTCTATTATTAAGAAAATACAAAAACCAAAATTAGAGCGAGTCAATAGTCTCATTCTATTACTTCTTGTTGATCAATCATTCCTACAATTGTTGGTTTATTATGGCATTACAATTATTATTTTCTCGCCATTATTATTGTTAACACCACTATCACCAACAAGGTCCTATGACTATCCACCAGTCCACCACATTCTATTACTATCATCTTCTTTGACAATCCATGATTCATATTCCTCCCAAATTCGAAAACTTAGTAGAAAAGAAAAGTGCAATGGAGATAAAGTTGGCTACGAATGAAGGTACTCATAAGCCTATACAGGCTTTGAAAGAAGAAAAAGCCCAAAAACATTGGTAAAGTGCGAGTGTGCAATGGATAGCAAGTGCAGAAAGAAAACAAGTACAGGTAGAGTAGAGTTATACGCACTACTTTGGAGACACTGCTATTGTATTTGTGAGAAGCTATGTAAGAAAGAACATGCTTTGTCTTTGACTCCCATCCACGTTCATATTATTAAAGGTTGTTGGTCCCAAAAGAATAATTAAAAAGGTTCCTTTGTTGATAGAAACACTGTCCCAAAGATGTAGTAGTTGTAAAGCACGAGATATGGAGGCTGATTCGCTGCTTGTTGGTCTGTCCACCTACAATACATAAGAGCGGCCAAACAGGTTCGCATGCACGAGCCAGCATGATCCAGAAAAATCCAGATCAACAGCTAAAAAAGTGAGGGAAAGGTTTAGAAAATCGCACCCCTACGCTTTATTGGATAATTAGCCATATTTATCTTATTACACACTCATTATTGCACACTCTATATACACAAATTTTTAATTTAAATTAAATCATACTTTCAAAACGTAAAATTCGATTTATTTCAAAGAAAAATAATTGTTCTGGAAGACTGTGTTGAAAGGGTCAAATTCTCTATGATAACAAAATTATTAAAGGAATAAGGCCTAAAGAAAAATTTCAGAGAGAAGCAGACAAGGTGTGGTGCTGTTCCCCTCCTATCCCATGGTCACAAAAGAATAAGTATTAAGTAGACGATGGAATAACACCACCAAGTTTTGTGGTTTTGTGCGCAAAGCCTTGACGGCGTCTTAATGCTTTGTTCGCTACTGTTTGGATATGACATGTAATGTCGAAATTTGTTGGTCAAAGAATCATTGAAGTCTTAATCTGTAAGTATAAAATCTTACTAGGACAATTCCCAAGATATATTAACTTGGGAAATGCCTAAGAAATCTGACTCAACTCGATTTTATTGGATTGAGATCCGATGCCATGCATGCAATCTGACTCAACTCAATTTTTATACTATTAACTTTTAGATCTCACATGGTTGTGGAAATTTCTTAGTCCAGGACTCAAGATTCTAATCCAATTTTACTGGCAGAAAAATACTATTTAAAGCTCAAACCGACATATTTTCAGTATCCTAAAAATACTGCACAACTTATTTTCATAATTTTTGTTTTCAACTAGAAATAAGGTTAGTGGTTATTGATTTTCTTACAAGAGTCTACTATGATATCACTTTATTGTTTATCTTTGTTAATTTTAATTTTCAACTACAGCAATTGCAAAAACAATTGGGCGAAGAAAGCTAAGTAGGTAGACTTATTAATATGGACAGTAGAAGTGAAATATTATTATTTTTTTAATAATTATTTTATTGAGAAAAGAAAAGCTTATGTTCAGCAATGTATGCATAAACTTTCCTAAAATTTTCAACAGAGAAATAAAAGTAAGAGAGATTATGAAATCTACAACAGAATACTTTTCAAGACGACTACAACAACTTATGAAAAACGAATTTTCCAACAATACAATTGAAATCTCCACACTATCAAGAGTGCAATTATTCCTCACCCTCCATATCTTCACATTAGACAATACATCTATCTTTGCTGAGTGTAACATGGGTACAACAACAATCTTCTACCCAGAAACCACGTCTACTCAAAACATTTTGGCCTATATATGTTGACCAAAGACTTGGCTGCAAAAGTTAAGATTCACAAGATGTCGAAAGATCAGTCGGTGTTGTTTTTTGCCGGCAGTTTAGTTTAAACAACGTATGAAATAAAATAAACTTGTATAATCTTCTACGTATTAGTTTTGACTGTTGACAAATGCTACTTTAAGCAGGTAGTTGTACACATCCTGGTATGGTTTTCATGGGCTCCTCTTATTCATGCTTGTTGACAAATGTTGCTTCAAGCAGATAGTTGTACTGTACACATCCTGGTATGGTTTTCATGGGCTCCTCTTATTCATGCTTGGTCGCGGTCGGTATGTTTACAAAGTCCATACCTAATCTAATCGTAGTGCTAGTGTGCATGTGCCAGAATTGTAAAAGTCAGACTAAGCAGTCCCAATTGTAGTAGTTCATACAATCTTTGAAAAGCATTGATTGCGTGAATATGCATTCAAAATATGGGTCCGGAATGAGCATATAGTATGAAATTTCACTAGAAAGTACTACAAATATTCTTCCCCTGAGGTAACAATCAGAAAATTGAAGTTAACAAAACCTTTTCATGCTTACCATGGAAAATTCACTCTCTTTGGGTTTACTTAAGCAATCAGACAACAGAACTGCAAAGCAGTCAAGCCTCTAGGAACTCATAGGCGCAGTCCAATAACATAAAAGGGCTTGCATGCTATGGGGGCCAAGCTTATAGAAGGCCTTCAAGAGCCTATAGAAAAAGAATCCACATAAGAAGTGGGGGAAACAAAAGGCAAAAATGTGCCCCCTTCAAAGAGGAAGATCAATGGCACAGTGGCAAACTAAACCAAAAACCAGATATTCCATGTGTCTTAATACTTTCTTATCAATTTTCAATTCTACAAATATGCAACTACAAAAAACTCAGTCCTTGGTATGATGACAAGTGTCTTCTACCAAAAAACAGGGGGGGAGGGGGGAGGGATAAAACTAACCTACCAATCACCTCTCCTAGACCTTGCGAAAGTTTATGCATTGGGTACAACCTTTTTACAAATATGCATCTACAAGTACATGTCATTGCATGTTAGGATTGAGGCTTTGCCAGCTTGAGTTACAGTGACCTTGTAACTTCATGGAAATGCTAATTAACGATTTCCAAGCCATAGGCTATATTTCCCATTTCTTTCCTGATTTTTCTCATTGCACTCCCAATCAGACAGCATGGCAGCCACTCGTTGCCAACAGAAGTTAAAGCAACCGACAGTTTCACATTCACCACAGGAAAAGAGAAAGGAAATAGCTTGATGGCTGCCATTTATTCGAAAATTCAACAAACTTTTAGAAGAAACATGATTTAAGAAAAACTTCGTTGTGAAGTCCCATCATTTACCCCATCTTGAGGAGCCTCATCCTGTGGCAACTTGGATTCAAAATTTTCTTCTTCCAATAGTGTAACTCTATCTGAATCACCATCAGTCCTAGCTTGCTTGTTTGACTCATTTGGTTTTTCAGCTCTAGTATCTTCAAGTTCTTTTGTTTCTTCTGGATGCTGTTGTTTCTGAGATTCTGAGTTGGATGAAGCAAGAGGTGACTCGTTGGGTTTTACAGCTCTAGTATCTTCAGGTTCCTTTGTGGCTTCTGGATGCTGTTGTTTCTGAGATTGTGAATTGGATGAAGCAAGAGGAGTGACACCCAACCCTTTGGCAAGACTAACATACTTGAAAACAAGTTGCTTGTAATTATTTAGCAGGTCCTCTACATCGTTGACTGTTAGATCACCAACACTGGCAAAAACATATGGATAATCCCGAAAGACTTGCCTTACCATATCCTCCTTCAAAAGCATGGTTGCCCCTTTATTCTCCAAATCCGAGAGGGATGGAATTTTTGTTAACTGATCTTCTGCAAATGGGACCTCCTTACTTCGGGATTTTGATTCAGACGATTTGGATTGTATTGTGGAGTCCTTATCCTTATAAACATTCAAAGATTGATGTTTGAATTCCATTGGTTCTGCTCTAGATATGTCTCCTCCAAATCTATAATCACTTTGATCAGATTGACCATCAAAATCAGACGATATCCCAGACAGAAGTGCTCGAGCAGTTTCCATGTTACTTTCAAACTCGGTTTCATCCATTGAAAGGGCCTTTGCATTAATGTTTGAAATGAAGGACTCAGCAGAAAGCATGTTGGTAAAAAAATATGCTGCTTCTGCAACTAAGCGAGATTGACTCCTGTATCTTTGTATATACAACAGATTTGAGTGCAGTTGTGGAGGGTTTGCCTGCATAATATTGTCAATGCAATTGTAAGTACAACATTCTAAATGCCACATTTCAAGGGCCATTAACCAACAGTGATCTTATGAATCATGGAAGCTACTAGTTCGCAAAGCATTATTGATACTAAATCAGGCTTTGTGCCCTTTGATATTTTGAACTTTCCACCTTCCGCATCCTCTCCCCCTGAAATGGATAGTTTAAAGGGACACTTCATTTCGTGATATCATGAGACATAATTAATGTCTTTGATTGTATCACCATAGTAGAATCACTTCTATAACTTTATCATCATTGAATTCTAACTTTTGAAAGAATAGGAAGACATAAAATATATAACCAAAAAAAATCTTAAGGAAAATGTTTCAAGACCCATCTATGGTGGTTAATGAGTAGAAAATTTATAGGAGTACTGGAGTAGAAAGCAAACAGCCAAAAAAAGAAAATATACCTGAAAATATATCAGGACTGAGTGGTAGTAGTACTGATATTAATGAAAACATCAGGAATTAGATTAGCTAACTTTCTAATATCCAAAATTTTTAAATGGGGTTTTATTTTTAAATGCAACTTTAGAAAGCATAGCATCTTTAGGATAAAGACGTGCAGGCACATAGACATCAAGGTCCTGTCACCAAGCCAATTGGATCAGAACATGACATTATAAATGTTTTTGTGTGTGTATCTATCTATCTATATATATAGTCAAATTGAAGTAATATATAAATAATCAGCTTGATAATGGGGGTGTGATAAACCTCTATTAGGTTTGAAGTTCAAAGTTGTATATATAAAATTTTCATATTTTTAAATTAATTTGTAAAATAAAAATTATATATGTATGTTTTATTCATTTAGTATAATTCTTGGTGAAGGTTTTGAGTAACTACTCGGATGTTTGGGTTCAAATCCTCCTACATGCAATTGTAAAACATTTTCCACAAAACCTTAAGAAAGGAGACCATGGTCAAAGGGGTCAACAGAGGTAAGACCAGACCAAAACAAAGACTAATCGGCAGTTCATTCAACCAGTCCAACCAGCTGGTCCTGTCTGGTATCTGTAACTTCGACAGATTTCACATATTTCTTGTCCCCATGTCATAACCTATTTTCAAGATTTTACTATCTCCCATGTCCATGCTTCAAAGTAAATGATTATGAGAGTAAGCAACAATCAACATAAAGAATCCAAAACAGACTGAAGATACTAATTTTAGTGTTGAACACAAATACCCTATATCTGGAACCAATTGTAAGATTCTCTCTCTCTTCCGGATATATAACTGTATGGTTACAACAAGTAAATCATGTAATGGTATATATTTAATCTCACCTTTATAGTAACATAAATCAGAACAGGAAGAAATTCATCAGCTCCAGGCACGTCTTCTGAAGAAATAGAAGCATGAAGCAGCAAGTTACCGATAACCTTGCAACAATTGAGGATACAAACAAGCTTGTCTCGTGGTGCCTTGTACATGTTGATCTTCTGCAGTTCTTTCTGTGCAAGCTGCCAAAACAGAGCAAGAGATGCAGGTAAGACCCCCAAAATAAACCCCTACTCCAGTTTCCAAATACAACTAAGTGGGCAAGAAAGTGCATGGGAATAGAAACCAGTTTGTTAGCCATTTGTGGTTTCACGTCCCACAATTTAAAGGGTGTTCCATTATGCACTTCTGTAATGGATATAACAGATCTTGTATTCATGATCTAATCAACATGCCTCGTTTGATATGATTCAGCCAACATTTTTTATATTGGGAACTAGCAGTCACCGAAAGATATAAAATGGAAGGACCAATATGAAGCCAGTGATTCTGTTTAATTGGCAAATACTCGACACTCAGTACGCCATTTGTGGAATCAACATGGTAACAAATAATGATGTATAACTTCAACAATGGTAAATTTGTAATGACATCATTATCCCATAATTGGTACTCACAAATATAGTAACATCTTTTTTTTTCCTTGATTGGTAAGGTTACACATTTACTTGTTGGGCCTTTAATCCACAACCTCATTCTCCACCTTGCTCTTCCAAGGTGCCACAAGACAGAATTGCACCCTAAGTTTTCTGCCTTGTGATGGCACTAAGTATGCCTACTTAGTCACAGCCAACACCCAACACTCACATAAAGGGACACTATAACAATTTGTGTGAATCAAGTAAACACAACATAAACAAGCATGCACATCAAACACACAAAGCATATGGAAAACCTTCCAACCTTTTATTATTTGGACTCAAAGCACAGATGAAACACTAAAAGCTTTTCCTCACCAAAACCTCCCTTAGCCTAATCACAAAAACAATGCTTACTAACCCAAAGAGTATTACAATGTTTCCCCACAATGAAAACTCTGGTTTTTGCCTCATACATAAATTTACATGTTGTCGGCACCCCCAACAGCATATGTTTATTATGCGCAGGAAATAACTATCCCTTGACTTGCAACCATATCACGGGAGCAGTCTTCAGGACAAACTGCCCTGTTGTCTTGGAGCCTTTACCCTGCTATTAGCACATCAAAAAAGTTCGCATAGCATGCCATAGCTTGATAACTGCCACAACATGCTACTGCCACCTGTTAGACACGTGCACAACCTATGCACATGTTCCAGCCCACCACAGACCTTGCTCTTCCATGGCAGCCCCAAAGCTTTGCCAACATGCTTCCTTAGTCTGTGCACCACCATGTGCCAGTGCCATGTTCTAGTCTAACCACACATCACCACCCATATGCAAATTCAACCTTTCTTGGCCATGCAAACCACAACCCAATTTCATGTACACTAAACCATCATGCTACATTCAGGCAGCAGTCACACAGGCCACACACTGCATGACAACCTACCCAAGACTAAATCCACACAAGGCTACCATGGTTCATCCTACTGCACTTGCTGCCCACAACACATGCATGGCTTGCAACCTGCCAAGCCATGACCACAAACCATTGCCTTTGCAAAGCCACTATCACACTGACATTATGCCAACTCGTGTATTCATGCACTACAATAAGGCAACACGGCCTATTATTATCTCAAGGAACCTTACACAGCCCATGGCATGCCTCCCTCATGCCCATAAGTTTGTGTGGCTGACATGGATGCAAGGTGCCACCACATGCAGCTACCCTTCTCAACCATTAAGGGTCTTTTTTTCTTTTCTTTTTTCATATAATTTAATAGTTGGGAGTGGGCAAATTTGCACACTGGACGTCTTTGTTGGAAACACCAGGAGGTCTAGCACATTGGGAGCAGCTGCCATTTAAGCTAGAGCTCACTAGCCACAAATATAGTGAAATCTACATAATAAGTGCAATAAAAACCAACAAATTAGTTGTATCACACTTTACAGGTACCGAATTTATATGGAAGCAAGTTACAATCTCTTCCTGTCACTTCATTTGGTTTTTTCATGCTAAAGAAAAGATCCTCACTTTAAGGAGGATCCTCAACACCTTGAGTTTCAATTTAGTAGAAATAGATAGCCCCAAGTTAAGGATTGAAGTTTAACAAGCCTATATATGCTCTCAACCATAGTTATAAATATAATACCATATCAACCACAATATTCCGCATTGGTATATCATTCCATACGCTTAACCCCTTGATACGTACTGGTTTAAATATCAGGGTGTTTCATCCTATACCGTTGTTTCAGCCGGCATAAAATCATACTTTTTTTTTGGTAATTTTTTTAGCATGGAAGAATTTCTTTTGAATTGAGAAAACATAAGTTCTTCTTAATTTGATGATGAGTTAGATGAAAGAAAAAGATGGGACAGCTTTTTAGGCTTTACTAGAAATGTCATTGATGATGGCTTTAGAATAGGGTATTGGCATGATCTGTGGAATGGTGACACTATCCTTATTGAGATTTATTCTAGCCTTTTCCTTATTGCTAAGGATAGAGATACTATGGCGGCAGATTATTTAGAGAACAGTAATGGGTGCTTTCATAGGAACCTGTTATTCATCAGATAGGTGTATAATCAGGAATTAGAAGATACGGTTCAGTTACAGGATGACCTACACACAAAAGAGTTATGTCGCCAGGAGGAAGACACATTAGAATAGATCCCTCAAAGACACAAGGACTTAAAGTGGAGTTATTATAAAGCACTAAGAGGAGGAATGATTTTTATTCCTCGGAAGTTTTTTTTTTTTAAGGTATTCATTGTCAGAGTATTTTGGAAAGTTTGTGTTCCATCAAGGCTGGCTTTTTAGGTAAGATCATTATGGATTGGTGCTTTAGGAAGCAAGGGTTGATCATTATGGATTGGTGCTTTATGTGCAAAAGCCAGGAAAAGAGTGTGTCTCATCGTTTCCTCCAATGTAGGGAGGCTTGGGAAATGTGGTCTCTGATTTTTTGCTTGTTTGGTGTGTCCCTGGTAATGCCTTCTTCTGTGTTGGAATTATTATCTTGTTGAAAGAAAAATTTTGGTAAGAGAAGGGATCGGGAGATTTGGAACATTGTTCCTCTGTGTATAATGCAGTGTTGCTGGAGACAGATATGCTTGATGCTTTGAGGGGCAAGAGAAGCATACAGTGAAGTTAAAGTATTCAGTCATGAAGATTTTCTATGACCGTACTTCAACTTCCCTGGCTTATTCCACTGTGGACTTTCTTGAGTTCTCGGACTATTTTTAAAAAATATATATATACTTTCATTTTATTTTTTTGGGCTTCTCCTTTGTATACCTCATCGTGTACTAGAGCTCCCTTTGGCGCTTTTTCTTTTGAAGGATTTTCATTACTTTGCTCTTAAAAGAAAAAAAAGGTCAATCAAGCTCAGAATTGAGGAAGATGAAGTAATAAATCATAGGCAGAAAATAATCCAAAAGAAATAATGGGGAAAGGGATATTTTGTGCCATAATGCCCAGTTTGGATGGAGGGGAAGGGAGGGGGAGTGGAGAGAAGTAGAGTAGAGTTGGCCGGAAATTAGCTCCATCCAAACTGGCCATAACTGATATGCAACTACATGGTAAAGTATCTGCACTGTGCATAATTAATTTTAGTACAACAAATATAGCAGTCAATCTATACCAAAGATGGAAACCGTAATTTATTAGTTAAAACATACAGTACTGGCATAAACTGGGAAAAATCCCGATTCATATACTTGTCCAAAATACTATTATGGAAACTAAATTTCAAAATGCTATTTAGATTTTTTTTTTTTTTTTTTTTTTTAAATGGTTGTATCTAGTGCACAAATTTTCACTTTTGAGGGGTTTAGGAGAGGTGATTGGTAAGCAGCCTTACCTCCTCCCCCTTTTTTGGATAGGTTGATTTCCATTTATTTAGATATAAAACTGATACTAAAATAAAGTTTTATTTGAAAAAAGAATATACCCCTTAGGATGGAGAGGGGTTAACTATAACAAATCATCTTGGACAAAAGAACAAAACAATTTGACACAGATGGAAAACTTAAAAAGCAATTAGTCACAAAACTTTCCTAGGGAAAGAATAGCTATGTGCTTATTTTTGTCTATATGCAAAGCCACTTATATAAGCTTGTATGTGCAATAACTAGCACATTTATTTGTCCGCATGCTGAAGAACTATGAAAGCTGCGCCTTACAGTGGAATTAGAGTTAGAAGGACAGGAAATAGACAGTACATATACAATACCAGAGTGTGTCTTGTTGGATCCCAAACCTAAAATCATTGAAGACATTTTGGACTATGGGAAAAAGAAAAAGATCTAAAAATGCCTTGCTTCACACACAAACATGCCAAGAATGTCACTCCAAGGATGCAAACATGCGAACAGACACGGAGTATTGAATAGAATCTATACTTACTAGCCATGATGTTTCATTCTGAAAGGTCCGTTTAATATCCAAATTTTCTGGCCGAATGAATTGTTGAATCAAAGCCATCTTCTCAGAAAGTTGGTGATCAAGTTTTACATCATCTGGATGTGAAGCAAATACACGAGTAAATAACTTTGTCATGACATACTTCTCCAGTCCCTGCATTTGCAATAAAGCCCAGAGGTAACAAATCATTTTAGGAAGAAGTATGATCCTATAACAAAATACATTATGAAAAAACACACCCAAGGAAAAAAGGAGATAAAAGAATAAAATTACCAAAAAAATTAAAAATACATAAAATTCATTCGAACAAATGATGTACAGTTCAGTAAGTCTGAAGTACCCAGTTTCTTACTACTTTGATGATATGCTAACTATTGCACACATGATCCCATAAATAATTGCACCAACAAATGGGAAAATATCAGACATTTTGGGCAAAAGGCCAAAAACTCAAGCAGTCTCTTGAAAACTTGATTCAGATATAAAACTTTGAGTATTTAGAGATGCTTTCGTTATTCCCAATAAGATAGTTCGGTAACAGATCTCTTCTTCCAAAGCGCGCCCTGCTTGTTCTGCCCGCAACAATTCAATTAGTTCTCCGGGTGAAAAAACATTAGACATTCAGTTATCCTTAGCTCCAAAACTTATAGTTTAGGTGGCAAAATTAACGAAATAAATACATCTTGATTCTTGACCAAATGACATTATTTTGGTTCATTTTGGATGAAATCATAATCCATCCTACTACCCTACAATGCAAGTACCAAAGATAAAGTTGCTTAGCATACTCAGAGAAGAAGAGAATAGAATTAAGGTCATTTCTGATTTCTGAACCAGTTGATAATTCCAGGCACAAGAGAAAGATTCCTGCAGTATACATCAGGTGTCCTGGGTCACACCCTCTCCATATGCTACATTTTTTTTTGATAAGTAATAAAGATGTATATTCAAGAACACTACCTCATGCAGAAAGTCATAAGGCAGAGATAAAAAAATTACAGAAAAAGAAGATAAAAAACAGAAAGTAAAGATACTAATTACAAAGAAGAGAGCTAAGAAACATAAGGAGAGAATCACTAGAGGTGAGTCCCCAAGCCCTAGACCAGTCAAAAAGGGAGCCACTAAAAGAAGCCTATAGCTGGTCATCAAAAATTTCCATGTCCTCAAACGTCCTCCAATTTCACTCCCTCCAAAGACACCACATTAAGCACAGCAGAGTTAAATTCCAAATGCCAGATGAATGCTTTCCAGGCCAATTCCACCAACCAAAGAGAGTATCCACAACTGATCTTGGCAAGACCCAAGAAATCCCAAAAGATCTAAACACCGAACTCCACAACCGGTAAGCCTTACCACAATGTAGTAGCAAATGATCCACCGTCTCCCTATTACAACGACACATAATGTTGCCTCTAAATACTAATTGTTGATCTCAAAGAGTACACGGTATCAAGGGTCGTAAAGTTGCCTCTAAATCAAAATTACAGTTCAAACTTCAAAAAATCACAACAGAGAAAAATACAAAGGAAAAAGAAAAAAAAATCAAATGAGCTTTTTTTTAATGTTAATGTACTTTATTACAAAAAAATAATATAGCAAGAAAGAAGAAGAGAAAAGGAAAAGCTGGTCATATATGTAGGATGGGGTAATCACTGAGAAAACCAACCAAAAAAGGAGTTAGAAAAAGCTTCCATGGCCTTAATTCTACTGAGACTCCCACAGACTCACAGTAACCTGCCCGTCTGCCTGCATATTATACTCATTAGAGTTTTGTACAGAGGTGGTGTTTTGGTCTGGTGCATGGTGTGTACGTTTACTGATCATAACAGTGATCACAGGCACCTTAGTATCGTTAAAGAAAGGTTATATGCTAGTTGTTTCTATCAGAATTTGCTTCCTTTTTATCTATGTATCTTCCACTCGTTTTCCAGAGCTCTACTGCCAAAACTAGGAAGTCAGAGATGCTCACCTTGTGTTTCAGCTCATAAAGACATAAACTAACTCTAGAATAGTAAACAGTTCCTACTTATTTTAAAGAAAAATACAATTAAGAGTGAGAAAGAGTTGCTAGGGTTTTGAGCTTTTAAAATCTTTACTTAACCAGCCTGTGTAAAGTTCTTCAGATGTTTCAATTTGAAGTTTTGAACTCATCAAGTAATTCCTGTATAGTGTATATGGCTTTCTTACTATGACGTTTGGTAAATAATAATACCCTTTGCAACTATAACATAAATCCCTGTAGAGAAAAGAAACGTGGGAATTTCAGAGGATCAAAACTGATTATGAACTATCAGAAAATTCTTTTTTTTTTTTTTATAATTCAGTAAGAAGTCTTATTGTGATACAAAGACCTACACAACAGGAGTCTATTTCCCAACAGAAAACAGACCTTTTTACAACGCAGACATTTCAATTTTTCTTTTGTTTTCTTTAGTTAAATTTGAACCTAATCCAACACCCACCCACCCTAATACCATCTTAGCCAAAGGCCTGAGGCCTAGGAGCCTAGAAATTAAATTTTAACTTGGTAGCTTTAACTGAGGCTAAATTAATATTTTTTTTATGACTACTTTGCAACCTTCATTGCAGACATACTGGGCTCATTTGTTCTATTAGAGCCATTATATTGGCCTTCCCTGTACACACTCTAAGAAGATAAGCAGTGTCATAACCCCAAATACAGAAGTTAGATATTATTTATTTATAAAGTAACATAAATCAGAAATTATATCTAGAGTCATATAGCCTTCTTTCTCCATCCCTTTATGTCTTTATTTCTTCTTTGCTTGAGCTATAATTTTAACGCAATACTTCTGGAAAGAATAAGCGCGTGCAATGTGCAATGTTAAGGGTCATGACTCTATGCAATCAGGTAGATTGTTTGCATTGTATGGTAAAGCCTGCCATGCGAATCAAAAAAAAGGAGAGGAGGGGGGGGGGGGGGGGGGGAGCAAAGCCAGCTGTGAATGTAAGGGAAAATGCTAGTTGGTTTGGTAGCTTTCTCAGAACTAGTTTATTTTCAGGATTTCAAAAACTTATGTTAGTTGTTGTTGTTAATAATAATTATTTAAGATAACCAACCTTTAGTCCCAAAATTTTGGGTTTAGCTATGAATCATCAACAGACTAGTCAAGGTCAATCACATGTATTCTTTTCTACCATTCTATTCTATTCAAAATCATACTCTATATTACTTACTTAATTGACATATTCTTTTTGCTATTTCTATTAATGTTATTTTTTATCTTCCTCTACCTTTTTTTGTTTCCTTAACTTAAATTAACTAACTTTTTATCATTGGTGCATTAATCGTTCTTCTTTGAACATGACCAAACCATCTAATGCAACTCTCCCTCTTCTTTGTTTCTACTTTTACTAAACTTACATTCCATGTACTTTTTTTTAAAGTATTATTATTATCAGTAAGCATTTATGTTAGTTTCATGAATATCCAAACTAAAGTGACATAGACAGTAAAATGTAAGTTGAAAAGTCTCTACAATCAATCTTCTATGGTGATGTCACCTCAACAACTACAATTACCTCTTGGCGAAATTCCCATAAGGACCAAAAAGAGAATTGTTTTTTGGTCATTTCAATCAAGATTCTTGGATTGACTATTGCACAATATAGTAAATTTTTATCTTTTTGAAGACCTTTTCAGTAACCTATAAATAGTATTGTTCTGTAATATGGTCAGGTAGAAAAGATGTGTTCCACCAAAAAAGGAAATAGGACATCATAATAAAACAACCATGCTATCAAAGTGTGGAAATACTAGGTAAGCGTCCAGTAACTCACTTCACCAGCACTCTCCAGCTCCTCCTCTGAGCAACCAGCCCAGAGTGGGTGAGCCCTGAAAGCTACTTCCATCTTGGCAAAGAACTCCTGTACTGAAGCACCGTCCCTCTCTGGATCAGGAGCATTGTTTGAAAAGGAGACAATAAAACTGCCATATGGAACACGTCACATTCAAAACATTGCACATGACTGTTTTGTAAAAGGAAATGTATTTTCATCTCACCAACCAAAATATGCAGAAGGAAAGAACCATTTTAGGTAAATAAATATATAAACAAAGACATGGCAAATCTTTTATGGAACGGCTATCAAGAATTCTAGTCATCATGACTCCATGAGCTTCTATGAGCTCTCTACCTCTCTAGGTTCCTCCCACATATAATGACTCGCATGCCTAGTCAATGGATAGAATACTTGAATGAATATAACATTTGATTAAAGATCGTACACACTCAATCAACATTTAAAATTAAAAGAGTGTGACCAAACTCAGATGCTCTATATGATTTCCATTATGTGTCTTTTTCATTTTCAGTGCTTGGAATTCAATAATTTAGGGGAAGTATCTTCACGCAATCTATTTTACAGTCTCTAATTGCAAAGGAATTCATAACAGAAGATGGCTCAGCCGAAAATATAACTTCCCCATGAAATGTAGGTAAGGTCAACTTAGGAATTCTAAATCCATTGCCTAGAAATCCTTTTGATACATCATACATACCATAGTAATCAAATAAATGCTCCCTGATCAGCTTCCCTATATATTCACCAATTAACGCTTCATTTATACGTGCATGTATATATATATTTATATATACAGCAACAACAAAGCCTTAGTCCCAAATTTTTTGGGATCGACGATCAAGTTTTAAAAGCTTTTCGAAATAATATTTTAGAAATCTCACCATTGGATTACACTTTCCTTTTGTTCTTAACATGCACGTCAAATTTCGTGTTAATTGAATCAAAAAATCATGCTTTGTGTATAATTTTAAAGTACCAAAAAAAAAAAAAAAACTTGAAATTAAAACATTTTATAGATGAAATAGGTATTGGTCTGTAATTGCCATGATATTTTTGCAAACATTTGATAGATAATAAGATATCTAAGCTAATGATCTCTACTTCATATTCTCATGCTAAATTGAAATTGAAATTCTAAGTCGTAAGTTAAAATAGCTTAGCTAGTCCAAGTCCTGAGACACACTGGCGTGTTGGCTTGGCTATACTAGAGCATGCATTTTGGATCATTTATGAATTTGATGGAATTGAATGGAAGTAACAGTGAGAGAGTGAAAGTGAAAGTACCTTTTGATGGATTTGACGAAATCGGCGGCGGAGGGTTGTCGCATGCGATCCAGAAAATCGTGCAAACCTAAGAACCCGTCGGAGTTCTCCATTTAGCCACCACCGTCACCGCCACCGTCCGATTACTATCAAACTCGGATTCCAGAGCCTCTCTCTTTCTCTCTCTCTCTTGAGGTGGACCGTGGACGAGACTCAAGGAAAGAAATAATACGTAGTCCGTATTCCGTAATAATAATGGTGTAGTTTTTGGAAAAAAAAAATTTAAAGTTCTGATTAACGTTTAAAAATTAATCACGCTTCCGATTGAATTGCCAAGGCCCTAGACCAACTGGCAGAGTGGGCCAAGCCCAAGACCAACTGGCGGTTTTTTTTTTTTTTTTTTTTTGGGTTAAGCAAAAGCTAGGATAATTCATTTATTAAATTAATATTTGTGAGTATCATACTACTTTTTGTCTCAGTTTTATATTAAATAATTTAAATTTTTTATTTTTAAAAATAAACTAACTTTTAGTTTTTTGTCTCATGCAAATAACCAATTTTCAAACGAATATTAGTCAATGTTGATACCACATCCTAGACAAATCTAAATTAAGCAAAAAAAAAAAAAAAAAAAAAAAAACCCTTGCCTTAAATTACAATTATAGTTAGCTTAGTAGAATTGTGTAACATCACAATGTAATCAACCTGTTAAAAATACTTGTTAAAAATTCAAATTAAACACTCTTATTTCTAAATTATATGGCAAATGCCGCAAATCCAAACGTATATAGAGGTGGTCCTTCAGAAAAACTCATGCTTGATGGACTAGTCCAAGCTAGCAAGTACAGAAACTCGATCCGCCACAATGGTGCATTAAGTTAATCTTAAGTCTGTGCAAGGATATTCAATAATTCAATTTTTTTTAAAGTCAAGGAAATTAGGAATCCCACCCAACTCAGAACATGAGTATATGGGGGGTTTCTTTTTTTTTTTTCTCTTGATGATTTTCATCACAAAACTTGAAAATTGGAATTACAATCACACAATATGGTGTTGCAGCAAAAGCAATGCGATTTTTGTATTTCACTACACAAAGTAAAACCAGTTCAACCAAACGTCAATAATACAAGTAATTTACTTCTGCTAACGGGGGCTACACTATGCTGCTACCCCCCCCCCCCCCCACAAAAAAAAAACCCCTATCTTGAGATATCTGACAAGTATTGATGTAATTGAACTGCTAAAAGTTTGAATGAACAGCGTATGGACTTGAATGCCATAAATATATGCACAACTTTCACCATTTTAACGCTCTAAACTGCCTGTGTCTACATTGTTGAACCTGGTTTATAAATTTTCCAAAACCTTGTCTGTGTAAGGACCTTCTTGAATTGATTTAATATACAGCGCTCCAAACAGCGCCATCTCCTTCACCACACTTCGAGTGAACAAACTTGATCTTCTCCACTGACTTGCAGATTCCGCTGCAGCTCCAATCAAATGACGCAACGCAAACATTACCTGCCTCTGCCTTCCACTCACAATCTGCAACAATGGAGCATTAATTTCAGTTAAGAAGAGAGAAAAACACAGCTATTAGTTTACACCAATGTCCATAAACACCTCATGCATGAAAGAGAGGTGACTTGCATTTAGAAACCAAAATCTGAAGACCCCGACATTTAAACATCCAACCCAAGATGCAATAAGTATTAAGTAGTAAGAACTTCCAAAGGACTTTCTGGCAAAATCAAAGCTCAGATTGGTATAACAATGTTAATTATCTTGTGGTGTATCATCTAGTAGCAGTAAACTAGTGCCCCACCTCTTTTTTAGTTCTGAAAATTATACTCTCTTTTTTTCCCCCTTGTGTGTTCTCTAATTCTATATATCTTTTAAAAGCAGTACCTGGTGGTGTTCCACAGCACATATTGTGTTCATCAATGTGCTCAACTTCAAGACCAATAAACCATGAACCAAGTGACACATCTTCATTGGCATACTTATGCAATATAGGCCTGCAATCACAATCAACACCTCTCATAAATTTATCTGTGTTTCACAAAGAAGAATGCTTGTATGTGAAAATGTTCCAAATTTAAACACTACCACACCCAAAAAGTCTTGCCGTTTCCAGGAAAATAGACCCATAGACAGGTCTCTTTTGACTAGATTCAATACTCTTGGGTACATTGTTTCTATTTTGGGCCAATATAAAGTCTTATGAACACTCAAAATTTTATGTCAATTTCAACTAATGAACATAATTTTAAAGTTTCAACGAAATTTTCAAAATATCTTTTTGACCTAGGCAAAGACCAAATATAGTGTCAAAATTGTCATTCCAGTTTCAATGAAATTTTCAGAATATCTTTTTGACTGAGAAAAAAGATATAAGATAGTGACCAAATTTCAAAATAATTTCATGCTTTAACAGGTAAAAGAAATATCAATTTATTGGTTATCTCAGAACAAAAGCTCTAAACATAAAATCTATGAAGATGAGGTCCATGACCCTTAGTATAGCAGCTCACAGGGTACCAAATTAGGCACTTTCATATGGGAAACCTTACTGGTTGATGGAGATGTATGTGGCTAAATCCTTTGAGATTGCATATATCTGCCCAGTTGCATGTCGGAAGTATTTATTCCCCTCTTCTCCAAATTTCCAGTACTCCGGTTCGTGATATTTGACATCCCTAAAAAAAAGGAACTTAAAATGTCAACATGACACTACAGTGACAGGGCAGAAACAAAGGGAATGGTAATATTTTCATTCAACATATAATCAGTAGAAGTATTACGATCGAGAAAGAACAGGTCCAGATTTCATGCACCCAATGTAGACTCTAGGTTTTGAACGGTGACGGGCAAGAGTTGTAGCTAGCATACCTACAAAAGTAAGACATGTAAGAAACTCAAACAAAGCAAGGGTGAAATAATATTTTCTTTCCTATCACACAATAGAGATGTTGAGGCCGTGCGTACCCAAATTGACATGGACATCATCATCCACTTTGACATAGAAGTCAGCATCCCATTTTGCAACTGCGGTTGCAAAGAAAATCTTTGTTTTTGAAGACAGCTCATGATACCCTTCAACATGCTCCTACAACATAATGGAACGTATTGAAAGTTTGTTACGCTTTTCATGGCAGAATGTCTTACATATTTAATACACAACTTTATGTACATCTTTTTACCAGCCTAAGAAAGTCTTTGTGCAGAGACTCTTCTAAATCAATAGCTCGATCTAAAATGCTGTTGGCTGTTGCACTGAAACAATCATCCAAATATCAATCAGTTCAATTCCATTTAAAGCAAAAGTTTTTTTTTTTTTTCATTGAGTAAAAGCAACAAAGAAACAATGACAATATGATACTTAAATTTAATGTTCAGAAAAAGCATGAGCCCAAATGTTAGATCACAGCATACACTACAGAGATTCTGTAAAGAAATTTCAACCATAATTTCTGATGTCAAAAATCAAAATGTGATTTTATATTCTAAAACTAAATTGATGAAGCATGCGATGCAGAACAGGCTCCCACAAAATGGGCAGTTTGATTGTCCAGGACTGGGAGACACCAAAGTGACTCTGATACAGAATAATTGACTTGATTAGTTAACAAGTTACACAACTAGTCTGAAACCAAAATTGTTTTTTTTTTTTTTTTGATAAGTAGTGTGAAACCAATTATGTTACTGACAGAAAGAACCAGCAGTGGAAGAACAGCATACTACAAACTGTAAAGAGATTATTATATGGCAAATGTCACAAATTATGGATCCTATAGATGCAAATGCAGTCATCATGAATTACCATGTCATATTCTGTGGCATGGTCTAAGGTTATATAATTTAAATATAGTTATTTCAGTAAAAGGCTTTGTTACAGCAGAGCAGAGCAGAGCAGCTTACATTCAGGTTAAATGACTGAAGGTTAAAGCGAATGTAGCAGAGATTAGTGAAAAGAATGGATATCTAACAGTTTGCTTCATGCAAACCTATTGTGTTTTGGCAACAAAATGGTGAGAAGACAGGAAAAAATGGCGTAAATTATTAAGGCTAATGTGGGAGCTGCTCTTTAGATGCTTCAAATACAGGAAGAATTCAAGCAAGTATTGCTATCAATCCAAACTAAGATATTCAGGGACCATCAACGCAGGAAAGAAAGAGCAAAAAAAAATGTGCAGATACATCAAGCCTTCTTGATGCTGCCCACAATACAGTGAATTTGTAAGGCACCAAAAGTTTCAAAAGGATAGGCAAGTTCATAAATTGGTGAACAGTTTATGCAGAGTACACTTCAGAAATCTAGTCATGCACTAACCAATACTCATAATTACATTTAAAAAGGGAGTAGAGCTAGTGGATAGCTAATCTTGTCCCAAATTTGCTCCTAAAAATATATAATTATGAAGCAACCAAGAATTCATTAGTATTGTTGCCCATAGTTGTTTTAGTCATCATTAAGAACTGCAAAAGGAGTGATTCCATTGATCGAAATACTTCATAATAACCTCATAAATATCTCTTCTGCTCAGGAATTAAAGTCTTCCTGGACATGAAGTCATGGTGACATACAAAAGCATTATCAAGCCATTTTTGCTTTCCGTTAAGTTTTTACATTTGCGAGGATTATAACATGGAGAAAAGAAATCCAAAATGTTAATTGACTGAGAAATTAAATTTCTCTGGAACTTTTATTGAACCAAATTGAATTTTAAAATAAATATATATATATATATATTATTGGATTTTTTGGCATGAAAATACTCAAAGAGATTCCATTAATCCCATTATTTCAAATCCTATAGAGAGCGGACTGAAATCAAGAAGCATATGATCAATCCAGCTTCCAAAGCATACCAAAAGTTTCTTTTGCTCAGGGATATCTATTATAGAGCTAGTGCTTACAAAAAGGAACCAAACAAGCAAGTAATTTACCTGTGGCCAATCATGAACCGGACCACAATTCCCTTCTCACGCTCCAATTGGACAAGCTTTTCACCTAATCAAAATAAAAACACAGACATTCTTAACAAATGAACCTACAACAATAAACAAATGTCACTCAGTACACAAAACTATCACTTTTGCAGGATAAAAAAGGTGATTAGTAGCCAGCCTTTCCGACAATAATAATATGATGTAACAATTACCCTGGGGCATCCAAGTCATTCTAACCGAATCACGCCGCTTCCTACTACTGAAAGCAGTGTTGATTCCAATAACTACGAACGCTTTCTTCCTTGGTGCGCCATTTTGAGGCAAAAAAGAGGTGGCAGCAGAGCCATCAGATATCCCCATTTCCCGAGAACTCCGAGTTGTTGATAACTCCTTGTTGAGCATTGAAATCTGCTTGTCTAGAGATCTAACAAGCCTCCAAAAAATTCCCACAAAAGCGTCCAAATTATTAACACAAAGTAATGAAGAGCTTCATAATTATTAACCAAGGAAACTAAGAAACTAAGACAATTGCTAGTTAATTTGAACTCACTGAACTGCGTCTTGGGTTTTGTGAATACTCTCCATTACATCGCTATTCGGTGCCGGTTTCTGATTTTAATTAAAAACCAATCCCAAATAAATAAAAATATACTAATGTAAAACAATGAAAATTCAAATACAAAATACAACTTTCACAAAATAAAAAAATGGGGCTGAGAATTTTTTTTATTGTAAATAAATAAATATATACCGTTTTAGTATTGCAATCGTCGGCGACAGTTGGTAACTCCTGTTCCTGTCGACGGTGAGACATGAGCTGACCGTTGGATTCGGGTGGGGCCCACATCCTGTGCAACCAACGATCCGAAGTCACAATCTCGTCGGCTTTCGAAAACAACAATAACAAACTACAACTACAACCCAAATAAACCTTAAAAAAATCAAAACCAAACTGACTCTATTTTTTTCAAACTATGAAACATGTAACTACTAAATATTAGTCAAAAAAAAAAAAAGTATGAACCTGCTTGTGATGAGAACGCCAAGAACGAAGGAAGCGATGCAAATAATGGGTATCCATTTGGCTGAGATTCTACCAGAACCAGAGTTCCGGTTCTTCATTTTCTCTGTGTGTGTGTGTTTTTGGAAGAGAGAGAGAGAGTGACACGAAGCTAAGAAACGAGGAAGATGTGTTGGGTTTATAATCAAAGTCTATTTAAACAAGTTTGAGGCTGATTGTTGTTTTGGTTTTCGATTGGTTTTTTATTATTATTTAGTTTAGGCGCGTTGTTGTTGTTGCCTTTGGAAGGTTTGGACCGTGAAAGTTAGGCAATTATTATATGCGGCGGCCATTGAAAACTCAATGCCATAACCATCAAAAATAAATAAATAAATAAATAATAATATTTTTGTCCTATAGTAATGTCCACGCCAGTCACGGCACGAGTCAAGACCCCTCTTTTGGGCTTTTTGGACTATAATCGTGGAAACCCAAATTGTTTGACTTTGCTTAAATGGAATGGTTTAAAATACTACTGTATTACTTTCCTCTTTAATTTTTTGCAGGAATTTCGTTCTTTTTCCCTAAACCATTAAAAATATTATATTTATCCCATTTGCCAATTTCAAAATAATTATTGTAAAATAAAAAAATTCTTCATAAACTATTTGGAAAAAAAAAATTCTTTAACATATTTAGAAATAAAAAACAAATATTTTAAAGTGTATGGACTGAAAGTGAAATTCATAAAAACTTTGGACTAGAACAATATTTTAACTAAAGCGGTACATAATAACTAATAAAGGGAGGTATTCATAGATAGGGTTATGATGAAGTTACCCTTTATTCTTAAAAATTAAAAATTATACTTGATATGATTATTTGTGATGTTACATCCTTCTATAACATTTTATTGTATTACTTATTTTAAGACGTTCTCAACCATATATATATATATATATATATATATATTAAGTTGGGTTCGAGTTACACCTGATATAATTTTAAATAATATTACACTACTTAATATTTTTTTAATTTGTTGCGAATTTTGAAAAATTCACCGTTAGATTACATTTTTTTTTTGTATATTCTTCATGCTTGTAAAATTCCAAGGTGATCAAAAATTAATAGAGTTACGTCATCAATCAATTATTTAAATTCAAGTTTTTGTATTTTAAAATAATGCATAAAAGATGATTTTATGGATCGAATAGTAAATAACATCTAATTGACATGAAAATTGGCATGAATGTTTTTTTTTTTTTTTATAAGATAGAATTTCTACTCTAATCTAATCTAAGTGTATATGTGTGTGAAACTCCTTATTGAAGACTTGAACCCCGGCCCTTATCCCTCACACCCTACAAGTATTTATATTTGTGAAATGACCACCGCACCAAGAATGCGCGGTGGTAAAATTCGTATGAATATTAAGAACATGTAGAACATGTAATTTAATGATGGAATTTTCAAAATATGAATTCTATAACAAGTTATTGGGTGGTGTAACATTTCTTAAAGTTAAATAAGATGTAACTTGAACCTCTCTCTCTCTCTCTCTCTCTCTCTCTCTCTCTCTCTCTCTCTCTATATATATATATATATATATATATATTTGTTATTAATATACACATCAAACTTTATGTTAATTAACAATTATTTAACTTACGTGTGTTCAAATGCTTTTTTATTTTATTTTTCTTAAAGTCAATTTTTTTAAGTCTAAGCATTGTTCTTAAAGTTAAATTAGATGTAACTTGAACTCAACCCTCTCTCTTCCTTTCTTTCTCTCTCTCTCTGTTATTAACGTACGTACACATCAAACTTTATGTTAATTAATAATTATTTAACTTACGTGTGTTCAAATGCTTTTTTATTTTCTTTCTCTTAAAGTCAATTTTTTTAAGTCTAAGCATTGCTTTTAGAGTTTGAATTTTAAACTGTGGTAAGGGTATAACTTCCTATATATTTTAAGTGGATGATCCTTGGACATTGTTGGGGCTAGATCCTATGGTTGTACTTTGTAGGCAAAATTTTTCAAATCTTTAATAGCTATATATATATATATATATGTGTGTGTGTGTGTATTATAATTTTTTTTTTATAATATTTTGGGTCCAATCCAACACGTAGTGCCCCCTACGGTGGCTTGCAAAGTTGAGTCTAATGTTGATTGAATTTATAAAATGGAGAACCACAAAATACGACGGATATAGAAAGGCACCCAAAAAGATATAGAAAAGTGTAATAAATTATGCCATCTCCGGAATTTATGTACAAAAATAGAGTCCGTGATATAGACTACATTATGTCCAAGAGATTAGTAGTTTTTTTTTTTTTTTAATAAGAATGCTAAGGATACGTTTGGTATGCTGTAATAACTCCTGTAATTAAATAGTTATTCACGTGCAATAACAATTCGGTCATTTGGTTTCATCTTTATTACATGGATTAATTATTACATTGGAATGACTATTCTTTAAATTGAAAAATAGCTATTCCTCTTTAAAATGGATGTAATAGTTATTTCTTAGTATATATAATAGGTTTTAAAATTAATACATTTCCAAAAATATAAAGCTTCCTTATACATCATTTTTTACAAGCTTTCCATATGTAACAACCAAACTTATGAATAGTAATAGCTATTCCATTACAATGTCTTCTATTCTTAGTAATAAAGATTATCATTCCTAATGTAATCTACATTCAATATACCAAACATACCCTAAGTATTTTTAACATGCACACAGGGAGAGGAGAGAAGGTTTTTTAAAGAAACTTAGTGGTGTATATCCAAAAGAGCCTAACTCTTGGATACATAGCACAAGTTTTAAACCTTTTTAACTCACACTCATTTTCCAAAATTTCATGCAATACATTAGTTTTTCCAACTAAATTCAAACGCGTATTTGTTTTGAATTAAATTGTCTTTGGAAATGATAACACGTATTTAATTATAATACTTTTGTTTTTTTAATAGGTACGAACATATGTCATCCAATTAGTGATGATTGCCCATTGTCATCAAATTAGAAGTATTCTGTGTAATTTGATAGTTATAACAAGTGGGGAAAAGATGATATGAACCTTGGTTCTTCATATAAAATAAATCAAAAGTTATAAAGTTCTCGGTAATTAGAATTTTTTTTTTTTGGAGAAGATGGTAATTATAATCTAATTGTCATAAAATTAGAAGTGCACTTGACACAAAATTGGAGTATAATTAAAATATAATTTAGATTATTAATTGAACTTTTCACTTTTATATATTAGTATCCAACGACCTATGCAATGAATGGAAAAGATCAATAATATATTATTTTATTTAAAAAATGATTTTATCTCTCTGTTATTTTGTATATAAATAAAATTTTTGAACATTATGATAATTATTAATTAGACATTTATTTTGATTATGTTTATATATAAAATATGTGGAGGCCAGTTAGTCAGGAAGTACTATTAAGACTGTACGAATTGGGTCTATGGCCCAATCCGAGGACATTAACTAATCCGAGAATGGCCAAATGAGGTTATAATGAAAATGGTATAAAGAGAAAAATAAAAATAGTACAAAATAAGTCCAACACGCGCCCGAGGAGAAAAGCCATCTCGGGAACAAGGATTCGAGGTCAGCAAGAGTGTCATATCACCCTAGACCTTTTTCAAAATTACATCACAACTGGGAGTTGGACGTTGGACAAGGGGTAAGTAAAGGAAGGCAACAAATATCTTCAAAAGCTGCTACCTCCACATTAAATGCCTCCCAACTAACTCTCTGACCGCATTAATGTGGAGGTGATACCTAAACAGTGACCAAGCAGCCTTACAGCTACTATTTGATGGTTCTGGAAGGTGTTAGAGGGACAAGAAGGAGTTCCTAGAATCCAACCTACATGTGTATGGTAGGGATAACACAAAGATTGTAATATATAGCACGAGAAGGTGACCAAAAAGGGGGATCGAGAAAAAATCATAAACTCTAGGCAATAACATTGTGGATTCTTGTAACTGTATTCATTATCAAGATATTATAAGATAAGTTTCTCAAGCTGGGCCAAGGACAGATTTTCTTACTTTACTTGTGCTTAACAATCTTAATTCAGCAAATTTTATGGTCCATCTTTTAGAATAGAACTAGTTCTTTCACCCACGCTTTATAAATTCATTGTTTGGGCTTGTTGGACTTAAACTCAATCCCATACTGGGTCTAATCCAAATACTATCCTTACAAAATACTATTAAATATTACATATGATAACTATGGTAGTAACTAATGGGTATTTATTATGATTGTATATGGATATGTGTGTGTATATATATATTATCAAGATAATTATTATTAATATGTATTTCTAACTATTTATTACCATTTTTGAGACATTAAATAATCTTTGAAAAATTAATAAACAGTTTTCCTAACATAACCTTTTAATACACACACTGTAAATTTTATATACTACACCACATCATATCACTATAATGTTCTTTCAAAATTTATCATAAAATGAATATTTGTAATATTAAACTTACTTATGGTGTCTCATTGGCAAAGAGTATAACAGTCAGGGACGTAGCTTTTTCTTTTTCTTTTTTCTTTTTTTTTTTAAATATTATATATATATGAGTGTGTGTACTAATTTTAGCAATTTTGTTCTATAAAATTACTTTTTTTTCCCTTTAAAAAAATCAATGCTATACTCACATACTTTTTTTATAAACTGTTTTGGTAGCAAATTCGTATTGGTTCGCACATAGACCCACAACCCACATCATTTTTTTTACTTACTAGTAACCATTTATTACATCAATAATTTATTTTAAAAAAAAAGTTGGTAGCACTAGTATTTTCCTCATTTTAATGACTACAAAAAAAAATTTATAGATCTAAAATCTAAAACAAAAGAGATCCAAAACAAAATATACAAGCCCAAAAAAATAGCTTAATAACAAAAATTACCAATAGTAAAACTTAAAAATAATTAAGCTCAATAAACCAATTTTATTTAAAATAAACAACCTTGCCATTTAAAAATTTCTAAACAAAAATAATTTTGTTCTTACAAAAAAAAAAAAAAAAAAATCTCAGTAGCTAAATAATAGCAGAGTCAAAGGTTGAAATTGTTACACACAGCTAACAATAAAGTCGCCCCCCTTAACTCAAAACTCTGGCTCCGTCCCTGATAACAGCGGCAAAAAACTACAACATCAAATTTTTTTTATATAGAATATTTACTTTCTTTTTTATTAGATAATTATGTCATCAGTTAAAAAAAAAAAAAAAAAAAAAAAAAAGGGAATAAATGGCATCAACTAAAGGAATGTAAAAGCCTTGGCAGCATAGTCAAATTAGGTTAACTTGACTATATGAGGTTCGCGGGTGCGTCCATGCCAAAATTCTGGGAAGGATCCCATTTGTCATTGACTCTCAGCTCATTGACACAACGTGATAAATGTAGTCCAAGTTCAAATATGGCATTTGGACTAAGAAAATTTGTTAATAAAATAATAAAAAAAAAGGAATTTTTTTTTTTCAAGTGATATATTTATATATATATATATATATATTTTTGAGGGGATTCAAGTGATAATTTAGTGGTAGTGACATACTTTATAGCTAAAATCTCATATTTGCTGTTAAAACTTGGAACTCCACCTCTCCATGATCTATCTAATCCTGAAACAAAAAACAAAAAACAAAAAAGGAATTTAAAAGCTAAAATTTATGTGAGGGACTCTAATTAGATCTTATGAGAAACATGACGAGTTATTATTATTATTATTATTATTATTATTATTATAATTACCTATACTTAGAGTTGGTTAAATAGGGGATATTCAGATTTCATATTACCTTCATTTATTTTCTTCTTTTCTCGCTCGATCCAAATAGAGGAGGATTCCCTAAAAAGTATTTTGGTTTTCTTTATATGTGTGTGTATATTTGTTTACTATTGACCATCCAGTCAAAATTACATAAAATTAAGCTTCATATATATATATATATATATATATATATTTGACAATTAAGCTCCATAAATTAGATATATTAGCATAGATATAAAAAGAAGGTAAGAGTAATAATTTATTAGGTGAAGTTATTAAGGATCACACTCTAGATGTCAAGGAAAGGAGTTGAATAAAAATAATTATTTTTTAATACTCATTTTATTACCTTGTTTGAGAGCTTTAATGAAGAGAATAAGTTAAGAGCTTGTAATTTAACTAGTTAGCACCTCTTGATGTTTCCAATGAAGATATTTTTGCCCCGTTTGTTTTGGCAATAATGTTTTTTAGAAAATGAGTCATTTTCCAAAAAATATTTTCTATAAAACTATCTCATTTTCTTATATTTGGTAGCAAACTTAAATGAGTTGAAAAACAATTTCCTAACTTCCCTTATTTAGTTTGCTATGAAATAGAGTTATTTTCCAAACAAATTTAGTGGAAAACAATCTCAAAAAATAAGTCATCTTTTTTCTGTTAACCAAAGATAATTTTTATTTTACTCATTTTTTCTAATACTACCAAAAATTGAAAAACACGGAAAACTATTTTTATACAAGAATTTCCATCAAAACAAATAGAGCATCTATGTTCAAGTCTCCCTCTCTCCAACCATTGAATTATAAAAATAAAGATAAAATTAGAAGGAATGAAAAGACCATTCACTTATTTGAGAACTTAAGTAGGATGTAAGGGAATGAGTAGGAAGGAAGGAGACACTCATCCATTATTTTCCCCTCAAAATTCGAAATTTTCACTTGCCTCATAATTGAGAGGAATTAGAGAAAATGAAATTAGGTTTATTGAAAATTTCACTAAAACTCCTAAAATACCTATATGCATTCAACCATTTATTTTAAATATATGTATAATAGTAACGTTGATATAAAATAATTAGGTTCTATTACATATAGTGTTACTCTCAAATAAGGTTACTAACATTCTATTATTTTTCGTTATTTTATTTTAAAAATCTAAATAAGGTTACTTAATTTTATTCAATTTCATCATTTTATTTTTCTTATTTAAATACATTTCATTATATTATTTTCCATTGTAACGAGCAATTTTCTTTTTTTTAATTGCTAAAGTTACCATGAATGTTTGAATTGTTTTTTAATCATTAGTGACACATCAAAAAAAAAATATATAGAAAAACATGACATATCAATTTCTAAGTTTTATACAATAAAATTTGTAATATCAATATCATCGATTAAAATAAAAAAGTTCCCTTGAGTTATATGGACACAAATAAAAAAGTTCCCTTGAGTTATATGGACACGTGAATTTGGAAAATAAGGGGGCACAAGAAAATTTGTAAGCCTATCAAAAAAAAAAAAAAAAAAATGTAAGGGGAGTACGACTATTCAAGCAGCCAAACAGTAGAGTCTACAGCCACCTAACTGTAATCGAGAATTTCGCGCATTTATTTTGTCGTACTACTAGGCTGCTTTCTCTTTTTTATCTCCAAAAAAAAAAAAAAAAAGACTTTAAGATTAGTCATAATTTCTGTTAACGGCCACAAAAGTCAGAGATCCCAATTCCAACTCTTCTACCTGCGATTTCATCAAAGGTATTCCAGAACCTCATACTTTACCTTTATCAGTTATCACCTTTCTTTCTTTTTTTATGAAAGTTAATTAAGGTTCTCATTTTCTTAATCAATTATTATGCTCCGTACTGAAACTATTCAATACTAGTTTTTAAAGTCTTTAAAGCCCCAAAACTGGTGCTTTTATTTCAATGTAGCTTGTCTTGTCGCATTGAAACTTATGTTTCAATTTAGTTTGGTGGGTTTATAAAAATTTGTGAAACTGGACAATGATAGGAGGGTTGAATGAGAATTAAACCGACGTTGTTGTTACCAAATGAATTCCATTTTGTAATTTGAATTTCACTGACTTTTTGGATCCATTTCCTCACATTGAAACTTATGTTTCAATTTAGTTTGGTGGGTTTGTAAAAATTTGTGAAAATGGACAATGATAGGAGGGTTGAATGAGAATTAAACCAACGTTGTTGTTACCAAATGAATTACATTTTTTTGTAATTTGAATTTCACTGACTTTTTGGATCCATTTCCTCGCATTGAAACTTATGTTTCAACTTAGTTTGGTGGGTTTGTAAAAATTTGTGAAATTGGACAATGATAGGAAGGTTGAATGAGAATTAAACCAACGTTGTTGTTACCAAATGAATTCCATTTTGTAATTTGAATTTCACTGACCTTTTGGATCCATTTCCTCATTGAGCTTTGATTTTCAAGGAGTTTGTTATTGGAATCTATAAGGGCATCAGCATATTATGTTTTGATTACATTAACAATAGATAGATAGATATGGATCAGCTTCTTGTAATCTTTTTTTTTTTTTTTTTGAGAATCAGCTTCTAGTAATCTGAATGTGCATAAATATATATATATATATATAAATTAAATTTTTTTGTACATGCCATATTTATATTTATGACTTGTGTTTTTTTATTTTTACATATTCTATTACCATCTCAAAGCACTTGCATTATCGGTAATGTTAAAATCACCTTATTAGGGATGATAAAATACCGTCATTTACATTCTCCAGACCTACACCATTCTTACTTGACACCGGTTTTTCCCTCCCCAAAGAGACAAGTCGGCAGGGGCGGAGCCAAAAATTTTGGTTTGAGAGGGCCAAGTTATGGTGTTAATATATTAGTTAAGACAAACCTGTATACACACATATAAAAATTAATTTACTAAGAGAATTTATCATCTTCTACATTTTAATGAGCATACAAAAGTCATGTATTTCTTCTATCAGATATGTACAAAAATTTATCATTTTTTACCTAGTTTAATTTGTTAAACCTCTTAAATTATATGATTTTATTATAATTTCTCTTTCTTTTAAAAGTACCATTGAAATGACTCAAAATTTGGGGGGTCAACTTCAATTTTTACATGCTATATTTTTTAAAATGTAAATAATATAAATACTATAAAATAATTTTTTTTTTAATTTTGTGGGGTTGGGGGGGGGGGGGGGGGCTTGGCCCCCCACCCTTGTGTGTGGCTCTACCACTGCAACTCGGAGTTGGGGAACCCCTAATCCAATCCCACACCACCTCATTGCCGTCCCCACTACAAACCCCATAAAAGTGGAGTTTTGTGCACTAGATAAGATAGATATGAGTTAGCTTATGAATCAGAACCTGTAAAAGTGTGTAACATGTAGGAACTTCTTTTATTTATTTTTTAATAAAATCTACAAACTTATCAAAGTTGAAAGCGGTGGTTTACTATAATGTGTGTTTGTGTGAACATTTTTAAGTTGAAGTTGATTTATTTTGCTTCAACTTTCTAGCCTCACTCCAAAATAAATATAACAACAACAACAACAACCAAGCCTTAGTCTCAAAATTTTAGAACCAGCTATGAATCCTCAACAGATAAATCAAGGTTATCCACATGTATTCTTTTCCATAATTCTATTATATCTGAATTATATGGAGAAATATAAGTTGACAAGACTGATTTTTTATTTGTTTTTGGTTAGCTATTATCTTTGATATTATCAATTAAAGCTTCTACAAATTTGAATTGTATAGTAGATTTAAGGTTTCAGTAGATTCCTTGGAGAATTCTAGGGAAAAGAACAAGGATGTTTCTGGTTGAGCAGTGACTTATGTGAATGTTTAAGAGGCATTTAATTGAATGAGCCAATGATTGAGCAGGCCAATAACAAGCAAAAGCTTATTCTTTTTCTACCATCATGGCCTGCAACAGAGGAATGAAGTCCTGCACAAAGTTGTTGATGTCTTCAGAAGCAATTCTCCAAAAATCAGGTTAATTTGATTCCTTTTGTTGGTAACCACAAATTCAATATTACCCTCTGTCATTTACACCAACTTTTGATGGAAAATACTTTTCTTGAGCTTATTTTGTTTTATTCTAACTGTGTCTTACGTTATAGTTAAGTATATTTTAAGCATTATTCAGCAAAAAGAAAGTAATTATATGCTCAATGTTATACCAGAAATGCTTTGGACAAATTATGTGTGCATACCTGTACATCATGAGGTGATCATGTTGTGACAAGTTGAAGATTTTGTTGTAATGCAGAATTTTGAGTTTGAGTTTCATCTTTATTCACTGATGCCATAAAAATTGAGTTATAAAAGCCACATGCTTACAGTTTTCAGTAGAATTTTAGACAAAGCAATACATAAATTATTGGACATGCACCTGTTATTTGCATAAATAAATATTTTGTGTATATAGAGAGCCTACTATTTACAGATATTAGCAAAAAGGTCAGTAATATATCTTCTAGTTCCTATTTATTCAGGTGCATTGAAATCTTTGAACCAACACTGATGTAGGTCTTAAACTTAACAAGACAATAATTCTTGAGAGATGCATATTTGTAGGCTTCAATTTGAAATGTGAAATTAGCGAATTGAAATGATATCAAAACAGCAAAACTGTAAATGTGTTAATTTTTAGTCTGCCGTGGGTTCTTATGGGTGTCGAGTTTGTCTACTTTCCCAATCTCTACACATAGCTGAATTGTCAAAATGTCAAATTCCAAATGTTGATCAATGTTACTAACTATAACAATTACCTTTTTTTTTTGGTACAGCAAAGAGGGGACTCCACTCAACTGGGGTAAAGAGAATGGGGGGACATGGTCACGATGCACCATACTACCAACATGCCAAACACATGTATAACTTGGACAAAATGAAAAACCAGAAGTTGAAAGTGACCCTTGGAACGTGGACTCTCTTCACTATTGGAATGGGTGTTCCAGTTTTTGCTGTCTTATACCAGCAAAAGAAAAGAGTTTCTGTTTGAGATATGATGCATTTTGGCAACAATAAGGGATGCAGAATCTACCGTGATAATGAAAATGCATTCTCCACTTCTTGCTTCACCTGTCATTTACTTCTCTTGTTATTCTTGAGTTAAATCCAGCCGACGAATAAATTTTACATTAACTGGACCTCTACAGGCACAGTTCGATAAAATTGATCCAAAGAAATTCCAGATTCCATTTTTTATTTTATTCAATCCATATGGTTCCTTAATTCTTTCACATTTTTTCTCCTGGTTATGAAAAACAGTTGAACATGTTGTGTGTTTTGGCAAGCTGTTCCTCTACTTTTATGCAAATATGTTTTTATAACAGGTTCAATGTCATTGTTTGGAAACAGTCACTAACTGATTTGAATGTAAACGCTATACAAAGTGGACATGGACTAGGCCTTCATTTCTATATTGATGCTGATGCAATCAAGAATTATGGATCATTTGATGTGGATTTTTTTTTATGCTCTTTTAACTATTTTTATTATTATTAAGTTCAAATCTATGACATCTCGCATCTGATGATTTTGCTCTTTTATCATCAGACTAAGACACTAATCGGTTTTTTGTGTAAGCGTAGATTAAACTCTAGATCTCTTAGGGTCCGTTTGGATACAGCTGAAAACTGAAAACTGAAACTGAAAACTGAAAAACACTGTAGCGAAATAATTTTTAAATGTGTGAATAGTATCGTGGGACCCATTTTTAATGAAAAAGTTGCTGAAAAGTGAAATTTGTGGGTCCGTGAACAGTACACGATGTGCTGTGATTGGTCCAAAAAAATTTGAAAAGTCAAAATTTGCGGCTACTGTTCATTGAACAGTACATGAACAGTAACCGCAACACCCAAAACGCTCCAAAACGCGTGAAAAAAAAAAAAATAGACAAAACGCAAACGCAGTTTTTTTCAGCCGAATCCAAACGCTCTCTTATTCAACCATCAGAGATTTTAACAGTTGAGCTAACTGGAACTCATTTATGCTCTTTTAACTAGTCTACAATGCACAAAAAGTTATTATTGTTTTTGGCGAAATACAAAGTTCTGTTGAATTCAATGAAGAATAATTTTCAATGTCTAGGTGGAGAGCTGAAGTTATCAAACTTCTTTATTTGTCTTCCATCATATTCTCCATTCGGTACATATCATTAATCCTTGACTTCTCAGAACTTGACTAGTATTGTTAATGTACTAAGCAGCATCCAAAATTTATTTCCTCTACAGAGTTTTTGAATCTTCAAAATTCATTCAATGACTATTCTACTTGTACTCTTCGTTAATTTGAGGCCTGGAGAGCTCCATAAGGACAACTTGTAGTTACGTAGAATAGAGGGGCACAACCTGAAAATTGGCTTTAGCCTTTAGGCCTTTGAGGGAAACCGAGGGGATGGGGCAAATTTAAGTACAAAATAAAGCAGCGTTGAGCATTTTCCATGAAACAATATGAGATTACATTTGAAAATGGGGCTTTATTTTATTAGCACGACTTTCTTCGGTTAGGTTTTGATTTTTTTTTTTTTTTTTGGAAAAAAAAAATGTTAGGTTTTGATTTGACTTAAATTGTTGAGGGAAAAAAAAAGTAGGCAAGAATAATGGAAAAAATTAAATCCAAAGTCTTTACATTGCTCATAACAAATTTCATAATTGTCTTATGCAGCTAGTTGTTAATGATGGATAATAAAGTAATATCAGTAGTGAATTCATAGTTGTTGAAATGAAAATAGTTATGTTTGTAGTACTACTCTAAATTGAAATCTGACCCATGAAAAAACTTGTTGAGTATTTTTTTTTTTTTTTGACCCAACCTGTTAAATCACTAGGTTGTTATTAGTTGAAGTGATTTTATTTGAATTGTTATAAGTTGTTTAGAGTAATTGTAGGAGTGTGGTTTTCTATGAAGGGGATGTGTATTTGTGTAGTTGGTGTCCATTAGGGTAACACTAGAAGAGCTGGGATGTTGAAAAATAGTAGGGGCCAACAAAAGTGATGTGAGAAATAATAGGTGGCATTAGTAATTTAGTTTATTTACTATTGTTTTATTAACACTAGAATTCGGTATTTGCTATTGTTGTTATTATCTTTTATTTATTGTAATGTTAGAGTTTGTTTTCAATTGTTAAAGTCTTAATGGGCTGGGTAGTTGAGTCATTGTAGCTCACGTTGTGGGCAGTTCCTTGTTTTTAGATTATAAATGTAGTGGAGTTCTTATTTTTCGATTGTTAAGTTGTAGCAACTAGTATAAAACCAGCCAAGTATTATTGAATAAAGATATCAAATAAGTTTAATCAATTTAGATCCTAATTGGTTTCCAGAAGTCAGGATTTCTTTAATCAAATCCAAAAGGTTCACAGAGGTCAGGATTTCCTTAGTCAAATCCAAAATTTATCCCTTTGTTATCTTTTGTTCTTAGTTCTTATTACGTATCAAGTGTTTTATTAGAAACAACTAAAATTCTATTTCCTTACCCTCTAAATATTTAGGGTATGTTTGGTAATGTTTTTTTCCCCTTTTTTATGTTTTCAAAAACAATTTTCTATTTTTGAGACTAAAAAACTTATTTGGCAACTCAAAATGGGCAGAAAACAAAAACTGTTTTCAAAACTCAATTTGTGAAGGAAACTGAAAACATGTAAAAGGCTGTTTTCAGTTTCTAATTTTCAAAAATCAATGAAAACACGCATTTAATTTAATGAATTTGTCTCATTTAATGAGTTAACATTAAATTTCAAATTCTAGTAACAACATATTTTAGTATTTTCTATTTTTTTCTTCAAAAAACTATATTTTTAATTTCAACTAACCAAACATGTTTTTGATTTCAAAAATAAAAGAAAATTTTTTTTCTTTAAATTTTCAAAAACAAGTTTTTGAAAATAAAAAACAAAAACTATTACCAAACATAACCTTATATTTTCCCTCTCCAAAAATTGTGTACATATCATCGAACTCATAATAACATGAATTGATTTTGGGTGAATGTATTATTAAAAGATTCGTTTGAACTTGTGGGGGGAGTGGTTTCCATATTAAACTATCTGGGCCTACCGAGGAAGCAGGCCTAGCTCTACTGCGAAGGAAAGATCTGGGCCCAATGAGCATGTTAAAAGCCCAACCTTGGTCAGAGTCCTGTGTTTGTTCACCAAGGCCCATTTTGGTATAACACTTTGGATAAACTTTATTGAGTATACCAACACCATTGAACTGAAGTTGCCAAGGAAAGACTTGAATCCGAGGAGCCAGAAGAGATAAACTCCTGAATAAAGCAACAATCACATTTGCATTAATTAGATATAACTGCCTAACATAGTCGCATTTATTATTGAAAGACCGGCTTGAACTATGCTTTAAGCTTCAAAGTCCATCTTCAGCATGAAAAGAATGAGTACAAGTATCTCAAAACCTATATGATAATTACACATTTCAAGGAGGAGAAGAGAGGGGGTATAAATAACGGCTTCATGCACATGGGTGAGGGATATAGAAAAAATTGGAGAGAAAATAGAGAGAGATCCTGGAGAGTGACTTTTGTCCTTGCTTTTTGGATGTCTGTGTCTTTAGCAAGTTTTGTATTATACTTGTAATCAATCAAAAACCAATATTATTCAAATTTTATGCTTGTTCAAGTTTTTCATTGTGGATCATCCAATTCTCAGTTTATATAACTAAGTTATGACGTCAAAAAAGTATTAGTTTTCAAGATTATCATTAATTTCCGCTTTTTGACCACCACAGAAGTTGTTGAGCTAAATGATGAAAATTATATATGTTTAGTTGATTTTTTTTTTCCCCTTTGTTGGGGGGGGGGGGGGGGGGGGGGAATAATAGACAAGCAATGTGTGTCTTTTTTCTTTTTATTAAAAAAAAAAAAAAATCCATAGTTGAAGTGAAACTTATAACATTGTGTAAATTTTGCTTGTGACGCCAATATTTTCAATCATTTTTTAAATAATTTTGAAAGTGTACAGATTAAAGGAAAATATTTTAAAGTATAGAAGAAACTTTAAAATAAAAATTAAAGGTTAAAAAAAAAGGCAATTAAAAAAGGGTAAAATTTAAGTGCAATAACATAAGTGTGGTGCATTAGTTTTTCACAATTAGATTTAAAAACTTTGGTGACTCTAAAAAAAGAAGAAAAAGAAATGTAAACATTTGGTTGTTTTAAATTTAATTATTTGTTTAAAAAGATAACACTATTATTTCCTTATAAATTTAATCGAGGAAACATAAAATATTTTCCTTAAATTTTCTTTTTTAAAATTTGAGAGAAAGATCAATTATTTGTTATGATTTTTTTTCATAGCTGTTATGTGTATATGAAAAGTTTGTTTATTTATAAATATATTAATTTTAGAAATTATTACCATAAATAAGGAATAATTATTACAACATTTTTATAGAGAATATTTATTCCTCATTTTGAAGAATAGTTATTACCAAACTAAAAAATAGCTAAGCTAGAAGAATAATTGTTATATTACAATATCTATTATAGTTTACTAAACATACTTTTAGAGTTTCTTTCCAAAAAAATAAAAAAACGCTGTTAGAGTTTTTTTTTTTTTTTTAAAAAGTACTACTTACAATCATTTCTCGAAAAAAGGAAAGAAAATAGAGACAAAAGTTGTTTATTGCTTAGAGTTTGTTTGGCTAGGGCTATACTCTTTTAATCAAAGTCTTTTTTTTTCCTAAAAAAAAAAAAAACTACTTAATAACAAATTTAGTTTTAATTTTTAAAAAATAAATAAAATCTTAACTTCTTTTGTCACACATTAGGCATCTAGCATAAATCTGACAAAAAAACAAATATATTTTGCATATAAAGTAAGTTACCAAAAACTACTAAAATTTTTTCAGCCAAAAAAAAAAAAAAAAAAAAAACTACTAAAATTTATCCTAAAAAATTGCATCTGGTGAGGAATGGGGGTAAAATGGTAAAATAGTCCTCCATATATTAGGCAAAATGTTGCGAATTCTGCCCTAAAAATAGATTGGTCCTCTCGTTTTGGTCTGTGAAGTTCAACTCTTCTTCTTCCGAAGTTCTCTACTGTCTTCCATTACATATCTAGGTAACACTTTCTTCTTCTTCTTCTTATTATTTTTATATAATTGTTGACTGGTATAGCATATAACTCAATTCTTAATTCATCGGCTTTTAGATTTAGTTGATCGTTAATCTATAGATCTATGTCTTTTTTTTTTTTTTTTTTTTTTTTTTTTTTTTTTTTTCATTTCTGTGATATATTTTTGTTAATTTCAATATCAATCTGTTTATGTTCGGTTTGTTTTGTCAAAGGAAATCCACTAAACTTAATGGCCTGTTTGGATGGAGGTGGAGTGGAGGGGAGTAGAGTAGGGTTGGCTAAAAATAAGCTAATTTTGTGCTAAATCTACTCTACTCTCCCTCCCTCTCCCTCAATCCAAACGGACCATAACAGTTGTTAGATTTAAGAATTTTTCTCATCAACCAAACAGAGGATTAGACTGCCTTGTTTCACGGCTACCTAAGCTTCACGCGGCTGTAAATTTTGCTACCCATTTTGAATTTTTCTGGGATTAACATAATTAATTTCACTATCATATCTGTTTGGATGTAATTCTCTTACTGAGATAATCTTTTCAAGGACATCGTTTTTGGTTTTACTGAAAAAAAAAAAAGGCGTAGTGGGTCATCTTATGAATAAGAATTGCTAAAATTCTTTAAATTCTGACAACTTATCAAAGTTGAAAGCAGTGGTATATTGTGTATGTGTGTGTGTGTGTCTTTTCCCTCTAATATTTCATCCTTTATCTTTTCCAGTGAAAATTATTTACTCCAGAAACACAACTTGTGTGCCATAACTTTGATGTGGGTGAGCCCGTGTGAAAATGATTATCCTCCATTTAGCACTGACCGCTTCAACAAAATTGCAACAAATAATGTGGTCCTAAAAGAACTAGTGTGTAATTAACTAATTTATATATAAAATATTTAATAGTTTTGCTAGGAAGCACAGACACAAACACAAGTATGGAAATGGGTACGGGTAAGTCATGGCGACACACCATTTTTTGAAGATATAGGACATGGCTATGGTGGGACATGTCTATTAAATAATTATTAAATATATTTTTATTTATATTTTCTATATATTATTAAGCATTTATTTTTCATATAATATATATGTATGTATATAAATTTAAGAGCAATAATGGATAATAAAAGGATTCATGACTATTAAAGGATGTTTAAAAATTAGAATACAAACCAAGAATAAGAATATTTATTAAGTTTCAAATGCATTTTTACCATTAGAGCATGAATGCTTTATTTGTTTTGTGAAAGGGCTCTTGTTCCTGTGTCCAGCAAATTTTGTTTTTAAATTTTTAAAAAGGACACGATTGGGACACACATGTAGAAGTGTCCTAGACATGTCCCATGTCTGACACGGGTATGACATCCTAAATGAAGTGTTCGTGCTTCATAGTAGTTTTGAGGGATGGGGGATTTGAGCATAGTCACATAGATGTCTTAGAGGTTCCAATTGAGCTATAAGAATCTTGGCGTGAGGGTGCGGATGTGGATGTGAGGTCTGTGAGTTTGTTTGATTTTGGTTTTTTTTCCCCATCTCTTAATCTAACAAGTTACAGGCATTACAACATGTCACAGAAGCATTTGATCACACAGGAACAAAATACCTCGTACTCTGAATGGTAGTGCCAAGACTAACAACGTTGTTGAATAACAACCTAACTGTCAATCAGGCAAAGCAAATCCATGCACAAATCCTCATAAACAGTCTCAACCACTTCGAGCCCCTCTTAGTCTGCCAAATCACCCTCTCAACTTCCATTCACTCTAGAAGTGTTTCTCAAGCTCAATATCTAAAACTAGTTCTTTACCAACTGTAAAACCCAGATGCCTTTTCTTGGGGTTGGACTATCCGGTTCTTTTCCCAGCATAGCCAATTCAAAGAAGCTTTTTCGCTTTATGTTCAAATGCAGAGATTAGGACTTTTTCCAACCACATTTTCTGTTTCTTCTGCCCTAAGAGCATGTGCTAGGATTGAGTATAGGATAGGTGGAGTTTTGTACATGCTCAGGTTCATAAATATGGACATTGTAGCTGTGTTTACGTGCAAACAGCAATTGTGGATTTATATTCGAAACTGGGTTATATGGTAACTGCACAGAAGGTTTATGATGAGATGTTGGTGAAGAATGTGGTTTTGTGGAATTCGATCTTATCTGGGTATTTGAAATTTGGGAGTTTAGCTGAGGCTCAGAGGGTGTTCGATAAAATTCCAAGGAAAGATATCATATCTTGGAAAAGACATGGTCTTTGTTTCAGCAGATACCAGAGAAAAACATGGCTTCTTGGAACTCAATGATTAGTGGTTATGTTGATTGTGGGGACATAGAATCGGCAAGAAGCATTTTTGATGCAATGTCTCAAAGAAATAATGTTTCTTGGATCACGATGATTGCTGGGTACTCAAAATGTGGGGATGTTGAGTCTGCTCGGAAACTCTTTGATCAGATGAATGATAAAGATCTGCTCTTGTTCAATGCGATGATAGCTTGCTATGCTCAAAATAGCCAACCTAAGGAAACCATTGAGCTGTTCAACTTGGTGCTTGAGCGCAATGTAAATGTTCAGCCTGATGGGTTAACTTTGGCTAGTGTTATATCTGCTTGTTCACAACTAGGAGATTTCAAATTTGGGTCTTCGGTTGAGTCATATATGAATAAGTTTGGTATTGAACTTGATGATCATTTGGCTACTGCTTTAGTAGAACTGTATGCGAAGTGTGGGAGCATTGATAAAGCATATGAGCTGTTTCGTGACTTGAGGAAAAGGGATTTAATTGCTTACTCTGCACTGATCTTTGGATGTGGGATAAATGGTAAGGCAGTTGATTCGATCAAGTTATTTGAAGAGATGCTAAATTCCCATATTTGCCCTAACCTAGTCACCTACACTGGACTACTAACTGCCTATAGCCATGCTGGTTTGATTGAAGAAGGCTACCAATGCTATAACTCCATGAAGGACCATGGACATGTGCCTTAGGCTGATCATTATGGACCATGCCCATGCAGCCTCATGCAGGGGTTTGGTGAGCTTTGCTTTTGGCTTGTAGGTTACATAGCAATGTTGAGCTTACTGAAATAGCTGCTCAGCATTGCTTTGAGCTGGAGCCTGACACAACTGGTTATTGTTCTCTTCTTGCCAACATATATGCTTCGGTTAAGAGGTGGGGGATGATGCTAAGAGATTGAGAAGGGTTGTGGGGGAGACGGGATTCACTAAGATACCTTGCTGTAGTTGGATGGATTCTATTTGACTCTTCATAGTTGGAAGATCAGGCATACACCGAATGCTTAGAGACCACCAATTGTACTAAAATTCTGGTTTTCGTTGGCAACTTACGAAGTTGTTAAGAGTCTTGTATGACTTGGGTTTAAGTTGAAAACGTCCATAGGTTCTATTCTATAAAGTTAGTTCAACTTAAAAGGACTAAGCCTAAAGCTAAGGAAGGATGTATTTTCCCTTTTCATATTATATTATACCCTTGTATCAGATTCATATTTTCCCTATTCTATCGAGGTAGTTCAACAAATCATCTTGTATCAGATTCATATTATAGTATTATACCCTTGCATTGAATTGTCTTTAATGAACTAGAGGGATAGGATTGTCAAATCAACTCTGTCCCATTTTGGGGAAATCAAAAATGGTGGGCTCGGATAGAAATAGCCATATCCCCTCTCTTTCTTCCTTCCACTTTTTAACTCTACCAAACAAGAGAGCATGAATCTATCTTCAATTTTCCAATTTCCACCCTACTAAATGTACTATAAAATTTCAGTTTCTAAATGTATGGAGAAATTAATTAGCTATATCAATCCAAATATCGATCAAATTTTACCCTCTTTTTGGGGGAGCCCACATTAAATAGTTTAAAATATTATGATGTCAATAATTGATTTGGAAAAGTTTGGGATAAGCGCAAGTCTTTTTGATTGTTTGAAGTATTGCTAATGTGTATATTTTATACTTAATTTTAATTTTATATGAATGAATCAATGGCTCAGCAGGCAAAGTAAGAAGCAAGATAATTTTTTTACAACCATGTCTTGGAACAATGGAATGAGGTCCTGTGCGAAGTTGTTGATGTCTTCAGAAGCAGCTTTGCAAGCATCAGGTTAGTTTTATGCCATTTTTTGTTGGTTGTTAACTTGTCTGGTATTCCTGTATTCCCCAGGCCATTTATGCTGCTTATTTATGGACCATTCTTTACATGAGTTTATGTTGTTCTGTTTTTTTGTATCTTATTTTATAGTTTATTATTTGCACAACATTATACTAAAAATGATATTTGGAAATGAAACAAAAACTTGAATTTATGCTGATTCTTGTTTGTCCAAGGATTTTATCAATACTTAATAAAGCTAATAACTTAACATACATGACTTCCCTTTAAATCTTGTATGCTATGATGCTTTGAACATATGATGTGTGTAAACCTGCACATCATGGTGAGGTGGTCATATTGTGAAAACTCTTTGAATGATGTTTTATTTACTCTTTTTTATGAATGTCTTGTTGATGCAAATGTTTTAAGTTTGGATTCCATCTTTATCCATTGGTTTATATAAAACTTGAGTTTAAAAAGATGCATGTGTACAGTAGAACTTTCAACAAAACCATAAAATTTGGTGCCCCATTTGTGATTTGCATAATAAATGTATGAGTTTATTGAGTGAATTCTCAATAAATTAAAATTTTCGCAAGGGTACCTCTGGACTGGCAGATTCAATTATCTCAGTGAATTCTCGCCATTTCTCGAGATTCCACACTTCTTCTTCATTCCCAGTTCTTATAAAAAAAAATGTATGAGTTTATTGAGTGCCTACAAATTAAAAATACTGGCAAAAAACTCCAATAATATATGTTTTAATTCATGTTTAGTTAGGGTGCATTGCATTAAAATCTTTAAACCAAGATTGATGTAGGTTATATATTAAGGATTTGAGGATTTGAAACCTTGAAGTTAGGTTGTTGTTGGATGAGGAATTTGAAAATTTCTTAGAATTTTCAAAATGATGGAATTTATATTAATGAGAATTGCAATCTACTCAATTTGAATTTCCATTTTTTGGATGAGTGTAAAGTTAAGACACTAGAATAGTATAGTAGTTATACCAATGATGGTCATAGTGGTGCCCATTCTGCAGGCATGGTAGTAGTAGCAACTAGCAACAACAGTGGTGGCGGCAATGTAAAGATAGCATTTGAGGTTTTTTAAAAAAAAAAAAAATTTGTACTATAACTCTTTTTAATCGAAACAAGAGAACCCAACATTGAATATTCTTAAATTACAAATTTAAATAAAATCTTGCTTTAAAATCCCCATCGAAAGATAGCATTCAAGGTTTCAAAAAAAAGAAAGGAAAATGTAAATGTGTTATGATGCAATTGTATTTAAATTCAAGGCTATATTTAAACCTATACTCTGTTGCGGTTTGTTACAAGGGTCAAGTTTGTCCAATTTCAGATCACTGATTTGTCAAAATCTGAATGCTTGTCCATGTTACTAAACTAGAACAATGGCTATTTTGATTTTATTTTATTTGCCAGCAAAGAGAGGGTTCCACTCAACTGGAGTGAAGAGAATGGGAGGAGGACATGGTCATGATGAACCGTATTACATGCATGCTAAGCACATGTATAACTTGGACAGGATGAAACACCAGAAGCTAACAATGTCTCTTGCAGTGGCCACTGCCTTCAGCATCGGTGTGGCCGTTCCAGTCATTGCCGTCATATTCCAGCAAAAGAAAACAGCTTCTGGTTGAGAATCCCACTTTCTGAATGCAATAAAAGATGCAGTAGCTCCTGTCGTTTGGCCAGGTTTCATTTTGTTTGAAAATTGACAAATTGCCTCTCGCAAGTTTGTATTTCTTTACTCAAATGGATGACTGATTTGAAAGTCAAATGCATTGGACAGACCTACATTTATAAAAAGCTTGTGCTGAGATCGTTAAAAAGGCACTATTGATCGGCTTGGTGTGATTGTTATGCCTCACCAATTACTTCCATTAATTAATCATAAAATAAAAAAAAATAAAAAAAAAGTACTTCCATTTATTTGTAAGTATATCTTAATTACCAATTTTTATAGAGTAGTGATGCCTTTTCCATATAATAAGGTGATTCCTTTCCCTATAAAAAGGGGAAGATCGTATCCTGCGTTTGCTTTTTGAATTCGATTTAGGGGAGAGAATATGTTTTCAATTTTAATTGGTCTGTGATTCCTGAGAAGATTCTTTCTTTTAGTTAAAGCAATAGAAATAATTTTGTCCCTAGAAAAAGGACTACTTCAAAATAATACATTTTAGTCGTGCAATATTCCAGAAATCTCATAAATCATAATCCTCATTTCATGACTCTTTTTTTTTCCTCTCAGATCAAGTATAGCATTTCTTTGTTGATAATGAATTTGTAAGGTTTGATCTTGAGGACCTGCAAAGCTTATGTGAATAATTTTTCAGTCTTCTTTCCTCTTCTTAATTGAGAAAATCTGTGGACATAATTTTTGATACAAGTTATAAATTCTATTTTAGTTTAATTTAGGTGTATATGTGTGTGAAGTTTCTTTTTGAAGACTTGAATCCCAACCTTTACTCTCTATATCTCATAAGCATTTATAATTGTGAAGTGATCACCGCATTAAGGGTATGCGGTGGTTGTGAACATAATTTTTAATTATGGAGGCATTGAAATCTTCAAATTTTTAGTAATGAAAATTTTCAAAATTTAAAGCCTCTGTCTCATTCTTATCCCTTTAATTTTTTATTATTATTATTTATAACACCTTTAATTGTTTCTTTGTTTTAAAACAATTTTTTTTTTATAGGATTAAAACATTTCCCTTTTTTTTTTTTTTTTTTTTTTTTTGAGAAAACCTTCCCAGCAAAAGCAGGGGAGGACTATGTATTAACAATTTCAGCAGAGTATTCTACAAAGGAGCTTACAGGAACTTCTTCTATCCAAGTACAAAAAGGGAAAGAGAAATTACAAGCTTCCCTAACTAGTCTATGAGTTACTTTGTTTCCCAATCTACGAGTATGACAGAATATTAGGGACCTAAAGTAGGGAGAAAAGGACTTAACATCAGAAATTATATGCCCAAAGGGGGCTGCCGAGAAGACATCAGAGTTCAAAGCTTGGATTGCAATTGCAGAGTCTCCCTCAAGGATGACCTGATCAAATCCCAGTTCAAAGGCGAAGATCACCACCCTTCTTGCTGCCAACACTTCCACTGTCTCCACTGAAGTGGGCAGAGGAATAATTTGAGTTAGAGCAGCCATTACAAGACCGTAGTCGTTTCGGATGATGATACCAAGACCTGCAGCATCTCGATCCTAGAAAATGGCCCCATCGAAGTTGGCTTTTACCCAACCCGAGGGTGGAGGCACCCACTTGGGGATGCTCTGAGCCGGGGAAGACTTGAGGGGAGCTAAGTTAGCCTGTTGGAATTCTTGAAGGGCATCCTTGGCCAAAGTGTTAACCAATTTCAGATCCTCCACAACTTCACCTAGTCTCACCCTGTTGTGCCTGAACCAAATTTGATAGGAAATCATTGCAAAAAGGTCAAGGGGGTGAGACTTCTCCAAACACAGCTGAAAGACATCACGGAAAGAAGAGCTACCAGTAGCTTCATTTCTTAGTAAGCTAAAATGTGATGCCCACACATTAGAAAGCTTAGGACAAGACCATAGGGCATGTAAGGAAGTCTCTGGATCCAGACCGCAAGCCTGACAGGTCGGGTCAGTGAGGACTTTCCTCTTAACCAGGTTAGCCCGGGTTGGTAAGGCATTAGAGATGGCGCGCCACAGCAATGTCTTTACTCTGTTAGGGGTGTTCAATTTCCAAAGACTTCGCCACGAGCTTGACTTCGCCACGAGCTTTTTGGCAAGGATCCCGGGGAAGATACAACATTAGAATTTTGATCCTCGCTCATAAGAAGTTTGTAACCCCCTTTCACCGAATACAGACCATCTAAATTGCTATACCAGCAGAGTTTGTCATCTACTTCACTGAGGCTTAGAGGGATTGCTTTGATCATTCTAGCTTCATGGACCAGAAAATTATTGTCAATTACCTCGTCAATCCAGCATTTACGATCTTTATCAATCAAAATAGCCACCTTAGCATCTTCGCCGAAGAAAGGAGGAGCAAATTGGATTGCTGGATAATGAAAGTCAGGAAGCCAATTTGCTCCATATATTGGAATGTTTTCTCCATTTCCCACACGCCAATGGGACCCTCTTTTAATAAGATCTCGGCTTTTAAGGATACTATTCCAAGCGAAGGAACCCCTGCCTTCCTTTGCATCAAAGATAGAGCCTCTAGGAAAGAATTTCGCCTTGAAAAATCTGTGGAAGAGAGAGGGCTTTTCTTTCGAGAGGCGCCACACTTGCTTAGCTAGCAAAACTTCATTGAATTTCTGAAGATCCTTAAAACCCAAGCCGCCCATGTCTTTTGTAAGGCAGAGAGAGCTCCACTTAGACCAATGAATCTTCCTTTGGTTTCCCCTGTGGCCCCACCAGAATTTACGAATTAATTGCTCTATGTCGTTGCATAGGGTGGCGGGGAGTTTAAAGCAACTCATGGCAAAGGTAGGGATGGCCTGAATCACCGCCTTCAACAATATTTCTCGACCCGCTTGGGAGAGGAGTTGTTCTTTCCAACCCTGAAGTTTGGCCCACACTCGCTCCTTGATAAATCTAAGACTAGCTTTCTCGTTTCTGCCCACAAGGGTAGGGAGACCGAGGTATTTCTCATATTGCTTGACCTCCTGAGCACCCATTAAGCTAGTGATTTGCTCGATGGTTTCAGCTGGGGTAGCTTTACTGAAAAAAAGAGAGGTCTTAGACTTGTTTAACTGCTGACCGAAGGCTCTTTCATAGCTGCCCAGAATATTTAGGATCTTGATGCATTCCGAAGTAGAGGCTCTACAGAAAAGGATGCTGTCGTCAGCAAAGAAGAGGTGAGTTAGCCGGGGGCCCTTTTTACAAATGGAGATCCCCCTGATGTGGCCGGATTCAGCAGAATGGCGGAGAAGGCTATGGAGACCTTCAGTGCAAAAAAGGAAGAGGAATGGGGAGAGCGGGTCTCCCTGCCTGATTCCTCTAGTAGGGTGGATGATTTGTGTGGGTTCACCGTTAATGAGGATCGAATAGCTAACTGTTGAGATGCATTCCATCATTAAGGCCACCCACTTGTCAGCAAAACCCATGCTCTTCATAATTAATTCCAGATATTTCCATTCAACCCGGTCGTACGCTTTGCTCATATCTAATTTCAAGGCCATGAATCCCGATTTGCCCGACTGATGATGTTTCATGTAATGCAGAGTTTCGAAAGCCATTAATATGTTGTCAGTGATAACCCTACCTGCCTAAAAGGCACTTTGGTTCTCTGAAATAATTTCAGGCAGTAAACATTTGAGTCTGTTGGCCAGTACCTTAGATACTAACTTATAAATCACACTGCATAAACTTATAGAACGGAATTCAGAAATTCGTTCAGGTGATTTAACTTTTGGAATTAATGTTATATGCGTAAGGTTAATTTCCTCAGGGATCTTACAGTTATTTAGGCAATCTAACACAGCAGAACATACATCATCGCTAACTAAATTCCAAAAAGATTGGTAGAAGAGAGGGGGCATACCGTCGGGACCCGGGGCTGAGATGGCTTTCATCTGGTTAACTGCTAGAACCACTTCTTCCTTGTTGAACTCCCTTAGAAGCTTTACATTCATTTCATCAGTTACTGATGGTTGGATTTTTTCCAGGACGTCCCCAACATCAGATGGTGAGGAGGTGGAAAACAGGGTTTGATAATACTTAACTGCGATTTCTTTAATTTGATTCACTTCCGAACACCAAATATTTTGAGCATTTCTCAGGCCCAAAATCCTGTTCCTTCTGAAACGTTGGGAAGCTTTACTGTGGAAGTAAGCAGTGTTCCTGTCACCACAGGTCAGGAAAAGCGCGCGGGAGCGCTGTTGCCACATCAAATTTTCTGAGTCTAGAATGTCATTTATTTCCTTCTGAAGGGACTTCATCTCAAGAAAATCACCTCCCTTAGCCGCGGCCATTTCAGCTTTTCCAAGGAGTTTCTTCTTTTCCTCAAGCCTCTTTTTGACGCTGCCAAAGGAATTTTTGCTCCATTCCGAAAACTTTGAGCCCCAGACCTTAACCTTCCCTGCCACCTCCAACATTGTAATCCCATCCAAAGGAGGACCCCAGGCACTCTTGACAGTGGCACAACACCCACTGTCCTTAAGCCACATTTGTTCAAATTTAAAGGGGCGATTTGGATTAGGGGAGATATCTTGAGGCTTCACCAGGATGGCTTGGTGATCCGATGAGTTGGAGAGGAGGTTTTGGACTTTAGTGCCCGGGTTTTTTGCGAGCCAAAGAGAGTTTGCTACTGCTCTGTCCAGCCGTTCCAGCACATAGCCACCATGCCGACGCCCTTTCCAGGTGAATTTTTTCCCTACAAAACCCAAGTCCTTCAGGCCGAGCTCGTCCAAGACATCACGAAATGCTTTCATTTGCAGCTCACTTCTAGGACCCAAGCCGCATTTCTCGTGAGACCAGAGGATTTCATTGAAATCCCCTGCGCAAACCCACGGCACAGAGGAGCTAGCACGGAGATGGCGCAGGAGATCCCAAGTATCTCTTTTTCTAGCTGGATCAGCAAAGCCATAAATACATGTAAGATGAAACTTATTTTCCTGATCATCGCCCACCATGCCGTCGATGTGATTCGGCGATGAAGATGATATTGCGATCTTAAGAGCGTTTTTCCAAAACAGAGCAAGACAACCCAGGCGATTTACTTGAGGAGAAACCTAGTATTGATCGAAGCCCAACTCCGAACACAAACCGATTAGCCTAGCTTCTCCCACCCACGTCTCGGCTAAGAAGAGGGCGGAGGGATCTTGTGCCCAAACATAACTTTCGAGCTCGCGAACGGTGCGTAGGTTCCCAAGCCCGCGCACGTTCCAGAAAAGGAGACTCATTTTGCTCGGCGGGGCTGCCTACCAGCCACCGCCATTTGGGAAGGAGATGAAGGAGCATCATCCTTTGAGGTTGCTCTTCGTTTCTGAGGGATTGAGTCTACTGCATTTGGTAGGGGTCCTCTTTTGCCCAAAGAGAATTCTAGGTGCTCATCAGATACAAGGAAGTTTGGCCTTTGAAAACGGGTCCATTTTCTTCCACTAACCGAGTCAACATCTGCATGGGCCTGGGGGATATTGGAGATATCAGCAAGTGGGCTTGCCTTAACGTTATCTACCGGTTTGTCTGCTGGGGGGGCCTCATTTGGTAAGTTAAGCCCAATTTGTTGGGATGTGATTTGGACCGGATTGGCTTCATTTGGGCTTCGCTGCTCAGTAGTCGACCCTTCAACAAATTGGATATCTCTGTCAATCTCATCTATTATTTGCTCGAACGAGGTATCTTGGGTAGGCTTCTGTGGGGGAACACAATAGGGAGGCTCCGAAAAGACTGAAAAAGGAGCAGTCACCTTTGCAGAATTGTCGGGGGCTGGATTCAAAATTTGGGATTGATTTTTTGGCGGTAAGTCTTTGGTTTCATTGCCTTCTGTCGCCTTTTGTGGGTTATGAGCATGGAGTGAAGTTCCGGCCTGACTCTGCCCATATTTTCTGGCCTTCTTTTGGGCATAAAAACTCTGGACTGAGAGGGAGCCTTTCTTAGAAGCAAAGTAGGGGCCTGCTCTTAACCAAGGGCCATACTGTTGGTTTTCTTTGCTAAGTGAGCCTTCACTTTCTATCCATTTTTCACAGTCCTTATTTGGATGTGTGAGGCAGCCGCACCAGTAACAAACATTTGGTAGGCGTTCGTATCTAAAGGAAACCCAGTGAGCTTCATTGTTGTCTAGCGTTATAAGCCGATCACGACACAGGGGTAGGGAGATATCTAGAGCTACTCGAACACGGATGAAGCTACCACCGTCCCAATCGTTTGGGTTCTCTGTTTGCATGATAGTCCCCAAGGGCTCGCAAATCTTTTCGGCCACACCTCTGTTCCTGAAATGTAAAGGAATGTCGTGTATTTGTATCCAAAAAGACACTGTGTTAAAATTGGAGCTTACCATCTCTGTTTCGTTTTCATATCTTGAAACCACCATGAGGTTTTTGTCGAAGCTCCACGGTTCTGCTGCTATGATTCTGTCAACATCTTCTTTGTAATCAAAAGAGAAAAGTACCAGATGATCTCCAATGTATTTCATTCAGAATCCCGTTTTGGTCCTCCACAAGGGATTGAATGTATTTGCTATGGCTTCCAGGTTGATCGGTCGTTTGGTTAGGAATCGAGCCACCAAGGAAAATTCTGAGGTGGCCTGGTCGGATTTTAGAGCAAGACCTGAACCCTCTTTTTCGGAAAGAGTAAGGGATTTCCATCGGTTTGACAAGTCCTCCATCTTTAGCTAAAAGGGTGGAAGAGGTGGGGGGAGGGGAGAGTGTAGTGTTTCCCTATAAACCCAGAAGAAAAAACCAACTAGCCTGAGAATAACCTTGTTATTCACAGGGACCTAAACTCCTCGGAGAAGGAACTACAATGCTACGTGACAGTGAGAGTTTTCAGGGAGAAAACCCCACTGAAAGAGCAACCCGTGAAGGATTTTATGTGCCTATTAAAACATTTCCTTTAATTGTTAATAAAGCAACATAATACTCTAAAAGTATATAGTATACTTTTTCGCTGAATAATTCCTCTCCTCCTCAATCATCATACTTTTCCCATGTGGCCAAAACTTTGCAAAACAAAAAAGTAACATAAAATATCTCTTCAGCAAAAAGAAGCGTGGCACCGAATATCTTTTAATTTGGACAAATCATTTGATAAGCTAGTACGTCATTGTAAAGTTCTCCGATGTGCACACCCTCACTAGTCACTACTCACGCATCGTTTGATGCCACCTCAATCCTCAACGATCAGAATGGGACACAATTATGACTTTAAAGCGACCCATCGAATTTCAAAATCTTTTTTTGCAATTTGTTGACACGACAAATTATAATTTGTAATATGTAAACGTTTCACAATTGATATTAATTTAAAAAAGTGTAACAATACAACTATAAATTATTTTACAATATATTTATAAATTGTTGGTGTGATAAATTTTTTATGGGTTTTTATCTAGGTCCATTAAGAACATCTCTTTTTTATTTACGAATAATTTTTTCTCACATTAGTAGTTTGTAAAAGTTTTTGTAAAAAAATTTATATTTCTAATATTTTTTTTATAAAAAAAATCTCTAAATTAGGTAGTTTATTTTATTGCTAAATAGGGCTGTAAATGAACCAAGATATTCATAAACAGCTTAAGTTTGGCTCGATAAAAAGCTCGTTCATGTTTGTTTGTTTATAAACAAGTTAAGCTTAAGTTTTAGTTTTAGACTTGTTTAATAAACGAGCGCCCAAGTAAAAAATATTGTTCATGAACAAGCTCGTGAACACTAAAGGCTTGATACAAAAGTAACAAAATAAGTTGAGACTAGGCTTATTAATGAATTTGGTAATAAAATTGATATGAGCTCAACAAGTAAATTCATATTTTTCTAAAACTTTAATTAATTATAAGTTGAGATCATTCATCCAAACCAAATAGGTTAGATAATAAACTTGATATAGGCTTGATAATATATTTATGTTGGATCTCAAGTTTAAAAGCATGATATTGAGTTTGAGTTTGGGCTTGATATTGAGCTCGAGCTTGGCTTGACTAATGAATGAGCTCAAACTTTTATACTTTATAACGAGCTAAAGCTTGAACATTATTTGTAGGTTTATATCAAGTTCAAACCAAGTTTGAACATTCTATTTTTGCTATTGAGTCGAGGTTGAACATTCAGTACTCGACAAAACTCGGTTCGTTTATAGCTCTATTTCTAAACTTTCCATTGCTCTTAAAATTTATTTCTCTTATAATAATTGCAATCTAGCTCTTGCGGTTTTGAAATTATGCAGGAGCAATTGATGTGCTACTTCAGATTTTTAATGAAATTGTAGTTTCAAAAAAAAAAAAAAATAAGGGAGACAACTTTCACAAGGCAAAGTTTCTAGGGAGTGAAATTGACTTTTTATGTCATTGCGCTATTCCAATTATTACCATTGTTTCACTATCATATATAATTTGGCAAAAATACTAATGACTTGTTTGGATTGAGGGGAGAGAGAAAGGGAGTGGAAGGGAGAATTCTGCTAAAAAAATATTAATTTTCGACTAACTCTACTCTATTCTCCATTTTCCCCCTTAATCCAAATATACCATTATGAGGTGGAAGGGGAATGTAGCATTTGTGTTGAAGCCTTTATAAGGTTCTACACTACCATTTAGGGGAAACCTTTGGTAACTTTATACTTTCTCCATTTTGGCCAAGAAAAGAATCTGAAAAACTTTATTCGTACCTCATCCTGCCGCAATTAAAGAATAACGTGCAAACAAATATTTTAAAGCTGCAGTAATATTTGAAAAAATATATCATCTTCTGTATTTTTTTATTAAAATATTTAAATACTACTTTTTTTTGAGAAAGTAAATATTACTTATACAAAGTGGCGAATTATAAATTTGTCTCAGAGCTTAGCTAACATATAATATTTTTTTACGTCAAATAAATAACTTTTTATAGAATTTTCTTTTAATATGATTCACCATTTGTTTTATTCCAAACGTTGCAAAATTTATATAAAAACAAAAATTTTATGACTAAAACAAATATTTGCTTTCACAATTAGCTTTAATATAATATAATAGGATTCTCAATTTTTTTTTAAATAAAATAGTGTTCTACGTTCTTTTATAGTACTAAAATATTTATAATTGATTATGTATTAAATTTCCTAGTAATCTCTTTTTTCTTTTTATATACATATTTAATGAAATAATCAATTTTCATGTTATCCTAAAGTTTTGCTTTAGTAGTGGCAATGGTTTAAAGTATTTGGTCTCAAATTTCAATTCTCTTTTACTGATATGGAAAATACCTATTTACTTAAATTCAAAATTTGAGTTTTTTTTTTTTTATTTGTAATAAATAATATCATATTTCAGCATTGAGGACTAAAAATAGCACAATAATTTCTAGATCTTAAGCACCTTTTTCTCTTAAAATATGTATTAATTAATGGGTGATAGTCCCCTCATAATTTACTTATACCTGAAACACGACAGATTAATTTTAAAAATTAATTATATATTAAAATTAAAAGATTTGTGAAGCATGATGTACTTTTAAATTACTTTAATCATAATCAATGTCCTTCAAAAGTTGAAGATTTTGCTTTTAGAAGAGAGATAATTTTAAAAGGGGATTTAGTAATTTACCAATTAAATACCGATATAATACAATAAATAAATTAACAATAGAATAATGTGAGAGGTAATAACTATTTTACAAAAAATTTTACAAATTGTTGATGTGGTAAGCGATTATTGGTAAATGAAAAAATGATATTAATGGTGAATTTAGATGAAAACCAATAAGAGAGTGGTCACATCACACATCCCTAATATGAAAAAAAAAAAAAAAAAAAAAATCAATCATTTCAGAATTTATTATGAATAAGTTTGATTTTTTTTTTTTTATACAAGATAGAATTTCTATTTTAGCATAATTTAAGTATATATGTGTGTGAAGCTCCCTTCTAGAGACTTGAACCCCAGCTCTTACCCCCCACACCCTACAAGCATTTATACTTGTGAAGTGGTCACCGCACCAAGGGTGCACGGTAGTTTTCTAAATATTCAAATGTAAATTGTTGTGATTAGGATTTAAGAAGTATTTTACTTCAGCATGTGGAGGACATTTATAATGATGGTTACATTAAAACTCAAGCGTTGGTGCGATAGTCACTCCCATAAGTATAAGTGCTTGTGCGATATGGGAGGAGACAAGAGTCAAGGTTTAAGTCATCAGGAGAGAGTTTCACACACATATATACTTAAATTAGGCTATAGTATAATTTCTATCTTGTATATAATAATAATAATAATAATAATAATAATAATGCTCAAGCGTTCCTGAAAAAAAGAAAAAAGAAAAATATGAATAAAATAAGAACTTGCAAAGAGGACGACAATTAAACGTGTGTGTGTATATATACTATATAGTATAAGATGCATATACAATCTTATCTAAAATATAGTATAGTGAATTATTATAATAGTACTTGCATGTTGCTAACTTGCTATTGGTTAAAAAAATTATAAATTTGCTGGCTATTAAGGACCGCACAAACTTTTTATTTGTTGTCGGACGAACAAAAAAAATTGATAGGAAAATTGAAAAAACGACGTGTAATGATTGAGACAATGCAATACTTTTCCATTTCTAGGAGCTTCTTATCATTTTCTTGGTCAAGAAATAAAATAATTAAATCTTTGAAGCCTTTAAAAAAAAAAAATTATATCATAAACATGGACAAAACCGTAAAATAATGTCCTTATAATTTTTTTTTTTTTTTTTTAATTTTCATATCAAGACACCAATTGATTTTTTGGTATAGGCAGAGAGTGAACTCCATATCTCTTATTTAACTATCAGAAATTTTACTAATTGAGCATGTAGGGGTGATAAGCCTAGTGGTATATATTGGACTAGGGGCCTAATCCGAAGACGTTAATAGTCCGAGAACGGGTAAATACTGTCATGGGAATTCGTGTTAGTAAGTGAAGAAGTGAGGTCTAATCATAAGAGTCCGAGAAGGAGGTCCGAGGATGAATGTCTCCTCGACTGAGTAAAGTCGAGATACGGCCATCCAAAAGCAATGTTCCAGGAAATTCTATTGTTAAGGATATGCATCATGAAAGCATAGGACAAAGGAAAGTTATGAAATATCTAAAAGAAAACTGATACTACTGCATTAAATGTTATGTAACTAACTCTCTAGCCACATTAATGAAGAAGTGATATCTGATCAGAAATTTTTAGTTTTAGCTACCCTCTAAAGATTTCAAGAAGGTGTTGATGGAATAAGGATCAACTCCAACAATCTGAGCTACACGTAGAGGGTAGAGATGAAATAAGGAAGGTAGTATAAAATAGGAAGAAGACCATGAGGGAGAGAGATCGGAGAATTGAAAAAGAAATACTGTAACAATAAGAACAATACTTGTAATCAAATTGAATAATTATATACAAAAACTGACTTCCTCGAACTGTGCCGAAAACAATTTTCTTTAAATAAAATCATTCTGTCTTCACTTTGTTGTCATTTGGGTCCACTATAATTGCTACCTAACTCATTAGAACCTAACTTTTAAACTCACTCTCTACAAATTTATTATATTGATCTCTTTGAACCGGTATCGTTTTACCTTAAGACTCAAATTGCATCCTTAAAGCATTCCCATTAGCTCTCTCATAAAAAATGTCATTTTGACACATCAAAAATTTACTTTATCATTTTAACACATCATTTTACAACATCCTATTTATCAGATGTTCTATTCTTCAATTCTATATATTAAATAATATTTACAACACATTAAAATAATATATTAATTCCTCCCATCATCAACAGCAACAACACCAGCAACAATGGCACAACCACCACCACCACTGCCACAACAATAACGACAGCCACCACCGACATAAACTCACATCCACCAACACCACCTTTAAAAATAAAAATAAAAACCAACTAAAAAAAAAAAATCCATAATAACCCACCACATTCACAAACCTCAAAACCCATCCCAAATCATTGTTATCCTCCAATCCAATTTCTCAAACCATATCCAATCCCCAAAATCAACCATAAACAATCCAAACAAATAAGGGGAATCGGATCTTAGTGAGATCAGACAGATTTCGGCAACATCTGCGGAGGCGAAGCAAGTTGCTTGGCGAGTGGCATCGGCGGAGGCGAGCGGCGTTGACGTCGGAGGAGAGGCGAGCTGCTTGGCAAGTGGATGAGGTGAGCTGTTGGCGAATGGAGGAGTAGAGGAGGTGAATCGGATCTTAGTGAGATCGGGCAAATTACGGCGGAGGCAAGTTGCTTAGAGCGGCATCGGCAGAGGCGAGCGGCGTTGGCGCCAGAGGAGAGGCGAGTTGCTTGGCGGATTGTGAGAGAGGCTGAGATAGAGAGAGAGAGAGAGAGAAAAAAAAAAAAAAAAGGAGATAACATGACCGAGAGGAGAGAGAAAATCATTAAAAAATTAATTTTTGCATATGACATTTCTGGCCGTACCACTCTATTTTTAGAACAAAACTGTTCAAATGTGCCAAATGTTTTGACATTTGACATATTTCATGAGAGAAAATTTTTGATATTTGATATGCTAAATACAAAATATTTGATATTTGACACATCTGATAAAAATGCTCTTCTTACGTAGCTAATTGGAACTCGTTGTCCCGTAGAAGTCGAGTACGTCAGGGCGGTAGAGAAAATTAATTAAAAAAGAAAAAAAGAAAAAAAGGCAGAGCGATAGGCTAAGGCGTGACGTGTAGCCGTGTGAGATATTACTCTATTTGATTTGAGAAAAAAGCTTGGTAGACCCGTAGAAACGTGTAGGGTTTGTTAGTTTTATTAGTCCTATATATATAAACCAACGCTCCTCGCTCACTTCTCACATAACGCCATACCCAACCCAACAACAAACCAATACCAAAACCAAGAACCTCCATTACTCTCTCTCTCTTTTTCTTCTTTCTTTTTCAAAGTTTAAGGTATCAATTTTCTTCTTCTTCTTTCTTTTTTTTTTCTTTTTTTTTTTTTTTTTTTAATTTTTAGTTTGAATTTAATTTTCCATCTAGACTGTTCCGCCTTTTGTGTTTTTTTTTTAAGCTTTGATTTTCTTTTGCATCGTCTTTGATTGGTAATCGCTAGTAGCTTTTGGAATTACTTTGTTCTATCGGACCATAACTGTTACGTTTTTCTTAATTAATGTTCTTTGTTTTTTATTTTATTTTATTTTTTTATTACTGGAGTTTGTCGTAGATCTTTGTGCAATTTTTTTTTTTTTGAATTTAGGGTTTTGATCTGAATCTGGATTGTTGATTATTGTTTTCTGCTTGACTTGGATCTAAAAATTTGGATATGGAGTACTAAACATTGTTGTTTTATTTCATGATAGTTGGATTTAGAGTACTAAACATTGTTGATGATAGTTGGATTTGGAGTACCAAACATTGTTGTTTTATTTCATGGTTGAGCTTGGTATTACATATAAATAATATTGCATTAAATTATTGAATAATTTGAATTTAAACATTACTTAAAAGTCTTAATCCCCTGCTTTTTTAAAGCTTGTTAATAGTTAGTAAACCATGATTGTATCATCTTTAAAAAAAATTATTAATTATATTTGGGCTGGGTTGAGTGAATTAATGCTAAAATACTTTTTATTTAAATAAATTTAGTGCCCATAAAGATTTTCACAACTTTGTTTTGGCAATTACTGATGTGGATTGGTGCCTTGTAGCTCAATCGGCACCTTCTAGTGATTCCAATGCAGACCCACCTCCCCATATATGGAATTAAGAAAAAGAAAAAAAAACACTTAGTTTGTGTCTCTAACATTGCCCCTTATCACTTCTATGTTGTAAACTTGTCTTTTTAAAATAATAATAATAATAATAATTAAAAACTTACTGGGTTCTGAATTCACATTGCTTTCCACTTGATATTTTCAAATAATCTGTTTTGATTCTATGATTATTGTTTCTATTATGTTTATTGCTACATGATATTTTTGAATAACCTGTTTTGATTCTTTGATTGTTGTTTCTATTCTGTATGATTAGGGTTTGACATGAAGTAGTTGGAAATATATTGGTTGGTTTTGATGCTTAGTTTATTAGAAGGTTTTTTGACTGCATTGATGTTTTATTGTTCGATTGGTCTAAACAGTGTCATTGGTTATATGCGTGTTATGTTTATAAATCTGTTTTGGGCCTTGAACCTGTATGCCCACTGGTATTTTTGGAAGCTTT